>NC_071355.1:166639450-166970700 GCF_943734655.1 Sabethes cyaneus
TGTTCACTGTTTAGGTTTTTAGCCTAACTTTATGTTTTTGGCACAATGTCACCCCCTAGAAGGGGGGAGATTGTGCCAAAGTTCATGCACTTCCAGTAAAATTAGGTTTCATTGTAACTAAACCATCTCTACGGTAGTTGTTAATTGAACAATTTAGTATATATTGACAGGTTTGAAATCAACTTAGTTCCTAAATTGTGTGTCTACTGAGCTAAAGAACAAAAATATATGCTTTTTTGGCACAATCTCGCCCCGGATGACGATATATTAATTGTTGTGTTACTTTCAGACTCATATTGTACCGTTCCCTGTATACGTACCCAACAACCAAGAACTTCAATCTAACTGATTTTTTAAGCGGCATTTACCAATTTGTTTAATTTACCGCACTGATGAGGAGGTTAAGTCGTTACCGAAATATGGATAACTATGAAAGTCGCATTGAATGTGGTAGAATCAAAAAGAACTTTTCCATTATTTTCTCGTTTGTTAAAGTATGATTGGCAGAAATGAAATGATTATTATCAATGTGTTTTCATGGTAGAATAAGCTAAGCTCGTGAAGTTAAGGAAAAATAAAGCTTAAATAAGCGATAACTTTGTAAGGAAAGGTCCTAGAGATTTGCAATCTTCTGCAAAAACGTGTATTTTGAGTCCTTCAATAATTGCCTAGAACCATATATTCCTGTAAAAGGCAACCGACATAAGCTAAGTATGAAAAATTAAAAGAATTTTCTAGGAAAATGCTCTATAGCTCTATTGCACTCGATAGAGATAGAAATGTCACTTCTTTAGCAAAGTTGTTTGCCTTTATATTTTCCATAACTTTGCCGAAGAAACCATGTGTCTATTTACTAACACAAAAAAATGGACTTGTATCGAGCCTTTAGCGAACACGAAACACATAAAACATATGCTTGCCGTACTCTCATTTGGGTTGTTAGGGACAAGCGGAACCCATATAAGTTTATAGTACTCAGCTTAAGCTTTAAGATGAAGCACTGATTTCATAAATCCACTTGCCCTATTTTATCCCAAAGGCCCATCGTGAAACTACGGAAATTTAACGCTTGAATATATGATAACTTAGAACTTAAAAAGTAAAAGTCCCAGAGATTTGCGGTCTTCTGAAAAAACGTGTGTTTTGAGAGCTTCGATAATTGCCTAGAACATGTATTCTTGTAAAATGCAACTAGCTAAAGCTAAGAATGAAAAACTAATTTTTAAAGAAATTTCGAAGAATATGCCCTATAATTCAGCACTCGATAACGATATAAATTTTATTTCTTCTGCAAAGTTGCTTGTTTTTACAATATTTACAACTTTGCCGAAGAAACTAGGGTAAGTTAACCTATAGTGGACCCTTTGCCTATAATGGACCTCAGGTACAGTTTCGGCGTTTATTAGCTTGTGCTTCTTATTTTCCAGGGTATATGACATGAAACACAAAGTACTAAAGTATAAACTAAACTAATAAAGTATAAACTGAACTGTGTGTATTAGTTTATAAGATTTTAGCTGAATTTAATGATTAACACCTTAAAAGCGGCATTTTGAACAAGCTAGGGTCCATTTTATGGTTAACAATGTGAAATATCGCCATTAGTGGATCCTCTTCATGCAAAATACACTAGTAATACTAGTAATACAAAATACAATTCCTGTAATGAACCCGGTCGCTATCCTATTGTAAACCACAAGGTCCATAAAAAATGTGTAAAATATAGAGATTTGCAACATAAATTGATATTTTTTTAGGCTTAATCGAAAGTTACTCGTATTTTAAGTGCCATCGGTTGCGTGTTTAGCGTTACCAGTTTAAAATAATTCGTGGAAAAAACTACTCAAGCACTAACTGGTCCACTAATGGTTAATTTACCCTATGTTTATATTTCCTAAAGTTATTTTTTGACGTAGGACTACGTCTTTGTTTACTATACTGGGACTGGGTAGCACTTAGTGAAAACGAAAATGGAAGTGTAACGTTTGAGTGAAAGATTTCAAATGCTTATAACTACTAAACTACTGAACGAAACTGAACAATTTATATGTCGTTGGATAGAAAAAATGACCAGCAATTTTATAGGGGGTAAGAGAGCAATTTTAAGGAGGGCGTAAGAGGGGGGGCTTCTATACAATGAAATGCCAATTTCTTCAAAACTCGAAAACTAATCAAGCAAATGCAACCAAATTTGGCATGTGGGGGTTTCAGAAGGCAGGGTTTTTTTCTACAGTGTACTGAGACCTCTTTCCTTTCTAAGAGGGGGGGGGAGCTCCCATACAAATGAAATACAAATTTCCTCAAAGCTCTAGCAAAACTCTAGAGCTAATCAAGCAAATGAAACCAAATTTGGAGTGTAGGGTTTTCAGAAGGCAAGAATTTTTTCTATGGTAAAATCTCATACAAATAATATACAAATTTTCTTTTAACACGGGGGGGGGAGGTGTGGAATTTTTCTATGGTGAATTAGAACCTTTGCTTTCTTTAAGAAGGGGAGATCCCATACAAATGAAATACAAAAGCAAATGGGACCAAATTTGGCATGGGGCGGTTTTTTAAGGCATGAATTTATTTATTTTATGATGGTTTGAGACCCCTCACCCCTGTGGTAGGAGTATAAGGACTCTCATACAAATAATACAGAAATTGGTCCTTCATTACCATTTCAACCTTTATGATGCTCACAAGTGATTTTTAAAAGAGATCTCTATGCTTTGAGACACAGGCAGGCGTTACAGTTACAGGCGTTGTACTTATGAGCCCCGTCCACGTATTTTCAAAGCCACCATTGCATTAAACGAAGAATTGAAACGGAATATTTCGCTCTTCTCTTTTAAACATTCACTTAAACAATGGCACTCACAGATTCTTATAAACATGCATATGCCAGAAATGCAGTTTACATTAGTCTTTGATCTGATGATCTACATATATCTGATATAGTTCTACGTCACTTTTTCATAAAACCCTTAGGGTTGTATACCTTGTAGTTTTTATTTTCATTATAGTAAGCGATGACTAACTTTTGACAGTTTTAGATTAAGAGGGATATTCATACGAACAAAAGTGCTGAAGACCATAAAAGATAAAATGAAAACAAAAGACACTAGGAAAAAAGTTCCGCTTTTCGCCCTTTTGGACCACGGTGCAACGGGTTTACTTTCGTACCTAAGGACATGAACCCCTCCAACGCACCGGAACTAAGGCCCAATGTAAAATACTGGCCTATTATGAAACAGACACTACGGAAGCATCCTAAGGAGGTCAAAACTGAGGAATACATGAAGAAAAAGTGGGTTTCCATACAGAAGAAGCTGCAGCGAGATGTCGCACAAAACATTTAGAGTGGAGTTAAGGTGCGTTTAGATTAACAACATGTGGAATGCAACTTTTTCCAAACTGTTGCCCGATGTTTCCAAGCAACATAGCAACGTATAACAAATGTTCAGTTGGCAACAGAAGCAGCATTGAGTAACAACTAGCAGCATGTCGCATACCAAATGTTGCATTCCACATGTTGCCGAAAAATTGCCCAGTTTAAACGCACCTTTAGGCGTAAGGTGCGAGCATACGGTTATGGTATTGAAGTTGAATGAAATAAATATGCCAAAAGCTTACTATCCCAGTCAGCATTTTCATATGTATAATTAGATTGCAAAGAAGATTTACGTGCTGATATGTATCCAACAAAATCGTATTCGACGCGATTTTGGAGGCGATATAGGGTAACCAACGTATTTTGGACCCCATCAGCAGCTGTACATAATTTGGACACTTACAGCAATATCAAATGGAAGTGTCCAAATTATGTACAGCTGCTGAAGGGGTCCAAAATAGGTTGGTTACTCTATGCACTGAGGAATAATTTTGAGCGATACACTTATATAGGTATTTAAATACGATAAGATCCGATTAAGCGCTACTAGCTACATACAGCTATACAACTTTGTGCTGAAAATCATATGTTTGTCAGTTACTAGCATTATAAACGATAGAATATCAACTTGTGCGCGCTTTATTTACGAATCCGAATTTGTTAAGAGATATTTACGATAATTTTCGTACATTGAACGAGTTGGTACTGACTGGAATGGGTTATATTTTATTGTGTGAAAGTTTGAAAAGGATCGATCAATAAGGTACTTTTATACAGCGTTTTTTCCGTGGTGCAATTTGATGTGGGCACCCTTTATCTAATGAAAATCTTCAAAATTCTGCGTACCAGAAACAACGGTGGGGTTGTTAAAGATCATTGTTTTCGTCACACTCTGTTGCCATGCACTCTTACGACGTGTCCGGGCCACTGTAGCGTAATGACTTTCACTTTGATGTAGGGTAAGTTAACCTATAGTGGACCCTTTACCTATAATGGACTTCGGGTACAGTTTCTGCGTTTATTAGCTTGTGCTTCTTTTTTCCGAGAATATATGGCATGAAACAGAAAGTACTAAACATACTACACAGTTCAGTTTATTAAATTTTAGCTGAATTTAATGATTAACGCCTTAAAATCGACATTTTCAACAAGTTAGGGTCCATTTTATGGTTAACAATGCGAAATTTCGCCATTAGAAGACCCTCTTCATGCAGAATACACTAGAATTCCTATAATGAACCCGGTCCCTATCCTATTGTAAACCGCAAGGCCCATTAAACATTAAATCTGTTCTAAAAAATGTAAATGTAGATTCTAAAATATAGACTTGCAATATAAATTGAAATTTTTTTTAGACTTAATCGAAGTTACTCGTATTGTAATTGCCATCGGTTGCGTGTTTAGCGTTACAAGTTTAAAATAATTCGTGGAAGAAAACTACTCAAGTATTAACTGGTCCACTAATGGTTAATTTACCCTACGATAAGAATCTCTACAAGCAGTGCCTGTAGCTCGTGATTCATACACTTCCGCCACTTACCGAATTAGGTTTATATTCCGCCAAATATACAGTACGTTCCGCTCGGACACGGCCACTTGGATTTTGCTCTCACTTTTTATCCGTTCTTCTCACTTTTCACTTTTCTTCTTTATCTCACGTGTTTTAGGTCTCGTTTGAGATGATTCTGTTTGTTTGTTCAGTTTTTCATCGTTTCCTGTCCCATTTTTTTTTATTGCCGGTCTTGTTTTTCCTTTTGGTTTTAGCTAATTTTTTTTTCTAATTTTCTTTCCCTTTTTTCGTGTTTTCTATTTTTGCTTTCTTTTTTTTGTTTCCAGTTTGTATTTTTTCTAACTCTTTATCCCTTTATCTCCGTGGCTTCATTTTTTTCTTTGCTCTCTGGTTTCCTTTTTATCTTTTATCTGGTTTTCCTTTTATAATAATAACTCTAATCGGAACAATCGGCAGAGACCCAAGCGACAAATACGGACTAACGATTGGAAATTAGAAACATGGAACTGTCGGTCTCTAAATTTCCTCGGAAGTACCCACGTGCTTTCTAAAGAAGTGAAGAGCCGCCAGTTCGACATCGTAGCGCTGCAGGAGGTATGCTGAAAAAACACGATGATACGCACGTATAGGAATGGTAAACTGGACCGAATTAAATGAGAAATTACGTTTTAAAGGCCTTATCATAATAAGTAAGGCTACAAAGGAAGTATGTATAGCTTGTATTGTTGGAGTTAATCACCGTTCTTTTTTATGTTTTCAGTATGAAAATATAAGTATTGTTGGGTTCAATCAGCGAATCCCCCTGCTTGGGTAAAGGGGAATGGCACACGTATTTGATATGCTTGGTTCACTGACCCTCCTTTACATAATTTTCTTTACATAATTTTGCCCTTCACGCTTAGACCCACTATGTTTGGATACTATAAATATCTTTATTTCATTATTTTCTTCTACCCTCCCCTCCGTCGATTGCAAAAACTACCGTTATAAAAGATTAATTAAATGCCTGACCTCATCATAAAAGCTTCAAGACAAAAAACACGAGATTAGTCTATTATATAGGTATAGTTTCATTGAAATCAGAAATGTTCAAATTTTATCATTTGTCTATTTTACGTGAAAAGGCTCTATACAGGAATAATTCGTTCACTTGCTAAATCTGTTCACTTATACTTGCTCACTTATAAGTAGGTCGAAACGGCTTATTTTGTCAATTGAATCTACTCAAAATTTTTAGTGTCCTTAATTGAAATATCCAGAAAACAGTTTGTGGCTAATTCAGAAATTTTGCAGAGTACTTAATATTGTTTTTTTTCTTCCTATTTATTTATTCCAAACAGTTTAGAATATTGGCTTGCACTTTTAGTAGTAGCAGTTTGCAATAGTACCGCAATTTCACGGCTGTCCGTCATAAGCCACTTAGCTATTTAGATGTAGACTGTAGCACCCATAGCCTTATTCGGGGGATTATTCCACTCGACAAGAAATGCTTTCGTACATAAAGAACCTTTTACGCCATCGTGCTAGGACGAAAGAGGATCAAGACAAATCATCCGTAAGTTTTAAGTCGAAGGCTGTGGCGACACTCACCGGTAAAAGAGGAAAGTACAAAGTTATAATGGCATCGAAGGCTCGCATCTTCGCTTCTGGAATGTTAATGTTACGCAAGGGATGTGAAGCTTGCATAACTACCAGGAACAAATGGCTACCGAGAGTATCTTTGAGTGAGCCAATTAAGTGCTGCGCATCCCTTTTGCAGAACGGAAACCATGCTCGAACGCAAACAATACCTGCGGGTGCCATGAAGGACATGTACGTGGCTTTCACACTGCACAAAAGCATCCAGATATCTAAGCAAATGGCATGTTTGAACATTGTACACAAAAAACTCTAATCACTACAGGTTGTAGCATTAGTAATAAAATTCAAATTTGACAAAGAAAATGTTGTGAACCATCTTCCTGATTGCTGTACAATTTCAGCTGAAAGGCCAATTTGTGTCACAAGTTCATGACACACCTGCCCAGGATGGTCGTTTTTTCGTGCAAACAGTTTCGACCGAAACCAAGGAAGCATGATGCACTTGAGAGTTGCTGTTGGCTTTTCAAATTTGCATGCGGATGTTTTTCAAAACAGACAGGACCGGGCGCCGAACGAAGCACAGATGAGTTTTGAATGCGCTATTGATTAACAGACAGAATTACATTCCAAGTCAAGGCCATCGAAACCGGAAAAATTTTAATATTATCATTGATACTGTCACGGCTGATGATTGTTTTGCATTTATTTTTCTGTTATTTTTTGTTTTCGTTCCGGTTTACTGACAGTTTACTGATGGGTTGCACGCGACATACAAAACCGCGGAAATATTATTAAAATTTTCCCGCTTGTGGTGTGGCAACAATGTGGAAACAACCGCAGGTTACAGGAAGGAGTTCGCAAGTGTGTTAGTCTTTGTATTTAAAATTTTGTGGAGATAGAAAAGGTATGCACTACTAGTATTCTAGTGATAGTTTGTTGGGGTCTATAATGTTTATCGCAGATCCAGCTGGTGACGAGAAATTTTATGGCTAATTCGAAGCATGGCGTACAAAATCACATTAATCTCTATCAATCATTTCGACAAGCTTGCATTCCGATTTTCCCATCAATAGATCAGCATTGGCAGCAACAGTAGTAAAATTGCTAATTTGTAACGATGATGATAAATCAATTATCATCGAGAAAAGTGGCTTCAGGGTCGGGGTGGCGTGTGCTGACTGGGTAGGACAATTAATCACATGGCATCCCAAGCTCGATCACTCAGTCCGAGACGGTCGAAGGTTAGTAGTAACTTTTGCTTCAGTCGTATTGATATTGATTTGTAACTTTTCGCCAAGCGAGGCGTTAAATTGGAATGATTTGCAACCCTATTATAGCCTTCGATACGTGGCACTCAGGAAGGACATGTTGCTTCAAAATGTTTCACAATTTTCAGCCAATAAGCTTTGGTATGATAGTTGTGCCAATCCATGACGAATGCTGAACTATAAATTAAAGATTTTAATCGACCTCCTGCGGTTTGGCTGAAAATTGGCATGTTTCATATTAATTATTAAATATGCCGTCTGACTTAGTAAGCTAAATTGTGTGAATATTTGAAATTACGTCGCATGAAATTGGTTCTAGTCTATAATCACGAAAACATTGAAAAATAACTATCTGTCATCAGGCCAAACTCAATTAAATTGGGAAACTATTGCTGACAACCGTTATTTTATGAATTCAATATTTAATCAAATTAATAAATTTCCATGAGAAAAAAAGCATCTCGTCCCAAAGTAGACCACTTTGTCTTTCCAGTGGCCGTTTCCAGTTTAATGTCATTCTATAATCATCATCTCCTATTGGAACGCTTAGTTCCATCTGCTGATTAATCGACACATTTCATTGGCATCGCCTTGATCACCGACCGGCGCGGCGAGAGAAGAACTTGGACCGTTATTTTTAATTAATTAGCGAATTACAATTTGGCATGGGCTCAATCGGTACACAGAACCCGAACGGCATGCAGAGGGAGCGCAGGTGCCAGGTGAGTTTGACATGGCAGCATTTCTCGATGTGGCTAGTTAGAAATTCGAGGCTGCTGCTGCTGCTTTCCGTAGGAATCGTGTGGGGATTTGTGACAGATGGTTGACGGTGGCAGCAGCGGCATGACCGTCACAATGTTGAGCCGGTTCTCCGATCGCATCGGCTGGTTGCTGGATGGCCCTATGGGAATTCTGTCGAGGTCAACCTTGTTTGCCGTGGCGGTATATAGTTTACCGCACAATTCTGGCCAAAAATGGGCCAAAATGCTTTGTATACAAAGCAGTCGGCTGGCATTACAATGTAAGTACACGAAAAGGGAACTGTCGATATCGATTATTCTGCTGTAACAACTATAGGACCGTTTCTGGCGCTACTTTCAGTTGCAAGATCTATATCACTATCACTTCTGCAGGTGTAGTCACCTTCATGGTCGCTGGCAAACGATGTCAAAGGAAAGTCGATAATATAGTTACCCTTCTGTTGTGGACAAGTTTGCACAAGAGGATTTCAGCTTGAATCTCAGTCGATGGTTGGCACGTCGAACGGATCCGCTATAGTGAGGACGGAAGCGTTTTGTCAGAAATAAACATCACTTTCAATCAGGTTTATTTCCACCTCCTTTGCGGGAGGAGGGCAACTTCTGTAGTTCGTTCGTCGGAGGTGAAATGGACTGCACGGCCAGAGGATGGTTCGGTTTTTGGCTTGAGCTCTCTTCAATGATGTGCACCGTGCATACGAGAGTCAGCTGAGCACCCCGCTTGAAGCTACTGTTCATGTGTGGGACCAGAGCCCATGTCAAGGTGCAGCAACTATCTAGATGCTTTGTATGCGAGCTTATTCGAAGAGAAATTTTATAAATGGACTTTTAAATGGATTATGAATGTTATGCCAGAGCAGATCAGTAAAGTAATGTCGGGAAAAATCGTGATTAATTTCATGCATACGGCGATGGGCTTATGAATGTCTAGGTTTAAATATTTATGCAGGTGAATTATGTTTTATCTGGAATAGATGACGGCTTTAGCAAAGCAGGTGCACAATAATTAAAGCTTTTGTCTCGTGTTAGATACATGCTCTCATGTTGAAAGTTGCATAGTCGGTTTGAAACTGGTCGATTTAGTGGAAATTAACGGGAAACTAGCAGTCATTAACTTTTCGTCGAAGAGGCCAATTTCGGAAGCATCTTTTGGGCCCAACAGCGGGGTTCTATTTACAAAAATGTATTCACTGCATTCTTCTTGCCAATCTGAACACAGCGAATATATTTTCATAAATAACATTTTTGTTTCAAACAAAAAAATTGCTTTTGAAGTTTGCAGAACCGATGACGACTAATTTCACCTTAAACTTGTAATTTTTTACTATCGAATATATACCGTCTGCAATCATTTTCAAAAATTTTCGACTCAAGAGTAAAAACTAACGAGGCGTTACATTGCGTCAGTTACTAGACAAGTTCCGGGAGTACAACTCACAGACTTCTCATCTGTTTGTGGACTTTAGGGCGGCGTACGATTCAGTCAAACGAAATGAGCAGTGCACATAATTCCGACGAAACTAATTACTGCTCATTTGTGCGACGCTTGATGGGTTAAAATTATGCGTCAGAATAGCGGGTGGGACCTTAGTCGCATCCATGACGTTGGATGGATTAGCATTGGCTAAATTCCCGAAAGTATAGATAACTAGCTGGCCCGACAAACTTCGTATTGCCACAAATTAACTTGTGTTGTACATAAATCATGAATTTCGGATGATCTTTGTCACAATCTCGAGTTTTGCAAGTTTCTGAGGAGTTCAACCTTAGATGATTCATTTTGGCACAATAAGCATTTAAGCCGCCTTAAATGCTATTTTGGCAAAATATACAGCTA
Source organism: Sabethes cyaneus (assembly GCF_943734655.1). Lineage (NCBI taxonomy): Eukaryota > Metazoa > Arthropoda > Insecta > Diptera > Culicidae > Sabethes > Sabethes cyaneus. Next base: position 166,649,781 of record NC_071355.1, read on the forward strand.
CTTTACTAACCTTCTTATAGTGCTGACAATGCTAATTTACAGCTAATTACCGACACGAAGAATTTGAATACAATTTTGGATGCCAATTTACAACCCCTATGCAGTCAAAAAGCTAATATACAACAACGTGCATTATAAAATGCCAGATACGCTGATTTGTTGCTTATGTTAATGCTTATTAGTTGCCAGGAATGGGTAGTTTAATATACAAATTTGCAATTTTCCCTCACACTAAAGTAGAAAACAACTCCCCTGTCCCCTCATTGCATAGCCAGAAAGCGGATAGTAATATTCGCCATGATTGTACAACATTTCGTCGAATATCATTTTGCGAAAAACCTTAAGCGGAATGTACCATTTCACGGAAATTTTTTTTGTGTGAAGTACCATTTCGCGATCCTCTCCTTACTCACTGTCGCTCGTTCCAGGAACCCCAGGTAGACCTAGGAAAACAAATAAACCTAGACAGTAGTGATTTCTACGGGGAGTTGCCTCCCCCAGTGGGCGGCACTCACTCTAGGGCAGTTACTCTAGATAGTTTTTGTGGTCTTGTTATTGACTAATGTTTTATGGAAGAGTCTCGAATTTCTTGAGTTCGGTTAGTTTTTGAGTTTCGTAAAAAATTCTGTTTTATTTGTATGAGAGTCCATATCCCCCTACCACAGAGAAGAGAAGTCTCTAACTATCATAAAAGAAATTCGCCAAATTTGGTTCCATTTGCTTGATTAGTTCTCAAGTTATAAGAAAATTTGTATTTCATTTGTATGGCAGCCCCCCTCTTAAAAGGGGGAGGGGTCCTAATTCACCATGCAAAAAAATTTCTGCCATCTAAAACTCCCACATGCCAAATTTGGTTCCATTTGCTTGATTAGTTCTCGACATAAGAGGAAATTTGCATTTCATTTGTAGGGAAGCCCACCCTCTTAAAGGGGAGATGGGTCATACTCGGTTTCTAAAGAGGAGAGGGGTCTCAATTTACCATAGAAAAAAATTTTGCCTCCAAAACCACTTACTTGTCAAATTTGGTTCCATTTGACTGATTAATCGAGTTATGAGGAAGTTTGTATTATCATTTGTATAGGAGCCGCCCCCCCTCCTAAAGTGGATAGGGGTCCTAATTCACTATAGAAAACATTCTTGCCTGCAAAAACATCCACATGCTAAATTTTGTTCCATTTGCTTGATTAGTTCTCGAATTATGAGGAAATTTGTATTTCGTTTGTGTAGAAGCCTCCCCTCTTAAAATGGGGAGGGGTCCTCATTTACCATAGAAAATATTTTTGCCTCCGAAAACCTCCACATGCCAAATTTTGTACCATTTGCTTGATTAATTCTCGAGTTACGAGGAAATTTGTATTTCGTTTGTATAGGAGCCCCCCCTCTTAAAGTAGGTAGGGGTCCTGATTCACCATAGAAAATATTCTTGCCCTTGAAAACTTTTACATGCCAAATTTTGTTCCATTTACTTGATTAGTTCTCGAGTTATGAGGAAATTTGTATTTCATCTGTATAGGAGCCCCCCCTCCTAAAGTGAAGAGGGGTCTCAATTCATCGTAGAAAAAAAATTTTGTCTCCAAAAACACCCATATGCCAAATTTGGTTCCATTTCCTTGATTAGTTCTCGAGTTATGAGGAAATTTATTTTTCATTTGTACAGGAGCCCCCCCTCTTAAAGTGGGTAGGGGTCGTAATTCACCATAAAAAATATTCTTGCCCTTGAAAACTTTCACGTGTCAAATTTAGTTCCATTTCCTTGATTAGTTCTCGAGTTATGAGGAAATTTGTTTTTCATTTGTACAGGAGCCCCCTCTTAAAGTGGGTGGAGGTTGTAATTCACCATAGAAAATATTCTTGTCCTTGAAAACTCCCACATGCCAAATTTGGTTCCATTTGCTTGATTAGTTCTCAAGTTATGAGGAAATTTGTATTTCATTTGTATGGAAGCTCTCCCTCTTAAAGGGAAGAGGAGTCATAATTCCTTTTCTAAAGAGGGGAGGAGTCTCAATTTACCATAGAATAAATTTTTGTCACCAAAAACACCCACATACCAGATTTTGTTCTATTTGCTTGATTAGTTCTCGAGTTATGCAGAAATTTGTGTTTCATTTGTATGGGAGCCCCCCCCCCCCTCTTAGTGGGGGGAGGGGTCTCTCACCATCAGTAAAACCTTTCCTGGCCCCAAAAACCTCTACATGCAAATTTTCACGCCGAGGTTTAGTAGTTTTTGATTCTACACTAGAATCTCGTTTTACGTCCGTTCATTTTACGTGATTTCGTTTTACGTCACTTTTTTTACGTCCAAAATTTGAATTAACGTCCTCTCGATTTACGTCCAAAATTTGAATTAACGTCCACTTTTTTTACGTCCAAAACTTGAATTAACGTCCTCTCATTTTACGTCCGAAATTTGAATTAACGTCCTCTCGTTTTACTTCCGAAATTTGAATTAACGTCTTCGGGAAAGTTACTTAAATGACTGCCGCCTTCAAGATAGTATGGAAAATAACGCAGAATTGACTCACTGCGTGGCGCTAGCGTATATGTAGCATTCTTATACAAGCTGTATCTTGCGTTCCTGACTATCTAGAAAGTTGCGGTCTTCGGGAAGGTTACTCAAATGACTGTCACCTTCAGGATAGTATGGAAAATAACGCAGAATTCACTCACTACGTGGCGCTAACGTATATGTAGAATTCTTATACAAGCTGTATCTTGCGTTGCTGACTATCTAGAAAGTTGCGGTCTTCGGGAAGGTTACTCAAATGACTACCGCCTTCAAGATAGTATGGAAAATAGCGCAGAATTGACTTACTACGTGGCGCTAGCGTATATGTAGAATTCTTATACAAGCTGTATCTTGCGTTGCTGACTATCTAGAAAGTTGTGGACTTCGGGAAGGTTACTCAAATAACTGCCACCTTCAAGGTGGTATGGAAAATAGCGCAGAATTGACTTACTACGTGGCGCTAGCGTATATGTAGCATTCTTATACAAGCTGTATCTTGCGCTGCTGACTATCTAGAAAGTTGTGGTCTTCGGGAAGGTTACTTAAACAACTGCCGCCTTCAAGGTGATATGGAAAATCGCGCAGAATTGACTCAGTACGTGGCGCTAGCGTATATGTAGTATTATTATACAAGCTGTACCTTGCTCTGCTGGCTATCTAGAAAGTTACGGTCTTCGGGAAGGTTACTCAAATGACTGCCACCTTCAAAATGGTATGAAAAATTCAAGATGGTATGGAACCGGCGGCACTAGTGTATGTTTTTTTTTGTATTACCATAACTCATGATCTTGGTTGTACAAGAAGTTCCTTTCTTCGGAATGGTAGTTTAAGTTACCGAACCGTCCATTCATTTTACGTGATTTCATTTTATGTCCGAAATTTGAATTAACGTCCTATCGATTTACGTCCAAAATTTGAATTAACGTGGAAGGGTTTTTGGGGCCGGGGAAGGTTCTTAGGATGATTGTGTATTTTTTAACCCTCTCTTTCCCGCTTGGTCAACCGTCCATAAAAATTCTACAAAATTTACACCCGTATTTTTCCATTTGGCACTTAGGGAACCCCGTTTTGAGAAAGAGTGGTCCCAAAAAATCCCAACTTTTGCCAAGCTTTCCTTCTTTGATAATTTATCACTTTTGAACCACTGAATTGATTTTTATTATTTTGGTACATACCAAATATGGAGTTAAAGCTCAAGGTTTTCAGTGACTGCTCAAACATTTAAAATATTTTGACGAAGGACTACGTCTTTGTTTACTATACTGGGACTGAGTAGTACTTTGTGAAAACGAAAATAGAAGTCTAAAGTTTGAATGAAAGATTTCGAATGCGAATAACTGCTAAACTACTGAACGAAACTGAACGATTTATATGCCGTTGGATAGATAAAATGGCCAGCAATTTTATGGATGTGTAGAAGAGCAACTTTAAAGAGGACGTAAGAGGGGGTATGCAACACAAATTTCCTCAAGACTCGAGAACTAATCAAGCAAATGGAACCAAATTGGGCATGTGGGGGTTTCAGAAGCTAAGAATTTTTTCTATGATAAATTGAGACCTCTTCCATCTTTTGGAGGGGGGGGGGGGGGGCTCCCATACAAATGAAATTCAAATTTACTCATAACTCTAGAATCAAACAAGCAAAAGGAACCAAATTTGGCATGTGAGGGGTTTTGGAGGCAAGAATTTTTTCTATAGTGAATTTAGACCTTTGCCTTCTTTAAGAAGGGGGGATCCCATACAAATGAAATATAAATTTCCTCATATTTCCTCAATTTCCTCGAGAACTTATCAAGCAAATGGAACCAAATTTGGCTTCTGGGTGTTTGTGGAGACATGAATTTATTTTATGATGCTTTGAGACCCCTCACCCCTGTGGTACGAGGATAAGGACTCTTATACAAATAAAATAGAAATTTTTGCCTATTTGCCATATTTTCTGCTATTTAACAAGTGGTAAACTATGAAAGTAAACTAGTAAAACCTTCTCAGAGCAAAAGACGGTGAATCGACGTCGCTAACTTACGTGCCTGTTGCCATTCATGTCAAAAGAGAAGGACATTCGACATCATATTTGCGATGAACGTGCTTGGGCTTTAATGTTATTTGTAACCAATGGCCCTTTTAAAAGCCACAAGCGAGTTTAAGTAAGATTATTGAAACATATCAAGCTACGCATAATCATATTTAATACAATACTCTGTGGGCTGTTCATTCATTACTATTTCAACTATTATGATGCACACAAGTGATTTTTAAAAGAAATCACTATGTCTCAATGGTTGCAGGCGTTGTATTTATGAACCCCCGTCCACGTATTTTCATAGCCATCATTGCATTCAATGAAGAATTGGATCTAAATAGTCTGAAACCTAGTCTGAAACATAGGTTCTTCTTTCACCACAACACTTGCGACGTCGAGTAAAGCGGCCGTCATTGTTACCTCACCGGAACTGCCGTCATTAAAATAGACCAATGGTTTAATTTGCATATCCAGAATATTGGATATCATAGCCTCCTTTACTTCTATCGTAAGGGATTCTTCCTTCCATGGTAGCAGATTTTTCCATTGAACTATTCATCACTATTCATTCATTCATTCATCACTTTTAACACACAGCTCACGCCAGCAAAACTAAGAATCTCTAAACATTTCAAGCTTTTTCTTTTCATGATTTTTTATTCATGAAAACAGAAACAGATTTCTTTCCGTGTAGACCCAATTATGTTTATTATATGTAATTAAAACATACAGTTAGTTAGGATTTATTCGACTGTATAATACACACCTATGATTATTTTAAAATTTTTGTAGCACCGAAACTCTTCAGTGGTATCACTCCGAAGATTCAATTACAACAAGGGCCTATCGATTTACATGAAATGAACCTAAGGAGAATTTTCGGAACCATGGCGACAGGTCCCATTTGCCTCATTAACCGGGAAAAGTGGGACCTATATTCAAATTTGAACCATCTTGAAGGCGGCAGTCATTTAAGTAATCTTCCCGAAGATCGCAACTTTCTAAATAGTCAGCAGCGCAAGATACAGCTTGTATAAGAATGCTACATATACGCTTGCGCCACGTAGTGAGTCAATTCTGCGCTATTTTCCATACCATCTTGAAGGCGGCAGTCATTTGAGTAACCTTCCCGAAGACCGCAACTTTCTAAATAGTCAGCAACGCAAGATACAGCTTGTATAAGAATGCTACATATACGCTAGCGCCACGTAGTGAGTCAATTCTGCGCTATTTTCCATACCATCTTGAAGGCGGCAGTTATTTGAGTAACCTTCCCGAAGACCGTAACTTTCTAGATAGCCAGCAGAGCAAGATATAGCCTGCATAAGAGTACTACATATACACTAGCGCCACGTAGTGAGACAATTCTATAATCCATACAATCCGACGAAAAGCCCTTGATCTGCTAAATAACTTTGTCGAAGACACCAACGTTCTATACGGTCAGGATCACGAGTTATTTCATGTTGGAACCAATTATGTCAATTCGTCCACTTTTTTTACGTCCAAAACTTGAATTAACGTCCTCTCGTTTTACGTCCAAAATTTGAATTAACGTCCTCTCGTTTTACGTCCGAAATTTGAATTAACGTCCACTTTTTTTACGACCGATTTGATTTACGTCCCCCCAGTAATGGACGTAAAACGAGATTTGAGTGTATAAGGAAGATAAAATATCGATACTCAATTCTCCGTTTTACCGATACCCTCGATATATCGATATTAGCTTCATCGATACTATTTAGGCAGCGTTCTGGAATTTGGAAATCTACACCTATAAAAATGTATTACTGTCTGTCTGTCTGTTGGTATGTTCCTTATAGAGTTGAAAACTACTAAACCGATCGGCGTGAAAATTTGCATGTAGGGGTTTTTGGGGCCAAGAAAGGTTCTTATGTTAGTTAGAGACCGCTTCCGCCCTTAAGAGGGGAGTTCCCATACAAATGAAACACAAATTTCTGCATAACTAGAGAACTAATCAAGCTATTGGAACCAAATTTGGCATGGGGGTGTTTTTGGAGGCAAAATTTTTTTCTATGGTGAATTGAGACCCCTCCCCTCTTAAGAATTATGAATTATGATACCCCTCCCCTGCAAGAAGGGGTGCTTCCATTCAAATGAAATGCAAATTTCCTCTTATGTCGAGAACTAATCAAGCAAATGGAACCAAATTTGGCATGTGGGAGTTTTAGATGGCAGAAATTTTTTCCATGGTGAATTAGGACCCCTCCCGCTTGGTGGGCTCCCATATAAATGAAAAACAAGTTTTCTCATAACTTGAGAACTAATCAAGCAATTGAAACAAAATTATGGTTTCCATAGTTTTCAGCTTTAAAAACGGTTGCCTTTATGGTAACATTTCTCAGATGTTCCACAGTGTTCCGCCCTAAGTTGTACATGTGGGATACAACATAAATTGATTCACATAAAATAAGTGAGATTAGCTGCTCATAGCTGCTCTCTCTCAAGTTACACTCCCTTAAAGATTACATGTAAAAATTAAAAAACCAGTGATAGTTGCTAAAGGGAAAAAGATAGAACTCTACTGTCTTCGACGAAAATGTGCAATTTAACGTGATTAATATTTCTTAGAACCTTTGAAAAGCATACGAAGCGTTATTAAAGAGCTAGATTGAAAAAACTTTTTTGAAGGGTGTCCCTAAGAGTTTGGCTCTATAACTTCTTTCATGTAAGAGATAGAAATCTTCAGTATTCAACAAAGTTTCTCGAAAATAGTTTAGCTACAACTTTTCTGCAAGTAATAATCATTTCTGACTTAAAATAGAGAAAATATTTTTTGTATCTGATTAGGGACACCCGAATATCCGAATATTTTTTCACCACTAGAAAGTGCTTTTTGAATGAAGAAACTTTTCTGAAGCAACTATTATACTTTGTCTTAAGGTTTCGATGCTACTACTTATGTCTAACTATTTTTGAAGCTGTCCCACCGTGCGGCGGCTGTTTCTTTTAAGCCTGCGTGTGCGGCGTAAGTAAGTGCTGAATGCTATGTTTCTCATACTCTTTCACGTGTGAGTAAAGCATTGCACGCAGATGTCAGTGCGTTTTTTTCCTCCCAGGTTTGACAGTGTTGTAGGGTTTGTTTTGATTACTTATTCGCAAGACCCAGAAGCAAAAAACTGCAAAAAGGACAAAAATATATGTTATACAGAACTGTTATCATTTTCCTGCTTCGGAAAAGTCGGGTATTTCCGGTTTCCGCAAACAAGTGGTACGAAATGCAAGTAATAAACCAACTAGCAATAAAATTATGTTGCAAAGGGAATCAAAACAAAACACACAAAAACGTCAAACCAGAGTTGAGGTTAGGCACCGTGCAAAGGTTTGTAGGCATGCTTGATTTCTCGCTCGATTCGCAACATTTCAGCCGGCTGCGAAATCTGTCGATAAAGAAGGGTAATGTCTAATGACGGTTTAAGCCCACTGCTTTGCACTGTGCTAACGTAATTGCTTAACCATTCACCTTCATTCTTAAGTGGTAATTCAAAAGACGAGAATTTCCTACGAGTTTGGTAACTATCATACATGTTTACGGTGTGTAAAGGTGGTGATCGGCGTGACGAGAAGAACTACCGTGGAATAATGAGACTCTCAGCTACTTTGAAGTTGTTCGACATCATCGTTAGCTAGAGCATACTAGTCACGAACTCTTAGATTTCATCTGATCAGCATAGTTTCATTTCCGGTAGATTTGTAACTACGGAATTAGCTTTCGCTACCATTTGTTTGACAGTTACTGAAGACAGGATCGAGTACAGTGAAAAAGAACTGCGTGAAAGCTGTATGTCATGTTCATGCGTTTCTTCACCATTTGCTAACAACTTTAGCGTTCCACAAGGAAGCAATTTAGGACTATTTTCATACGTCATCTTCTTCAACGACAGTGCTTGGCCTTAATTGCAAGCTTATTTATGCCGATGATTTGAAGATCTACGTAGCGGTGCGCTGTATCGAGGGCAGTCTCCACTTGTTAATGTTGCTAAATGTGTTCGTTAATTGGTGTCAAATGAACAAGTTCGTTTCAGTATCGCAAAATGTATCGTGATGATTTTTCAACCGATTATCTTCAATTACTATATCGACGGTACTATTCGCAACAGAGTGGACTATGTAACGGATCTTGGTATCTTCCGTCGTATGATCCATCGAATCTTCCGGCGTATCCAGATGATGTCAGCTTCTTAGGCTAGACACACTCGGTCTGCTCGAAGACGAAAGGTACGGCAAGCTACTTTTATTGTTAAACTGCTAGCCGGCCACATCGATTGCCCATAATGAGTTCATGAATCCAACAGAAACAAAAATTTGATGATTATTGACATTGAATACATATCAGAATATAGAAATAGCATTAAAGTTAATATTTTTTGAAACGATGGTTCTACAATTGATGAAGGGACGGTAAGGGAAAGTAATGAAGAGGGATTTTTTAGAAATGGAGGGGAAAGAGTGGAGAGTAAGGGGGGGGGGGGGGGGGGGTAATAGGTAGCTACGCTTAACAAGTTGTCTTTGTGGCTTCTACCTTTTGTCCAATGCTGGAAGGTGCATGGGTCGAACCAAGCTATAATCTGAGATTATAACCGGATTTGAACCCACAACACCCGCCAGGGTATGTGGCTCGTTGGTACCCGTGTACCTATGAACCACAGAGGCGCTGGACAAAAGGAGTCTGCACAAACCCCCTTATTAACGTAGCGACATGGGTTGGGCTATTTTTTAGACACAAATTGTGCCTCTTCCTCCACCTACTGTAGAGACCGCCGACCGAGAAGTTTAATCTAACTTTGTGTTTACTGACGGGACGACGACACTATGCAGGAATTGGGAATTCCCAAAAAATCTTTCTTCATTACTTTCTCTTACCGTCCCTTCATCAATTGTAGAACCATCGTTTCAACCAAAAATTAATATATGCCTGACCGCATTTTCATGACTAAAATCACGAGGTTTGGTCAAAGCATTAAAGTTATTGAAGAATTCCAAACGTACCTTTTATTGTGTTAAAGGAAATATGCTTTTTAACCTTAGCACATCAAGTACTGAAGCGTGTAGAGTTTACCGACCAAACCTTTGCTAATCTTTCTACCATTGAACCAAAAAACGTCATGGAACGTAAATATAGTTCAATACTTCCATTATTGGGAAGTTTTCCTCAACTGGTGGGATTTGAAAATTTTCAGCTGGTAAGAGGATGAGTTTCGGGAGAACAGAAATTTAGATTTCAGTGGTTAAGACTAATTGCTCTGTAAAGTTTTAGGGAAAAAATAAATATGCAGACAGCAGATGGCTACGCTTTCCTAATTTTAAGAAAGTTCATTCGTTGTCTGCTGATTCTTCCGCATTCATCAGCAGCAGTTGAGAGGCTTTTTTCTGTACACAATAATAATAAAACAAAGATAAGAAATCGTTTGGGTATAGAAACAATGCGAGGAATTCTGGCTAAAAATCTCTAATGAAACAAAACCCCGAAGAATATTTTACAAAAACTGTCCAATATAACTATAATTATAACATGTACAGTAACGGTTTATTACAGTATTTCACACTATACAATTGTGACGAATAGGTAGAATAGGTTTGCCAGATGTTTATAATCGTTTCGCCAGATTTTAACTAATGGTTGCCAATTGCCAATTGTTGTGAAAAATTACAAGATTGAGAACGGAAAACAAGAAGACAAATAAAGGAGTTTTAGTCAATGTGTTACATATCAGACCTATACGAGTTTAATCGATTCGGTTAAAGCTAGACCTAGTTGATGACCCGAAAGTAAACAGCTTCGTTAAAGTGTCAAAGTACACCGTCTTTCCTAACCGATTCTACCGTTTCAAACATTTAATATTGACCAATTTGATGCCTTGAAAGTTAACTGTTATAGAAAAATAAGTAACCATTCTTCCCTTTTGCCGGCTGCATGCAGACACTGCAAGAATTTATTCTAAACTGTTGTCTTGTATGAAAACAGGGTTGACGGAATATTCGTGCATGTGACGTGATGCAACAAATCTCAAAGTGAAAACGAGTTAACGACTGTTTTATCCGAAAACAGATTTTATAGTTATTTAATACTCATAAAAACTAGTAAGGTGCAGAGGATGTTAGCTAATTGCTGTAAAATGTCATGAGCCTAATTTTAGCTGGTTGTTCACATACTAGTTGAAAGACAATTATACTTTAAATCAATCTGTCATAATGAATAGTGTTCCCAACTAGGAATTTTCGAGGAAATTGCCGAATACAAATGAGTCTCTCCCCATACACATACAAGGTCCCCATACACGTATGAACATACTGGCTGAAAATGTTGATGAATTCGGGGTTGACCAACACGCTCGACTGTGTTCATGCCACGAACCAACCTGTCAAGAGAAGATGTTGGGCTCAGCACTTGACCTGCTTGACTCGCCAACATTTCCAACCCAACATATGCGTACGTGTATGGGGGTTTTAACACATTATGACCCGGTCTTGTGGTCTAAAAATGTTAAAAGAATTCCTAATACAAAACATGATATCAGATAGGAATTTAATACTTAAGTGAAGATATTGAAAATGTGCCAGCAGATGTAGAACACAGACAACAATTCTAATCTTGCATTTCTATACGCAGCCCTAATTTCAAACAATATCAAAGAATTTAATTATAATTCCAAGAAAGCTTTACCTGCTCTACAAATTGGCTATCAAACTTGCTTTTCATTTTCCCCGGTACATTTCCACCGCCAGGATGAACCCTAGCCAGGTGAATGGCAATCTATTTTGCGGCTTTTCCGCCGAAACAGTTCCATTGCTTTGAAACTTTCCACCGAGATAGCGCCACCGACGTTAGTCGCTTTAGTTCTAGCAGTAGTTCTTTCTCCCACTCATCCATCGATCGATAGTCGACATATAAGCACAATAATTTCCATCGCAACCGGCAATCACTACCTAACGTAAAGAAATTTTATTACGTTTGCTATTTATCCTACCGGCAAATGTTGGCTTTTGAGTGCCATTCAGCCCGATACTTCGGAGTCGAGCGGCACCGAAGTGGGAAAGCTTCCCAGTTTTTCCCCTTCCGAAGAGTTCTGCTGGTACTCGTGAGAGCCCTCAGGGTCAGGAGAGAGAAACCCCACTGCGAAAGCTTTCAACGAAAAGCTTCAGCTCGTCGACTGCAGTGGGTGGTGAATGTCGACTCTTCTGTTTGTTGCTGCTCCACATGAGGCTGCTGCAAGAAACGTGTCTATCCGCTTTAGTGGTTTGAACAATAAATAATATACCTGCTGAATGGGCAAAACTTGTTCGTTCGACGTCTAAGGAGCGGAGAAATTAAAAATCCTGTCATCTTGACTGGCTGACACAAGCCATGCGGCAGCTGTCTGTTTCAGCAAGTTTGTTTAGCTATGATAACTGTGTAGTGTATGGGCAAGTGATGCATGTTTGTAGAAGATAAAAAGGCATTTAAAAGAAGTGCTAGGGGAATAAACTATCATGAAGCTATGATGGTTTAAATATATAATGAGTGTGCTTTGCAGCGATAATTTACCGGAGCAGTTATAAATTTTTTACGAGGTGCTCTTTTTGCACCGCACGCTTGCTTTCCGCTAGCCTTCCGACTGGTGGCGGTCACCGATGAAATCCGGTTGGCTGGTGCGGGTCATGGAATTGGGTTAGCCTTAACGGTCTCATGGCTAAGTGGTGTTAGGTTAATACTAAGATGTGCTAATTATCCTGAATCTTGGAAACTTTTCAATACTTAATTACGGACTCTCAGGCTAATGGTGTAATAAAGCTGAACGTGAGTTCGAAATAAAAGTGCTTTCCATTTGTTTTACTGTTAAGTGCAAAACTTGCAAAGTGGACATTTTTTTAGGCTACGATTGTGTATAAAATTCAACTTATGCTGAAGTTGCGTGCATGAAGAAATTCTAATAAAATAGAATTTTGTTATTCACTACTTTTGTGAAATTTTTCGAAAAATACCAAAATCACTTTAATTTCTGAATACATTTACCGGGAGCACATTTTACCTAGACGGCCAACGACTAAGTTTGGTCACTAGTAGGTATCTACTGCCACTTTTCCTATCGCATCGCTTGCTGTTTGCCTTTCCTATTCAATCTCGACCGACTGATGCTCACTACTTTCAGGCTCGAGGCGACTCGGTATAAAGCTCAAAAATATACATTCAAAGCTGGTTCTGTTCGATATCCGGCAAACCATCAGCTTCGGTCTCCCGGTAGTGATAAAAAACCGATTTCGTCACTGTGTGCCATAAGATAAACCACAGCGCTTATCGACTTGTGTTAGTTCATATTGCTGTATGTTTTTACTTTTCCAGGCTTGCAAAAACTGAGAAGCTGGATGCATGCTGAAGAATTATTCAATGGATTTATACAAAAAAAATATACTTAATTGTTTTTATTGTTTTGAATGCAGGCAAACTTTTAGACACAAATTATAATTTGAATTAACCTTTCAAATTTTAACCGGGCACAATAGTTTCGCACTGTTGAGTGGATTTCATCAAGCATTTTTTTGGTGACGATTAGTTTTTTTTCTCTCTTATTCACTGTTTGTTTTAGTCGATAGGATGAGCGAAAGCAGCTTTAGACTAAACTCTGGTTCATTGGTGTAGCGTTTGTTTTGGAGTTCTGAACAAACATGAAGGTACAGTATTAGCTAATCAATGTTGACATTTAAGAATGCAGAGGAATACTGTTTTGCACAGATTCGACTTCCAAACTAGACGTAGAAAAATATTTGGTCCTCAAATGTTTCCAACAAAATTTTATGATTTCAATTTACTACGCCAGGGATATAAAATGATTTGGTTTTTGAGAAATCCACCATCGCTGTTGCAATCTATACCTATAAAAAAGGATTTCTGTCTGTCTGTCCGTATGTTCCTTATAGAATCGAAAACTACTGAACCAATCGGCGTGAAAATTTGCATGTAGAGGTTTTTGGGGTCAGGAATGGTTTTAGTGATGGTTAGAGACCCCTCCCCCCACTAAGAGGGGGGGCTCCCATACAAATGAAACACAAATTTCTGCATAACTTGAGAACTAATCAAGCAAATAGAACAAAATTTGGGTGGGTGTTTTCGGTGACAAGAATTTATTCTATGGTGAATTGAGACCCGTCCCCCTTTATAAGGGGAATTATAACTCCCCTCCCCTGTAACCTTCCTCCTAATGCATTAGAAAAAAGTTACATATTATGCATTGCGGTCGAAAACGACCCAAGTTTTGAAATTGCTGTGGCTCTTCTAGATATCGCTGAAAACTGAAACTCCCCCACAATGCTAGTTTTCCAAAGTTAGGAAAAGTCAGAAAATTTCAAGTCTCTAGCTCGTTCCGTTACTGAGTATCAAGCTTTGTAGGTTTGCCGATGGGTCGAAAACGACCCCAATGCACTAGGAAGGTTAAGAGGGGACAAATTTCCTCAAAACTCGAGAACTAATCAAGCAAATGGAACCAAATTTGGCATTGGAAGGTTTTCGATGGCAAGAATATTTTCTATACTGAATTAGGACCCCTCCCCACTTTACGAGGGGGGGCTCCAGTACCAAAGAAATACAAATTTCCTCATAATTCGAGAACTAATCAAGCAAATGGAACCAAATTTAGCATGTGGGTGTTTTTGTAGGCAAGAATATTTTCTATGGTGAATTAGGACCCCTCCCCACTTTAAAAGTGGGGGGGGGGGGCTCCTATACAAATGAAAAACAAATTTCCTCATAACTCGAGAACTAATCAAGCAAATGGAACCAAATTTGACATATAAGTGGTTTTGGAGGCAAGATTTTTTTCTATGGTGAATTGAGACCCCTCTCTTCTTTAGAAAGCGAGTTATGGTCCATCTCCCCTTTAAGAGGGTGGGCTTCCATACAAATGAAATGCAAATTTCCTCTTATCTCGAGAACTAATCAGTCAAATGGAATCAAATTTGGCATGTGGGAGTTTTAGATGGCAGAAATTTTTTCTATGGTGAATTACGACCCCTTCCCCTTTTAAGAGGGGGGCTCCCATACAAATGAAATTCAAATTTCCTTATAACTTGAGAACTAATCAAGCAAATGGAACCAAATTTGGCATGTGGGAGATTTTGGAGTCTTGAATTTATTTTATGATAGTTAGAGACCTCTCACCGCTGTGGTAGGGGGATATGGACAGAAATTTTTGCGAAACTCAAAAATTAATCGAACTCGAGAAATTCGAGACTCTTCCATAAAACATTAGTCAATACAAGACCACAAAAACTATCTATAGTAACACTAGATCATTCAGGACGAGACGGTCGCGAGTGTTGCCGGTGACCCGCCGTCGGAAGCGCCGTCCACTGGGGGGCTTGCGAAACTCGAGATTGTGACAAAGATCATCCGAGATTCATGATTTATGTACAACACAGGTTAATTTGTGACAATACGAAGTTTGTCGGGTCAGCTAGTATATAATGAAGCGAAGAAAAAAAAACAACAGAAGAAATCCTTTATTATCATTCAATTATATGTTATCTATGAGTATCCTTTGTATTTTTATTTTAAAGAACTTGTAACGGTATACCGGTCGGCGGTCGGTAAGCAAATCATCATCAAGTGTTGTATTTTATACAGGCTTTAAAATATTGATTACTCATTCACACCTAACCGGAATTAGAAAAAAAAACTCAATTCACTAAGCATCGAATAACAGCATTGCCGATTCATTGTACGTACATTTCCGGTAGGCAGTTCCAAAAGGAAATAAAAGAATACAGAGCAGAACAACTATTTTGCATTCGTTTCCACTTGAAATGGCACAGTTTGCCTGGCTAGTCCAATGAAGAGTACGGTATCCACCGGGTCAGTTCATTTACAAGTTCGGATAAAGAAGTGTGGGGTGTGTAGAAATTCTGTTTTGAATTAAGAATTTGCAATTGCGGTTTCTATCCATCTAACGAATTCACATATCTACCCTCCGTTTCGAGTAAGTTTTCATGTCCAGAAAGGTGTGGCAGAAAACTATCTACCTAGTGATGTACAGAATGTAAATAGTTGCAACAAAATTGGTCCGTCATCATTTGTTACAATGGATACAAAATGAAATTATATTAAATTATATTAATTAAATTAAGTCAAAGCACGCGCAAAATTCTTACACTAGAGTAAACATCGAATAAAACGAAGGAAGCGTTAGGTCAGAAACTCCATTCCAGATCGACACAATCGGTTTCTGACACCCGTTTCGGGAATTCTGTCATCTGTAAAGTAGGATTATGCACAGCCAGCTTCGCTCGAGCCAAGCACGTGGCATCTATGGGTGCCTGGTGGGGCAGTCCCGCAGAGGAGAGAAAATACAGGGTGATCTTCCTTCCTTGGTAGCTTGAACTACTGACTGTGTCGCCGTGGCAGATTGTAGTACATATTTTTTCATGTTTGCTCCGCTTTTTTCTGCCGATATGGTAAATAAAACGTTACATCATTGCATTTATATTCTCGTTATCGAGCCTCGGATCGGTAAGAGTGGGTTGTTCGATTTTTCCTTTTTTCCATCTTTTTTTTTTGTTCCTGCAGAATAAACAATTATCCTTGAGGGGAACAATCTAATTCTGCGGGGGAAATGCGGTTCTTTGTTTTTACAATCCAGTACGCATGGCTTGGTATTTTTTGCTACACTCTGTGCTATGACAGAGGGTTGGTCGGTTGGTGGCTAAAACGGTTAGGCATCAAGTGGATAGAAATTCATGCAGAGAATAACCGAGTTGTGGTTTTAATCTGGTGTTTGGGTCAGCCACTACGCTTTTGTGCTATTCGAATTGAGCTGTTTTTATTCACTAGGGAATGATATGTTATTTTAATTGATCGAAGTGTCGATTCACCGTAAGAGGAAAAGGGAATAATAGTTTGCTGTGTTTTGCTAAAATACTGACCATGTAGGATAAAATTGATCTGCATTGTGATTAAGTTAAATTGGCCGGACTTCCCGGATTATGTAGGTCAGGTCCAGATTTCAAGTTTTCTGGAAATTGAGAAGAGTTTTTCAATGAAATATTGTTAAAATAAATGCAACTCTGCAGGCTCCCTCCAGAAACTTTCGCCAATTGGAATTTAAAAAGCGGACAAAAATTCAGGACAATTCCCGCTGCGTAGAAGTATCGTTTTATTCACTAGGCATCGGAAACGCGTAGTTGTCGTCGTCGTCAGTAGTCTAGTAGCCACCCCGGCTCATCCTGTTTCAAGCAGTCGTCTCTATTCAACTCTATCTTGGGCCACTCGTCGGCAATTTCCCAGCCGTCTCAGAGGTTGTAACTCACTTTCAACCTGGTCGAGCTATCTTGTACGTCGAGCCCCCTGTTCCTGGTGCCGGTGCAGTTGTTGAAGAGTTGTTTTCGTCGCACTGTCGTCCGGCAACCTTACGACTTGTCCGGCCCACCGTAGTCTACTGGCTACGGCATGGCAAGGACGCGTATGTCCTCCGGGAGCAGTGTCACGGCTTCTGTCCATGAAAAACTACAATACTTCGTACAGCGGCGTATGCTTCTTGATAATAGCGTTTTGCGACGGGCAAAGTTGGCTAGATTTCCCAGTTAAATGCGCCGCAGGATCTCCTTACTAGTGTTGTTCTCCGCGGTTACTAGCGATCCTAAGTATACGAACTCATTTGCCACTTCTAGTTCGTCGCCGTCAACAATTACCGTCCGTGGGAGGAACGCGTTTGTTTCCTTTGAGCCTCTTTTTTTCATGTATTTGGTCTTCCTCGTAGACTCCGCTTTCGTCGGTACCCCAATAAAGCACTCTTGACAGTGCAAAAAGTTACTCTTATAGTTAAATGTACTGGTCATCCTCGCCAGGGGTGGCTCTAATTGGAGACAGTACTGGCAGTGCCAAGGAGCAAGGTTGGCTAGGCAGAGATAGCATTAAAGCAAGGCTAAACCTAAAATACACATAAATACAGGAAGATTTTAGTAAAAAGAAATGCAGTGCAGGCTACAGCAAACACCCGGGCGATATCACAATAGATCAGTAATACTGGTTGCAGTGTTGAGTCCACACAAAAAACAACAAAATTAGGTTTCATTTGTGACAGAACATGAGTTCCTACTCAATTCTTATTGTATAATCGTTTGTGCCGGACGTATTATATTTTTGCTTCTAGTGCAATCTTACTGTTATCATTGGTGGTTATCGTGATTACTTCGGAGCAAGAGCAGATCCATCAAAGAAACGTGCAAAATTTGACTGAATATGACAGATGGATCGGAAAACAGCTGGGAATCTATCCCTTGATAGTGTCCTGGCTGGTGAACTCATTTAAATAGATTCCAGCGGCGACCAGCAGCAGAAAATCGAAGACAGCTGACCTAGTCAAGGCCAAGAAGTCGACCGAAGCTTTCGATTCGCGAAGAAGGCAAATATTTTCATCTGGTTTGTGTAAAACATGAGGAAACGTGTCAGTTACCAAGTCTTCAAGGCCCGGAAAGCACTACACCAAAACGACAAACAAAACACGGTGGTCAAAACTAGCGCTAGAAAGTTATACCGAAAATGCAGACAAAACTTCGGTGCTTCGGTATCGTTATGGACGATGACGTTTACATCGAAGCAAACACACAGCAGTTATCGGGGCTGGAGTTTTACATTGCTACATTTTGATTGGCCGTTCCTGATGAGATGAAGAAGAAGAAGGCGAAGGACTAGATGAAGAAGGACTAATTCGCTAAAAAGTTCTTGGTTTGTCAAGCTATCTGTGAGAGCGGTAAGATGTGCCAATCGTACATCAAGACGATTACTAAATATCAACCAGTAAATCTACCGGTACGAATAGTTCCAGTAACGGCTGCTGTCCTTCCTGCAATTTCACAGAGCACAGTGGGACCGAGCCTTAAAAACGCGATCATTCATTATTGCATAACTAGAAAGGCTAGTAAGGCCTACAAACGATAACAGCGTGCCAGCTCCCGATGAGAACCAGCGAGAAATCGATCAGCTGAAGAATAATAGAGCTGCCGGCAAGGACCGACTGCCGGTAAAGCTCTAAAAAATTGGCAAACAATCACTAGCAACCACCCTTCATTGAATAATATCAACCATATGGGAGGAGAAGAAGGAGGAATGGAAAAAAAGGCGATCGGCTCGATTGCTGTAATTACCGTGACATTATGGTGATCAACACCACTTACAAGGTGCTCTTCTAGATTTTGCTGCGTTGTCTATCCCCAATAGCAAGAAAATTCGTAGAGCAGTATCAGGCGGGTGTTATGAGGGCCTGTGCTACTAATCTACGTACCACTACCTTTTCTAGAAATGTCGGGAGCCTAACTTGCCCACGCATCATATTTTTGTGGATTTCAGGGCAGCATACGATACAGTCGAACGCGGAGAGCTATGGCAGATAATGTAATAAAACGGTTTTCTGGACATACTTACGCGGCTGATCAAAGTTACCGTGAAGCGAATGGTGTGTGCAGAGGGCTGCGGCAAGGGGATGGACAGTCATGCATGTTATTCAACATAGCTACTGAAGGTGTGATCAGGCGCGCGGACATCGAAACGAGAGGAACGATCTTTGGCAAAAGAAGCCATCTCTTAACCTTCGCAGACCACCTCAACATCATTACTAGAAACCTTGGAAAGTTCAGCGCACACCCGCTTACGAAAACGGCCATCGACTCATTGACTTCGCCGCCTCCAAAAATATGGTCTTACGAAGTACCTACTTCCGGCATAGCCTCCCATATCGGTATACCTGGAGATCGCCACAACACTACTGACTCGCAAATCGATCACGTTTTACTTGATGGAAGGCACTTCTCGGATCAACGTTAGAACCTGTCGTGGCACAAACATTGATTCTGACCATTACCTTTTGATGGCTAAAGTGCGCCAAAGACTATCCGTGGTTACCAACATTCGGTACCGTCACCCGCCACGGTACAATCTGAAACGACTCAAGTTACCTGAGGCTGCTATTGAGTACGCGCAATGCCTTCAGGCTACGCTGCCGGGTGAGGGAGAGCTAAACGAAACCCCTCTCGAGGACTGCTGAGATAGCTGCGTAAAAGCAGCTATCAATGGCGCAGCGGAAGGTACCATTGGGTTTGCTAAGAGGAGTCGACGTAACGACTGGTTCGACGAGGAATGCCAGAGGATGTTAGTTGAGAAGAATGCAGCGCAGGCGTCGATGCTACAACAAAGGACCCGTCAAAACGTGGAACGATATAGACAGAAACGAAGACAGCAAACCTAGTTCCGGGATAAGAAGCGCCACCTGGAAGAAATGGAATGCGATGACATTGAGCAGCTATATCGTTCTCAGGAAACGCCCAAATTCTACAAGAAACAGAAAGCCTAAACATGTCGAGATTAGGACAGAGGGACAGAGGGCGACAAATTGGAATGTGAGAACTATCGAGCAGTCATCATTCTCAACGCCACCTATGAGGTGCTTTCTCTGATCATCTTTCGCTGTCTATCACCGCTAGCAAATAGTTTCGTAGGAAGAGAGATGGGAACTATCATTAAAAATCGTTACTCATAACTATCAGTTGTTCCCAGTACTTTACTGATAACTATCAGTAAATATCAGTAATTTTACCCGTCACGGCAATGAAGCAAAAAATGGAAAATTGTCATGTTATACTGAGTTATTTATTGTAAGTTTACATTGTAATTAACTAGGCGGGTTTCATGGGGGCTCGCGTAACTGCGGACCAGATTTTTACGATCCGACAGATTCCATAGAAATGTCAAGGGTACAGCGTACCCACGCATCACATCTTTATGATTTCAAAGCAGCATACGATACACTCGATCAAGACCAGCTATGGCACTTAATGTACGACACCAGTTTTCCGGATAAACTGACGAGACTAAATTGCTACAGCTACATTGGAACGAGTGACGTATTTCGCGCGTCTCGGGGATACATTGGAGTCCCATCGAGACGCGGCAACGGTTAAGGGGGCTCAACGTGCAAGATGGCTCGACCAAGTCGAAAGTTATTTGCAACTTCTGAGAAATCCAACGCCTCAGAAATAGGCGAGAACTGGCCCAAGATCGAGTTGAATGGACACGACTGCTTGAAAGAAAACGAGCCACCCCGGCTCTAGGTTCTTGACGACGTCGTCATATTGTGTCATTCTCGTCTATCGTACGCAAATACCGATCAATAAGTTAAATCTAGTTTACTGATACTTACTGATAACTATCAGTAGTTAATGATAGTTTTCCCATCCCTAGGAAGTTATAAAGCTCGTTTTGTGGACGGGCGATCGACAATGAAACAACCCAAGCAACAATGTAAGTTTTATTGTACTCTTATGGCGGTCTTCATGACTAATTTTGGTCTTAAATGCCATCATAAGAGTGTAATAAAACCCAAAATGTTACTTGGGAAAACTTTGTGTTGCGACACATCCCCCAAAAGTGTTGCGAATACCAAGTCTCTACGCAACATCTTTTTGGAGATTACATGGTCATCTACTATAATATCGACCGTGAAGAGCTATGCAAAACAATGGACGAAAACGGCTTTCTCGGGAAACGGATTAAAACCACGATGGATGGAATACAGTGCTGCGTGAGGGCACGTTATCAAGCACGTTTGAAACACTTTGACTTTTGACTTTGACAAGGTGATGGTATTTCCTGTCTCCCGTTCAACATCGCATTAGAAGGTGTTGTTGTTGAAGGTGTAGAAGGCGTGCGGGTTTAACCATGCGGGACACAATCTTTAATAAATCTAGCCAATTTATCTGTTTCGCTACCGTACCGTATTTTAAATATCCTTTTGGTATCTTACGTTGTTGCACCAGTACCAGCACCAAACCGGTTGTCGACCAGTATATGATACTAAAAAAATAGTAGCAGTAATAGCAGTGAAAATGGATATTTATCGTAATGAGCGCATCGCATGATCTGAGGTAATCTGCTCATACTTTAATCGCTAAAACCGAAACCCCAGTAATCAATCCTCTTACATGTAGGTGAAAAACTATACTATATCCTTAACTTACACGATTGTTCACATCAAGAATCAATACTTGCTTCACGTTTGCATCTATTTGTTCGTACGAATGAAATCGTACAGAAAATGGGACTAAACAGATAAAGGATAAAGCCGTGATTCTTTTCCTCCCGTCTTCTGGCGACGATAAACTACACTCTTCGAATATTAGCTATTTTCAATCACATATATTACCGCTTGTAACCGTACGTGGTCGTCCCCGAGTCCTTGAGACATTTTTCCCTCCCCATTTATCCACTGGTTGGCAAGCAATGGTTGAGCAGGCAAAAATTGTTGAACGAACGACGGTTACTGAACACGACGTCGTTGAAATCCAGCGTAATCGAACCGAAGCAAACTTTCGAGTAATTGATTTATTCGCTAGCCAGGATAAGCTACCGAGCTCACTGCTTGTCATCGTGCATTTTAGTTTCAGTGCTTTCGTAAGTTTTCTTTTTCTTACGCTTTGTTTCCGTCATGGAGGGTTGCTTGTCGGTCAATATTGCAGCACAGTGAGAGTGGCGGTGCCTGGGAAGAAATATTAGGTAACGGAAATTTTTTCAAGAAGGCTTCAATGCAAAGTTGTAATAAAGCCTTATTCATGTTATTATAGAAAAAGTTGAAATGGAATGAAAGAATGTCAAACTTTTTTGTAGCTTATCAGAATATCTTATAAGGAAAATCAATGGTCCGAAGTGGCTACCTTGAGGAATCTCAGATGGAGCTGCAAATTCACTAGAAAAATTATCATCGATTTTCAGTGTTAGCTGACGACCAACGAAGTACGAGCGTAATCAGGTTTATTATACATATTCACACGTAGTTCTCATTTGCAACTTCAATATACATCGCAAAATGCTAGATAGGTTTGTTTGTTTTGTTTGCAGACCAATTTTTCTCATGCAGTAGAAAAAGGGGAATGAGTGTTATGTGCAATTTGCGGTTGTGAATGGGAATTTCTTGATTCAAGAAATAGTTACAGGTACAAAATTTTCACTGCATACATACAATGAATGTAAAAAGTGTGATAGATTGTTTTACTTGGATATAAAATAACAATAACTGCTTTAGATTATTCTAGCAAAGGGTTCAATATGCTTCTTAGTCATTTCAGTGCAATGTTTTGAGCTCTCTCGTTCAATTCAATCTAAGGTTTTTACTTCGCAGTGTCTTTTGCAAAGAGACACATTCAACAGCCGGTTGTTTAAATGCTTTGAAAGTAAAAACAACCCTTCAAGGTTTGTAAGCCGGTGGGAATTGGAACTGACGATTCCATTCTTCCTTGCTTGGCTTCCATCCACAAATCAAGCGCGCAGTTACATATCGCTATAGCTCTATTATAGTATAAGCAAAATCGGACTAATCATTATGATGTAAATTTTCAACAAAGTCTCAGCTGTATCGGCTCGAGATAGGAGACGGGATACTGGCCGGCTATTGTTGTTGTTGTTGTTGTTGTTCGACCCACCCACATTCAACACTGACGATCCAACATTCCAGTCAGGGCAAAGTTTTCGCACGTCTCTCTCGCTTTTTCAATCGGAATCTTCTTTGAAATGATGTAGCAATATCTTCGCCGGGCCGGTACTATTCGACATCCTTGGAGGGTACACGGGACGGGATAACGGTCCAGGGAAGGGGTTTTGAATGGAGCTGAAACATATTCAAATTCATGCAAATTTGCTCCGATAGCTTCACTCTTCTGCGTACTGCCGCCGCGTCGTCCTAAGAACGCGTAAAGGAAAGCGTAGACAGTGACGGTTGCGAAGCAACAGCGAATGTAGTTTGAATTTGCAATGATATTCAATATCATAAACGAGGGCGTTGTGATAAATGGCGAGAAATATAGTTTGCTATCTGCATTTTTAGCTGTTGCCGAAGTCTTGTGGTGGAAAAAGATACTTTCTACGGTTTTTTTCCACTGGGGAGGTATGTGTCGTTTTGATGAAAATGTTTTTTTTTATTTTTCATAGTATTCTGTTGTAGAAAATGCAATGAAAGTGTCAATGCTTCGTGTAGCGACATTGAAAGTTGGTGTGATTGAAATGGGTACAGCCCAGAATGAAATGGGATGAAATTTTTCAGTGTCATTATAAAAGAAATTTCGCGTCTGGCGGTGGCTGTTATATGTTTTGTGGCCCATTAGTTGTACCTAG
The DNA here is from genome assembly GCF_943734655.1 of Sabethes cyaneus. NCBI lineage: Eukaryota > Metazoa > Arthropoda > Insecta > Diptera > Culicidae > Sabethes > Sabethes cyaneus. The sequence continues at coordinate 166,673,454 of NC_071355.1, forward strand.
ATCATTATTTCAATACTAAGGTTGGTTTTAAATACATTTCTTGAATGGTAGTATATTTGTTTACGCCGTGCAATTAAAGTGTCATACAAATATCAGTCATCAAATACACTTTTTCTCATATCACACAAATGCAATTCATAATTATATTTGATTCAATGAATGGTCTCCTTATTTTATAATTGTATAACTATCAGTTATTTATGATTATTCACACATTTACCCAACAACAGCATGTGGTAGTTTAAGTATTTTCCGTTCATATTTTTCAGTTCATTTAATAGTTCAATAAATGTTTCTTACGAATTTATGAATCATAATTTCATTCAAGCAACAGAAAGCGTACAAATTACCGCAAATGACAGTTCAAGGTGGATCTTGCATGATATGTTATTGAGTGAAAATTATAGAACATCATTAACGCAATGCGCTAATAATTACAGTTTGTTAAAAACTTTAGACTGAAAATATTATATGCAATGGCATCAATACACACTTCGAAAAAATCTGGTAAATTTACATATTTTGACATGCATGCACATAAATGGAGCATCGCAAATTATATAAAATTACGTGTTATTTCACTTAAAGGCTTATTTATTACATTTTGCTTGATGTAAAACGTTGTCTTTAAAAACGGGTGAGGTTTTTTTCGTTTTATTTAATGGAAAATATATCTGATTTTGTTTACGTCGAATGTGAGATTCATTTTTTGTTCTGTGTAGCTTCACTAATTGAATCTATTTCCATATCAACGCGACTGACGCGAAACTTCGACTTACGGGAAGATGCGAGCGTTACGAAAAGTGGATAGATTTTAATCCGCCAATAAATCTAAAAAAGCACGAACCGTAAAACTGTATACAAGCTTCACAGTAGAAGCAATTTTAGTGCCTTGACAGTTGCAGCTCAAGAAACAGAACAAAACATGCCCGGACGGAACGGAACGACGTTGGACACTTGGAAAGTAGATTGTTTTACGATCGTTGCCAGCTACAGACGAACGTGTACTTGATGTAGAGTCAAATAATTTTTGTCGCTTTAGAAAATATGGTTTTTGAAGTTATTTTTCGACGATTTTTCAACTAGACAAGCACAGACGATACCCTCAATACAATTAAAGGTGTGAATATCCTTAGGGTAAGACTCGAAGCAAAAGCGAAAGAGCAGAAAATGATAGAAGATAGAAGAGTTACTTGAAACACGCTTATTAGGTACGTTGTTCCCTCCCAAGTAACAATGTGAGTTTTATTAGGCTCTTATCGTGATTTTCATGACCAATTTTAAGCATAAAAGCCAACATAAGTGTTTAAGTAAAACTTAAAATGTTACTTGAGTTATATTTCGCTTCGCAGCTTGGTAAAATGGTGCCCAGGCAAGAGTAGCAACGCATCAAAATTTTGTTCATGCGTTGCGAAAATCGAAACTACTAGCACATCGAGTTAGCGAAATTGTAAAAGCAGGCCAAATCAACAGTCACCAACGTAATAAAAGTGCCTGCAAGCGTGGATTGGGTGGCAAGCGAAAGCCGGAAGCGGCAGCAACTACAAAAAGAGTGGGTAGCGCTAGCGGAAATCCAAACTTTCCGTCCGAAATGTCCGGGAGTGTAATCAACAACCGTGCATCGAGCTCAAAAACGAGCCGGGCTGTCGACTATTAAGAAGGTAGTGACTCAGAACCGCGACATAAACAGAACAAGACGGTTAGAAAACGGTCCCGAAGCCGTACACAATGATGCTGCCGGAGTTCGATTGAACGACGAAACCTACGTCAAAACACACTTCATACAGCTTCCTGAGAGAGGAAAGGTGGCAGATATTTCCAACTATATAAAACTGTCTTGAGTCTTGAGGACTGTTGGAATGCCGTGAAAATAGCCATTAACAGCATAGCGGAGAAATTCCTAGGCCGTGTGGCACCGAATCGACGTAACGAATGGTTTGACGAGGAATGCCAGTAGATATTGGCTGAGAAGAACGCAGCGCGGGTACGAATGCTGCGTAGAGCCACCCGTCAGAATGTGGAGCGATACAAACAGAAGCGGAGGCAGCAAACGCGACTCTTCAAGGAGAAGAAGCGCCACCAAGAGGAGAAGGAGTGCGAAGAGTTCGAACTGCTGTGCTGCTTTCACGACAAAGGGAAGCTCTATCAAAGACTTAATGAATCTCGCAAAGGCTTTGTGCCGCGGGCTGAAATGTGCAGAGATAAAGATGGAGGTATCTTGACTGACGACCGTGCGGTGATCGAAAGGTGAAAGCAGCACTACGATGAACACCTGAATGGCATGCAGGCGGAAGACCATGATAGCGGATGAAGTGACCACATTGGTGTAGCAAGCAAGCTATCCAGCGGCTGAAGAACAACAAAGCAGCGGGAAAGGTTGGCATTGGAGCGGAACTTATTAAAATGCGCCCGGACAAGTTCGCCGGCTGTCTGCATCAACTGATTGTCAAGATTTGGGTACGGAACGACTACCGGAGGAGTGGAAAGACGGGGTTATCTGCCCTATCTACAAGAAAGGCGATAAGCTGGATTGTGAGAACTACCGAGCGATCACTATTCTGAATGCCACCTACAAAGTGCTGTCCTAAGTCATCTTCCATCGGCTATCGCCAATAGTTAATAGATTTGTGGGAAGTTACCAGGCCGGCTTCATGGAAGGTCAGTCTACAACGGATCCAATCTTCACTCTGCGGCATATCCTCCAGAAGTGCCACGAATTCCGAGTCCCCACGCATCACCTGTTCATCGATTTCAAAGCCGCATATGATAGCGTAAACCGACAAGAGCCATGGAAAATTATGGACGAAAACGGCTTTCCGGGTAAGCTTACTAGACTTACCATGGCTACGATGATGGGTGGGATTCAGTGCTGCGCGAGAATCTCGGGTGGATTGTCGGACCCATTCGAATCTCACAGGGAACTTCTACAAAAAAAAAATTGAAATTTGAAATTAAAACTACGTAGCTTGTGCGCAAACAAGTGCGTTTGTTCATCGAAATTGAACAGGTTCCCCACCTTCGAAAAAGTCCTTATGCATTCTGTAATTGGCTCGTTGTAACGGAACGCAGTCCGGTGAAACTTTGTTTGCAGTAATCCCGTTGAACGCAACGGTCGTTGTAATGCCCGGAGCATGGATAGTAGCGTTGAAGAGTCAACAGCGAGATAATGTTGGCTACAAATACTTGATGGAGGGACGGTAGGGGAAAGTAATGAGTTTTGGAATGGGGGGGGGTGGGGAAAGATGAAGGGGGGGGGGGGTATTAGTAGCATTTCAAGGTCAAAGACTAAAAACACGAGTTTGGTCTATTTCATAGAAACGGAGCCTTTCTCCGAAAATCCGCGCTGAGAATCGCGGCTAACACGCTGACAGACTGCTATTCAACATTGCTCTTGAAGGTGGGCGATCGAAATGCTGGGCACGATTTTCAATAAATCCAGTCAATTTATCTGCTTTGCTGACGATGTAGATACTATCGGCAGAACATTTAAGGCGGTGGAAGATCAGTACACCAGACTAAAACGCGAAGCAGAGAGGATTGAAGATACGTCTAAAACGAAGTATATGCTGGCGAGCGGGACCGAGCGCGACAGGGCCCGCTTGGGCTGTACCGTGGTAATCAACGGGGATGAGTTCCTGGTAGTCGACGAGTTCGTATATCTTGGCTCACTGGCAACAAAGGACAACAATACCAGCCGTGAGATTAAAAGACGTATTATCAGCGGAAGTCGGGCCTACTACGGACTCCATAAACACTTGCGGTCGAACAATCTGAACCCCCGTATAAAGTGCATACTGTACAAAACGCTAATTAGACCGGTTGTCCTCTACGGGCACGAAACGTGGACACTGCTAGAAGAGGACCTTCGAGCACTCGGAGTTTTCGAACGACGGGTGCTAAGAACCATCTTTGGCGGAGTGCAAGAGAACGGTGTATGGAGGCGAAGAATGAACCACGAGCTCGCGCGTCTCTACGGTCAACCAAGTATTTAGAAAATGGTTAAAGCTCGACGGATACGTTGGGCAGGACATGTTGCTAGAATGCCAGACAACTATCCTGCAAAAATAGTTTTCGCATCGAATCCGGTAGGAATAAGACGAAGAGGGCACAGTGAGCGAGGTGGCAAAACCAGGTGGAGCGAGATCTGGCGAGCACTGGGTGCCCGCGGAACTGGAGACCGGTTGCCATGGACCGAAACAGATGGAGAAATTATACTGCGCAGGCCTTGTCGTAAGACGTTAGGCCAATTAAGTAAAGTAAGTATTATTTACTCGAAGCTGCGCTACCGGAAGAGGATGAGCTGGACGAAGCCCCTCTCGAGGACTATTGGAACACCATCAAAACAGTTATTAGCAGTGTCGTGGAGGGCTACACCGGGCATGTTGCAAGAAATCAACGTAACGATTGGTTTAACGGTGTATGTAGGAGGATGAAGAATGAGGAGAACGCTGCGCGGGCTGCCAAAGTGTGCAGGTGACGTGTGGCGTCAGAACGTAGAAAGACACAAACAAAAGCGAAACCAAATCTGCCGGAAGAAAAGCGCTATCTGGGAGAACAGGAATGTGCAGAGTTGGAGCGGCTACATCGTTCTCAGGAAACGCGGTTCCACCTTCTGGTTCTACCAGAAACTGAACGGATCCCGCAAATGCTTTGTGCTGCGACCCAAAATTTGTCGCGATAAGAATGGTAGTATTTTGACGGACGATCGTTAGGTAATCGAAAGGTGAAAGCAGCACTTCGATGAACACTTGAATGGCGCTCGAGCAGAGAACCATGACGGGACGGGGAAAGCAATTTCGACGATGCGACAAACGGAGAAGAGGTGCCAGCCTCAACGATAGGTGAAGTTAGGGAGCCCATTATGCAGCTAAAGGACGATAAATCGGATGGGAAAGATGGCATCCAACCGGAGCTTATTGAGATGGGACAAGAAAAGCTGACCACTTGTCTACACCGGATAATTGTTAAAATTTGGGAGACAGAACAGCTACCGGAGAAAGATGGGGTTATCTGCTCGATCTACAAGAAGGGCGACAAGTTGGACTGTGAGAAATGTTGAGCGATCACCATTCTCAATGCCGATAAAAAAGTGCTGTCCCAAATCAATTTAGGCTGTCTACCACCAATTGCGAAAGATTTGAGGGAATTTAACAAGACGGTTTCGTTGAATGGTGGTCGACAACGGATCAAATATTTACATTGCCTCAGATCCTTCAAAAGGGCCGTGAATACAGAGTTCCCACCATTTGTTCGTTGACTTCAAAGCCGCATGTAGTACCATCGACCGAAATGAGCTATGGAAAATCATGAACGAGAACTGCTTCCCCAGGAAGCTCAACAAACTGATTCAATCTATACGATGGATGATACACAGTGCTGTATTAGGATCTCGAGTGGATTTTCAAGTTCGGTGTAATGACATCAGCCGTGAGATCCAAAAGTGTATTATCAGCAGAAGCAATTGTAGTCAAACAGACTAAGCTTCGTACCAAGTGCATCTTGTAAAAAACGCTCATTAGACCGGTTGTTCTCTACGGGTATGAAACGTGGACAATGCTCGAGGAGGACCTGCGAATGCTCGGAGTTTTCGATAGACAAGTGCTGAAAACGATCTTCGGCGGTGTACAGAAGAACGGAGTATGGAGGCGGAGGATGAACCATGAACTCGCACAGCAAGAATGCTTGTTCATCAGGCTTTGTCTTAGGACGGCAAGCCAGCTAAGTTTGTTAGTCTGTAAAAGCAACATGTTCAAAGACAAATAAATAAATTAACGTAAAATAAAATAAATAAATATTCTTTCTCCTCTACAAGTATTCGGTGAGCACGGGCCAGCGAATTCAAGTTTAATAGAGTTAAATTTTTGCGGAATTTGCTAACTGTGGGTTGAATGATTCGCTCACTAGTCCTATTTTGGTGACCATAAAACAGGTTTATTTTGCAAAACTCATTTTTCACAGAGCACGAACTCGGAAAATAAAATTCAATGATTTAAAAAGATTGCTGAGTCGTGAGCTGTTATATATAAAAGTTTGAAAACCCCCATCACCCTTATACTCTATTAATCGTCCAAAATCCAATTCTTTAAAAATGCTGAACAATAAAACTCTGCACGATGGATAACGATCGACCAGAAAACGGGCAACAACAGCTTAAAGAAAACAATAAGTTTACCTATCCTTACACTTTCCGGCATACCTTTAACGTGTCTAGAAAAATGTTTTTCTTGCAAACCTAAAATTCAATAGCTTCTTTAAATAGAGCGCTTACCTACTGTTGTTATTGCCGAATGGCTGGAAGCTGACTCGGGAAGCATACCCGAACAGCTTCTTCACCTCACCACCATACACACGCCGAGAGAGAGAGACCGAGCGTTTTGCCAGGATAGCTAGCAAGGTAAATCCTTTCACCCATCAAGCATATTTAGCTGGCACGAAAAATTGGAGCCCAAGCTCACGTTGGAAGCTTATGCTAACGAATTGGAAAGCCCGAGAAAAGGATCCGTTTCAATGAGCTCACGAACAGAAACCTGATGGGTAAAATGGGCCGGAAAAAATAGATTCAAGCATATATACTTCCTTTATGGAAATTGATGAGCCTATATTTATTGCAGCACGTATTTATTTGGATGAGTAAACGGAAAAGAAGCTACTTGGTGAAACGGTACCCGCTATGTGTTTCTGAACAGGAAAAGAATCACTGAGAAGATGTTTCCATTTTTCATCATTGTTCAAATTTAGCAAATGATGTTGAAGTTTTTAAATCGTTCTACCTAAATTTCACAAGTAACAGTTAGCTTAAACATTGAAAACTTGAACCAAATTCAACAAAAAATTTTGTCTGGTGCTTGGATACTGTTACGCAATAAGGGTAATGTTTGCATGATTGATGGCAATTAGTCTACTACTATCGTTAGCAGAAAATGTTCCGCCTTTCGGCAAATAGATTACTTAACTGTAACCCTTGTTGCATGTCTTGTTATGTATGACAACCGGTAGCGAAACGAGATAATATTGCTTTCTCGGCATGCACCAAATTCGCCATGGAAGAAGAAAAATCGAGTGTAAAGTTGTGAATTATGTTATCAGTCAGTTACTGGCTTGGAGCGAAATAATTTCTTCTAACCCATGGAATGGAAAGCCGCAATCGCTACAGCAATGGATGGCACAAGGCATCGAAAGGCTGCAACACAGTCCCCTCGCTTCTGTCTGATTCCGACTTGGGGCGAAATAACATGAACGAAAACTTCACCGAACGTGGTAAGCAAAATGCGGTACAAATCTGCTTTCCTCTGCTTCCGAATCCGCCGAACGACAATCTGTGCAAGAAATTTTCGTTCTGCAGTGATGTACAAAATGTTGCTCGTACATCGTACACAGCCTACACTACACGGATCGGTTGCTATATTTATGTCCCACTTACGGCAAAAACGACGTCTAATGTCTCCCCGAGGATTTATTTCAAATAATTTATTTTGCCATTTTTAACTCTCTCTCCCTTTCCGCGATCACAGCTAGCGGCATGGCATGGCATGGCCGTTATCCGATCATACATATCACCATTTTTACGCCTCATCTGGCCTATACCCAAATGGGACACCCGGATGAACTGGCAGGATTTTTTTAATCTTTCTCTCTTTGTGCTGATGACTTTTTGCCACGAAAGTAGGTATACTACATATGAAATATTTTCGTGCTCCACAGTGCCAGCAACAGCAGCACTATCTCACGTCTCAGCAGTTACTGGACTGGACGGCATGGCATAAATCAATTTTACACTATGTTCTGCATATTGGAGCAGGCAACCGGCGATGGCACTGTCGGCTGCAGCACGTGTCGCCAATCCGAATTCCGCCTCCCCTGACACGTTCACTGTCACGACTGACAGGAAACATGCAATTTCGTGATATATCTGATGCGTGCAACACGTCTGTTTCTTTTTTGCACTTCTGTATCTTATGAGGTGCGCTTATTATACACGCAAAAATTGCTATGATGATGCTATGATGCTATCCGCTATTAATATTGTGCGGAATAAGCGAATTTTCAGCTAAATTAGTTCGATATTAATTTTTTTGTATGAATTTGGAACTTGAATTAGTGGCAATATTTAAAATATATGAGTAACGCACATCAGCTGTATTGTAATTATGTTGGAAAATCATTACATTTTGTTGTTCGCTCAATTTTTGATACTAATTGAGATCCTGTGTGAATCAAAAAGTCACATTAAGGAGAAACCGAAAGTGACTAACGTTTTGTGTTAGTACGATAAAGACTCTACTGTACATCTCAGATGTTCGTTAAAAACCGAATCGACTATTTGATTGTTGCATTAGTATTTGTAAGACATGTCAGTCATGTAGCGGGGCTTATAAATATAAACACAGCTGATTTACAGCCAACTACCGACTAGGAACATCCTCAACATGCATTTTCAGTTGATTTACGATCAACTATCGTGGTTTTGTTGACACATACTTTGCGAAAGAGAGAAAAGTAGCTAGTGACAGGTAATTGTGTTTTTTCTGTTTTACTTGTCTTTGACTCTAACGCAGCGTGGGTACAAATGCTGCGTAGAGCCACCCGTCAGAATGTGGAGCGATACAAAGAGAAGTGGAGGCCGAAAACTCAACTCTTTAAGGAGAAGAAGCGCCACCAAGAGCAGAAGGAGTGCGAAGAACTCGAACAGCTGTACCGCTTTCACGACTAACGAAGTTCTATCAGAGACTCAAAACGGATCTCGCAAAGGTTTTGTGCCGCGGGCCGAAATGTGCAGAGATAAAGATGGAGGTATCTTGACGACCGTACGGTGATCGAAAGGTGGAACACCTGAATGGCGTGTAGGCGGAAGACCAGGATAGCGGATGAAGTGACCACATTGGTGTAGCAAGCAACGAAAATGTGCCACTCCCATCGATAAGGGAAGTTAAAGAAGCCATCCAGCAAGTTAGCCGGCTGTCTGCACCAACTGATTGTCAAGATTTGGGAAACGAAACGACTACCGGAGGAGTAGAAAAACGGTGTTATCTGCCCTATCTACCACTACGCTACCATGCAACTACGCTTGATGCTTTGTTCATGCTGCCAGCTCCACTCCAGAATGAAAAAGTTGGACATCGTGAGGCTCTTAATGCCCCCGGATATAGCCGATACGGCATTTACAATATCCTCTTCTGTCTAGAGAAAGACAAGAGCGTCGAACGAAAGCCCGGTTCCAGCTACCCGACGCCCGACCGTAAAGTATAGCATAAACTGAAGAGGGCAAGCTGGCCTCGTCGTTGTACGTCTTAGACCGGCAGGTCGGAGTAACCATCTTCCAAATGGTGGAAAAATTAGTTACTTTAGCAGCTGTGAGCCGGGGTGGCTCATGCCGTATCAGGAATTTCTCTCCATTGTACTCGATCCTGGCTACTGGTCGTCAATTCGTTACACGTCTCGACACACGCAAGTCGGCTTCAACCTGGTCAAGCCATCTAGCACGTTAGGCTCCCCTATTTCTAGTGCCGGTGGGGTTCTTGAAGAGAACGGATTTCCTGCACAGTCGTCCGGCATTCTTGCGACGTGGCCGGCCCACTGTAGTCTCCCAACTTTCGCCAGGTGGGATCTCTCCAAGCAGTGCCTGTAGCTCGTGATTCATACGCCTCCGCCATTCTCCGCTTTCCCTTTGTACTCCGCCAAAAATAGTCCGCAATACCTTTCGCTCAAATACGGTTAATGAACGTTTGTCTTCCGTAAGCAATGCCCGAAGAGCATTGTCAACTTTGTGCGGCGGCGTATGCTTCCAGATCGAAGCGTCTTGCGGAGGAAAAACTAGGCTCAATTTCCAGCTTGAATGCGTCATTGGATCTCCTTACTCGTATTATTGTCGACCGGTGACCAGAGATCCAAAATACACGAACTCATTAATCACTTCCAGTTCATCGCCGTCAATAGTCACTGTCCGTGGGAGACAAACGTTTCTTTTCTCTGGAGCCTCTTCCTACCTTATATTTGGTTTTAGACGCATTTTTTTGTAATCCTATCCTCCTATCTTCCGTTTTTAGTCTGGTGTAGATTGCCTTCGCCGTCCCAAGGTTTCTAGTAATAATGTCGACATCGTTTGCGAAGGCTACGAGTTGGCTACTCTTGCTGAAGATCGTTTCTCTCGTTTCGATGCCCGCTCGGTGGATCACACCTTCAATAGCGATATTGAATAATATACAAGGTGAAGAAGTATCTGACCAAAATAGATATTTTTATGCGAAAGCGTCAAACACCCAAAAGGAGCGGCTGAAGGTGCTAGTGAAAAACATCTTTCAGGCGAAGTGCGACGTTGTGGTCATAATCGATAACGAGATCTACTTAACACTGGATGACAACGACTGGCAGTAGACTACGTACTTTACGTTCCGCACAAAGAAGGATAACGATGACGTCATATACAGGGTGCGTGACGAATTTTTGCAGTAAATTTCAAATAGCAATTTCTCATGCTTGCGAAACAATATTCAGATATATGTGGCAGCACTGAATATCAGGCTGCTGAAGACCAATAAAGCCGCTGGGAAGGACCGCCTACCAGCAGAGCATTATAAACATGGCGGAGAAACGCTAGCAAAGGTTCTACACTGGGTTATTTCGAGGATTTGGGAGGAGGAAAAGCTACCGGAGGAATGGATGGAAAAAGTGGTTTGTCCCATCTACAAAAAGGGTGATCGGCTAGACTGCTGTAACTATCGTGGTATTACGCAGGTAAACGCCGCCTACAAGGTACTCTCCCAGATCCTGTTACGCCGGCTGTCACCGATAGCACAAGGTTTCGTACGGAATTATCAGGCGGGATTTATGGGGGCTCGCGCAACTACGGATCAAATTTTTACTATCCGACAGATCTTGCAGAAATGTCGGGAGTACAACGTGCCCACGCATCACATCTTTATTGATTTCAAAGCAGTATACGATACAGTCGATCAAGACAAGCTATGGTAGATAATGCACGAATACGGTTTTCCGGACAAACTGACGCGACTGATCAGAGCTACATTGGATCGAGTGATGTGTTTCGTACGCATCTCTGGGACACTCTCGAGTCCCTTCGAGACGCGACGAGGGTTGAGACAAGGTGACGGTTTATCCTGCATGCTGTTCAACATCGCTCTTGAGGGTGTGATCCGACGAGCAGGCATCGAAGCGAGAGGCACGATTTTGACCAAGAGTAGCCAACTTCTAGGCTTTGCAGACGACTTAGATATCATTGCCAGGAACTTTGCGACGGCGGAGGCAATCTACGCCAGACTGAAAGCGGAGTCTAGGAGAATTTGGTTAAAAATAAATGCGTCGAAGACCAAGTACATGAAAGGAAGAGGCTCAAAGGCAACAAACGCGCGCCTCCCACGGACGGTAACCGTTGACGGCGACGAACTAGAAGTGGTAGACGACAACATTAGTAAGGAGATCCAACGGCGCATCCAAGCGGGAAATCGGGCCTACTTTGCCCTTCGTTAAACGCTACGATCAGGAAGCATACGCCGGCGCACGAAGCTAACAATGTACAAAACCATTATTAGACCGGTAGTTCTTTATGGACTTGAAGCCGTGACGCTGCTTACGGAGAACAAACGCGCATTTGCCGTGTTTGAGCGGAAAGTGTTGCGGACGATATTTGGCGGAGTACAAACTGAAAGCGGAGAGTAGCGGAGGCGTATGAATCACGAGCTACAGGCACTGCTTGGGAAGACTCCCATCGTACATCTAGCGAAAGTTAGCAGGCTACGGTGGGCCGGACACGTCGTAAGGATGCCGGACGACAGTGCGACGAAAATAGTCCTCTTCAACAACCCCACCGGCACCAGGAACAGGGGAGCCCAACGTAACGATGGCTCGACCAGGTCGAAAGCGATTTGCGACTTCTGAGACGACTAGGAAATTGGCGACGAGTGACCCAAGACCGAGTTGAATGGAGACGACTGCTTGAAACAGCACGAGCCGTCCCGGCTCTATGCTGCTAAAGAAGAAGAAGAAGGACAAATTGAAATTGATCTTATTGCGGTTGTATCTCATGATGCTATTAATATGGTAACACCTTGACCAAACAGATTCGTTGCTGCTCTTATGAAGAATATTAGAATTTAACACCGAGATCATTTTTATGCGAAGCCGTATTGGCCTTGTTTTGGTCGCCAAACAACAATTCACCAAAACAAACTGCGAGTTGCAGAAAGGAAGTTTGCATCATTTTGCAGAGCAACGGCGTGTTTGTTCCACGTTTTTCAACTTCTAGAAGACTTTGGGATCTTTTTTACACTTACTTCTGGTGAAATTTCCTAACAAAAACCAGTATTTTTTGTTATTTGTGACGATTTTTGGCAAGAGTCAAAATCATTATGTGAGGCAGAACGCCAAAGCCCGTGGACAAAACGCTCCAAGTTTGCCCAGCTAGGCGTTAAACGCAACCAAAAAATTTCCCATTCAATCACTTGTTGGATAAACTCCTAAAACTAGGCTGCCGAAATGGCGAAAGTGTTCGTTATAGCGTTTGTTGCGAACGCTTGTTTGCTGGGACATATCTCATATCTCAGCATAATGGGTTCATATCTCAGCATAATTGGCAATAAAATTTAATCATCTACTTTTCTCCAACTGATGTGTGATGAAATATTGTAAGTTGAACAATGTACAATTAGGTTTAAGGCAAATTCTAAGTCCTATACAATACATAATATTGCTACATCTTTAATAAATAATCCGAAACAAAAGATGTACTGCAAATTAAAAATAATTTATAACTGTTCGATCCCGCTGTGATGCATTCTGCCCTGTTTTGTATTTTGAAGTTTTTTGCAATATATGTGAAAAATATGCATAGTCAATGCCGTTTTTGTGATGAATCATCGAGTATGACAGTATATCAATTAGATAGACCGTATTTATTATGAAATTTGCATACCGAATAGTGGTAAAAGATTAAGAGAAAACCGTGATGTCTTACATGTGGAATGAGATCGCGGATAATCGCTTGATTTTATTGAATGTGGCTATGTTTGATGCTTTTACATGCTACATAATTATGAATTAGCGTGTTTTACACCAAACTAAAATGCACATTCATAATTTTACCAAATAGTTTCCGTGTTTTTAAGCAATTAATAGCATGGGCCATCCTACCCCCACGGTGCGTTCTGGACAGTCCTACCCTAAGTGGTTTTCAAGTTAGAATGCAACTAGAATGATTTTGCTAGACTCAATGAGTAACTAATCGAAAATATTTATTTTGTTTAAATAATTGGTTTTCGCAAATTGCATAATTATCATGGCACGTTAATTTTAACCACCCTCATTTCAATACTTACGATGAAATTTAATGCGCATATGTTGCACAACTACGGAAACTGCTTACAATTTATTTTATATCCTTTGGGATATTTTATTACGGTCGCTGTGAATCAATTGGATTAGGATAAACCGACAGTAAAACTTTACCTTTTCTGCTCACGGATATATATTTTCAAGTTAATAAAGATTGATCTAGATATAGCTTTGACGAACAAAGTGAAAAGCATTATTAAATGAAGTTTTCGTCAAGCAGCGAAAGCATAATCGGTTTTATTGTTGCTTTCAGCAGAGCGCAATAAACTATTTGAGCCTACGATCTGACAATTGAAGAGGTTATAAAAACCTTCTAAAGGGTAGGCATCTCGGTCGGAAGAAAGCTTTAGGGGCCGTGCACTAATTACGCAAGGCATTATGGGGGGAGGGGGGGTTCCGCGAAATCTTACAAAATCTTATTTGGGGGGGAGGGGGGCTTAATCATTTCTTACGTAAGATTTTCACACACGAAAAAATTATGAAAAAGTCACATTTTTAATAGCAACTTATGTTATTTGTTACAAAAATTTTTAAATTGATGAGGTAAGTTGTGAAGTGTCGAAATCTTTCATGCTGCAAGGAAATGCATAGCAACCTGCTGAGTATTTAGCCTTGTCCACTCAAGGAAACAGCAGTTGGCCTACTTGTTCCAGAGTCTCTGATGTCATCGGTTTATGCTATTATTTATAATTTATAATTTATTCGTATAAGTCATAGGACAATTTGGGTCTAAATGAATACTTAAAAGTTACTTAATTGTCAGTATTTATATTGTCAAGTGCACGAATTCGTTAGCGGTAAATGCGTGATGGTTCGTCAAAAATAAAAAGGTCAGCAAAGCAGTTGAATTGTCTGATGATGGAAGCGGTGGGAGAGTTGGCAGCATATTGCGTTGAATAGGAGTCTTCCTGTAGAATCATTCTGGGTCGTAAGACTCTTGAAGGTGCGTAGAGTCCGATTTGCGATAGGATGTCCGGTGCATCATATTCGCCAGTTAAAAGCTTGCAGCCAAACAACGATTGCGAAACCTCTCTACGTCGACTTAGCGTGCTTAAACCCAACAGACGACAGCGGTCTTCGTACGGTGTTAAGTTTTGCTGATCCCTCCACGGAAGGTGACGAAGTGCATGTCGAACAAATTTTCGCTGTACGTTTTCCAGTCTGGCGGACCAGACAAACTCGTGCGGGTTCCAAACGATGCTCGCAAATTCCAACGTTGACCGTACAATAGAGCAATAGAGAGCTTTGAAGCAGATCGGGTCATTGAATTCACCAGCAATCTTAAATATGAACCCAAGACTACGATTGGACTTGTCAACGATGGCAGAAATGTGGGACTTCATGGTGAGTTTCTCGTCAAGTAATACTCCAAGGTCCTTCACCTGTTCTACCCTATTCAATTTTGATCCGGAAATTTCGTAATCGAACTCTATTGCGCTTCTAGTGCGATGGAAACTGATGACGCAACATTTCTCCACACTCAGTAACAATTGATTCCTTACGCACCAGTCACTCAACAAGTCCAGAAGCTTCTGCAACATTCTGCAGTCCTCGATTCTTCTGACTTCAAGATAGATGTTCAGATCATCAGCGAAGAAAAGCCTTCCATCTTCATTGAGTAGTAACGCTGAATCATTTATGTAGATACAGAATAGCAATGGTCCCAAATTGCTACCCTGTGGCACACCAGAACCATTTGTAAACGCGGCAGGCCGGCAGTTGCCAAGTTGTACGAAGAGTTGCCTATCCGTAAGGTAAGTTTCTAACCATCTGCACAATCTTGTGGTACACCCAAGTTTCTCCAACTTGCTTAAAAGAATAGTATGATTAACGGTATCAAAAGCGGCCTTCAAATCAGTATAAACTGTATCCACTTGCGCTTTGGCGCTCATACTATTTATGCAGAACGATGTAAAATTCACCAAATTCGTTTCTACAGATTGCCCGGGATCATTCCAACATATTTCGTTGCAATTTCCTATCTCAATCCCGCAAGGCAGCCGCAATCCCTTATGATATCACGAGAAATATTTTTGTTTAAAAGTAGCTTACGCAATTAATGTATAGCTGTACCAATGGAACAAGTGCTTGATAAGCTACTATACAACAAAAATGTTTCTTGGGATATATTGTTCTTCTGTTCCCAAATTTCTTGCCTGCCGCATGTGGCCAGAGTGGGGTCAGTATTTTGCTTCAAAGGAAACCGCGGTCATTACAGATCTGTACATTAGACGCAACGCAGTGCCAATTCCAACATAAGACCATGTCGCGTGTCATCTAGAAGAGGCAAAGAAGTTCTTTGTATACTACTTGACGAGGACCCGTTTTCAGACGATTTAGATTGGATCAATGCGAATTAATTGAACGCTAGTGAGTTTCTGAGCATGCACCAACATTTATTGACAACCTCAATGCTGAAATGCGTTCTGTTCGTGAGGGGGCCATTAAGGGATTTACAATAGATAATTGATATTATTTGTTTTTTTTTTTAATTTGTTTGAACTTTGGTTTTTATGAACTTGTTTGAACTTTGTTGACTGTTTCAATATTATTTCAATGTCTAATAAAACTTGAATTTTGATGTTTCAAAAAATCTTACTAAGAATTTGTACGGGGGGGAGGGGGGATTGGCCAAAATCTTACAAAATCTTATATAGGGGGGAGGGGGGGTTCAAAAATGAGGAAAAAGGCCTTACGTAATTATTGCACGGTCCCTTAGAGCGGTCATCAGAAGGTTCTAGTGGAGCTCATAGTTTTATTAGAAGGTTTGTAAAATTGGTCGTGGAAACCTCTACAGGAACGTATTTATACTTAAATTGCTGCTTGGGCGGGGAGATATACAGTACGAATTTCATGCCGGAAGTTGCCGGCTTCATCAAATAGTACCACGCAAGGAGGATGTGGCCTTTTAGCCGGACATGATCTCGGTTCATTATTCCAAGGGGATTACGGCTGAAGATAAACTTTGTACTGAAGACCGCCACCCCTTTCAACCAACGTCTCTCAGCAGCAACCGTTAGAAAATTTTTGCGCGAACCACCGCAATTGGCGGATTTAGTACAATAATTTTGTAGCCAAAACGGATTTAAGCAGCTGATCGCCAAGGCCACGAAAGAGGTCCCGGCCAACTTTCGTAAGGCCACCCTACGTACCATTGAAGCATTTTTGTAAAACGCAGAATTTAAGAAAAAATTGTTCCATTGATTTATTTTTTGTATTTTTTTTTTCATCGCCATCCGGAATCATTCCATTTTTAATGCATACGTCATGATCCAAGCATTAATTCTAAAGCCGCTTGGTGTTTTGTGAGCTAGACAATTACCAAAAATCATTGATTGATTGATTGGTGGGGTGTACAGCACCACCTGCCGCCTTATTCGGGGGATTTCTGTATACAACAATGCTTTACATCCGTACGGAGCAATGCTTCCCCATCGATTCCCGCGTAAAGGAAACGCGCGGTTATTTTTAAAACCAGATGCGGAATAAATGCTAAAAGTGATTTTTGACTTTTTAAGTTTGTGAAGAAGAAAAGTTGAGAGCGTCGAATGAATAGAATGTAAGTACCGTATTCTAAACTAAAAAGTTTTTATTACCATTTGTTATTGATTTTGTATAATCCTATTCCGGATTATTAATTTTGCCGTGATCGACAAGGTGCATACCATGGCTTGCAATTGCAAAAAGCTAACTCAAATTACAACAGACTATAGTCTTTGTTATATATATAGCCTATAGGATTTGTTTAAGTGTGCTTTTTTCTAGTCATCTTTTTTCTCTGTGATAAAATAAAATTTAACTACATATTTTTATCAATTTTAAATGATATATGGAAATCTAGTTCATTCAAATCGATTGCTCCAAATTTTACGTTCAAGAAATTGATACAATTTACGTTCATGATCAGTAATATTTGCCTCTGATTATCGTTTTGTTCTGGAAGGTATTTTCTTTACTTCAGCGGTTTCAGTGTTTTTATCATCCGTTGAAAAATGATTGGCTACTCTACTCAGTCGGAAATATTCCCAGGACGCTGGAAAACGCGGACGTTCACAATATTTATGCTCCATAGTTTCTGCTATCGATTCACAGCGTTGACAGTTACTGTTATCTGCAATATTCCAATCGGATGCAGTTGTTGTCTGTGTTCGATTTTTGCTATTTATCAGAAGGTGTGGACTGCTGGAAGCGATAGAGTTAATCAATTTCGACAAAATATTTCTCCGTATTTCTGGATTATTTTAGGATTATTTTGCTGTACTTCCGGATCTTCGTTAGTTTCAGACAAAACGATGAATTTGAGCGTCAGTTGGGTTTTACTGAATATAAAAAGACAAGCTCAAATCATTTTAAATAATAACCCTCAAGCACGAACAGTCAGTAACAGACAGTTATAACCATTTCAGTTAAAATAAAATGCTAGAAATGAAGTAAATCTTTGAAGAGTTATTCAAAACAAATACGCAAATTTTATATAATACTGATGCTATTTCACGCCCTTCAATTTTTGTGTAATGTAACCACGAAAAAGCCAACTTTAAACTTCAGGTCTCAGTATCATCGAACTGAATAGAAAGCTGAAAAAGTCATTTGACTGCCGTCTTCCGCTGCTCAGAAATGTAGATAAATCTTTCTGATTGATGTTTTTGCAATTGAATTTTATACTACGCTTCTCACTGATTGCCACATCTTTCAAAAAGCAGCAGAACGTTGTTTGTTTTTTGCCAGTTGAATGCGTCCACGAATGGCACTTTTTTATCGATAAACGTCGTCTTTGCGTTGAATGAATTCGGTCGCATGAGAGTAAAGGGACGACAAAAAAAAAACGAAAAAAGACATTAACCACTAGGAATGGAGCTTTCTTATCAATTTTCCACTGGGAATCTGCTGTACAATTATTGTTTGTCGCCATTAAAAAGTTTAGCATTCCGTTTTGTGTCTGGTTGCTGGTGGAGAGTGATAATAAAATTATTGTCTTACATTTATCTGGTGTCTGTGAAAATGGTTTTTCCTTAGTGTTTTGCAAGATTCCAGAGACGACAGACTCTTAGATTCCGTTTTGAAAAACCATTATACAGCCGCTCTCTGCTGTTCTAACATCGCATTTTTCAGACAAAGTTCAACTTATATCGAAATTGTATTTAATGACTTTTGCTTTCTTGGCCTGTTACCAAGATAAACTTTATGCATCGAACGGTAAACGAAAGAGCGACGAATAGCTCATTTCATTATCTGGGCTAACGATTTGCCATTTTTCGTTTCATGCGGTCCACTAATATATATCTATTCTGCTTCCGATATCGGTTTTTGTGACTGAAACCGGAAGGGTGCAATGTGATGAATTGTGCAGCCGTGGGAGTGGGATGCCAACATTTTTGGATTCTGTTGTGGTTGGTGATGCAATATGCCTGTTAAAGAAGTCTGGAAGTGAAAGAAAGCTTTTCAAAAAAACATTTGTGGTTTGTGGGCCCACACAGTTTCTTTTGTCGCCTAAATGGTGACAAACGAGGCGCCTCCATCAATTTATTAGAAAAAAGGAGACGCGTCACCTTCAGATCCGTCGTTATCCGTCGGACGATGACGATTGACGACTATTTCACTGAATGATGCATATCATGTTTTTCATTCCAATAAATTTTAATATAGTTTTCGGAACTAAATCTCTAATGGATTCAAATTTCAGTACAATTTGTGAATGAGATTTAGAGTACTCCGGAAGCTAACGTTTGCATATGAAAATGCTAGGCTAATTCACCAGCGCTGATTTCATTTCCATTTCATTTCGAACATTTCCTGTTATTCCCCCACAATCGAAAATCGTTTCCGATTCAGTCGCGACGTTATCTCAACAATGACAATACTAGTTGACATTGCTAGAGCAGCGAGCGCTGGGAATCAGATTGATCCAATCGACTTAGGAAACAGCTTGATTGCTGACGTTTGTTTGCTATACCCGTAGGAAAATCCATATGTGTATGTCAACAGATTGCTTTGAGTTCTGGTGATTGAAAGTCTGATTGCTCGCTAGTTACTATTCTAAACAGAACAGTCGCCATTGTGACGCCTTCCCGAAGCATTTTACATTATCCCGCTGACGCTTTTCAATCAAGTACACAGCCCTTCCCAGCAGGGCACATGCAATAGTCGATGAAATGAATCGTGAGAGTGAAAAGTATGCATGTGCGAGAAATGCCTCCCGACGTTCGACTATTACGAGCCTGTACCGACACCAGCGCGATGTGTTTTAAGCCACCACTGACTGTTCGAAAACAGGACCTCGCTGGGTGGTAGCGCTTATTCCAATGCTTCAGCACTCCATCAGATACCGCACACGAGGCGCTGCTGGTGTTGATTGAAACCAGGTCATCTAGCCAATCGTTTCAGACTGCGATCGAACTTTCCGGGAAAGAAAGCTGTTTTCAATTTCTTTCTATTGCTCCCCATCGGAGCCGGTTGCGAAAAATAATTTAGTGCCGTCCGATGTGCTGCAGCGCGGCTGAACTTGTGACTTTTAATTATGAAATGTGACTATTACTCACGCTCTTCATTCCAATTAAGTTGCCGTTTGTTTGCTAGCGATACGCAAATGTGCGAAAGTCCTCCTTAAGAGCATTGTTTTGACTAAACGATTAAATTAAAAATTTTGAACAATAAACAATAAATAATAAACAGTTTTTAGCATAGCAAAATTTTTGCCGGAATGAACCGTATTCGTTAATTTTGAATTTATAAGAGTTCCTACAAGAATCGCAATACATTATTAGTATGCAAATCAAAATACTAAGAGACTAGTTCGATCTGCAACGAACACCCCAGTGCCACAGTGGTAACTAGCAAATGAATTGCATCTTGAGCGATTCGCCGCCAAGCGCAACTCAATATTGAATGATCATCCAGTATTACCCTTTCATCAGTGCGGTTTTCGAGGGAGGCATCTCACGACGGATCAAATGTTTACCCCGTTAATCCTCGATGAATTCCGGGAATTTAACTTGCACTCACTATTTGTTTATAGACTTCAAGGCGGTGTACGATTCAGTTAAACGAAATGAGATGTGGCGGATTATGCTTGAACATAGTTTTCCAACAAAACTGATTAGGCTGATATGTGCTACCCTTGATGATTCAAAATCAAGCGTTAGGATAGCGTTAGCTAAGACATCGGATTCGTTTGTGACGTTAGATGGTTTGAAGCAAGGTGACGGGCTATCGAATTTTCTGTTCAACATCGCATTGGAAGATGTTATTCAAAAGGCAGCCGTGTCAGCTTCGAGGTATGATGCTGACCTAACAAGCAAATTGTCATATGTTTGAATCTCGGTTAGGCGATGCTACTAGATAGGGTCAGTAGGATTGTTGCACTAGCCCCGTAAATGTCCTGTATCCTAACAGCCGGTTCCCCCATTTCCTTTCCACTCTTTCCCCTCCATTCCCAAAAATGCTACTTCATTACTTTCCGTTACCGTCCCTCCATCAATTGTAGAACCATCGTTTCAAAAATCATTTCATTATGCTTGATTTTTATTTTCAAGAAGAATGAATTTAAGTTGTCATATGGTTTTCGAACCATTATAAATCTCACATGTGCATAGTATTTTTGGCAGTTAATTTACACATTATAGCTGTTTATGATTTCCATTACCATTATATTAAATTTATAAAAAATATATATGATATATCTTATTTTCGTAATTATTGACTTTACAAGAAAATTTTCGAAAATCCAGGTTAGTATCATATAGAGCAGTTCCACGTGAAATAGGTAAATGACAAAAATTGAACCTTTCTGATTTAGATGAAACTTTACAAATGTGTTTGATAGGAAAAAATGTGCATCTTTCATAGGTTTTGGCGCCATTTTGATTCAAGACTCATTTTTAAAAAGGGCGTATTTATTTTCATGTGAATTATGTTTGAAAGATTGTATCTCGAAAACTATCGATTTTACAAAAAATATGTCTAAACAAAAGTTGTAGAGAATTGATTTCTAAACATGACAAAAATATGCACTGAAAAGAATATTTTACCAGTTTTTCAAAAATTTGAAAATAAAACTTAAAATTAAGATATCAAAAATATACCATTTTCGAAAATTTTTAAGTTTTTTTTTGGAAAAAGTAGAAGTAATTTGCAATCTTTTAAAAGCTATCCTGAGATTGAGCAACTTTCATGGACGGACTTCGCAGAACAACGACTTTCATGATTTTTTTCCAACTTGGAATTTTTCAAGTAATTTATAAATTTGTAATACAAATAACAATTCTTTATGCCATTTACAACAAAATTGGTCTTAATAATTATTTTTTTAAATGTAGCTGTTTTCGAGATATTCGGAGAAAAAGGTAGATTTATTTTAATTTTTTATATTGAACACGTCTTTTTCATATGTTACTCCAGTTGCTCCACTGTTTCTATAAAATGTCTAATAACTACATTTAATTTCCTCCAACTTATCCGAATACACCTTATTGATCCAACCTTTCGCTTTTGAGTTGTGGGTATTTGAAAACTGTACTCGTAAAAACTGGACACGCTGATTAGTTAGCAACTTTTTACCGCTTGAGCAAACATAACAGAAATTTCGACTCAAAATAGTTGAAAGTATGTTGTTTATATCGGTAGAGTTTTACCAAAATAGATTAAGAAATTACAGTGATATCTTTGGAACAAGAGAAAGTACGCAAAAAACTTTGGGTACTTTCTTCGAAAAGCCAAATGCTTCTCATCGACGGAGCAGTAAACAGCCCAGAATCGATCACTCAACCGTATCTCAAGTAATCAGACGTTCAAGAAGCATCCGATTACCATACGGAATGATGACAGCGGTAGGAAACGCGGCACCATAGACCCGACGAATGTCAGCATGGTAGTTGCACATTCCAGCACAACCATATATTTCAATTCAGGATGTGGCCAAAACAGGTTAAACTTTCGATTTATTTTGTGCAAAAAACAATGACACAAAAAACAATGACACGATACTGCACGTATACAAAGTTCGGATGGCACCGAACTGAAATGACAAATAGAACATGGTGGTCAAAACACGCGGAAGGAAGCTGTTCACAAAATTGTTCTAATTGTGATGAATGATGAAACCAACCAGACCAATACCGGAACAGGAATACTATGTTGCCACCACTAAATTTTCAGTTCCTGAGAATGTACAGAAGAAGAATACGTCGCTGAAAATTGGTTGTCTCGCAAACGATCTATGAATGACGTAAAATGAGGCAGCCGTTCCTTCCATTTTTACCTTCCTTGATATAGGTATAAGGTAGGTGGCAGCTACCATCCTGGCATACTTTGCGTCTGTGGTGCCAGTTTCCTGCCGCTACCATCCTTGTGCTTGGCAGTCTGATGCTTCTTGAACGTATGATTACTTGGGTACGGTCGAATGTTTGATTTCGAGTTGTTTACCGCTCAATCGATGAGAAGCATTTGGATTTTCGAAGAAAGTGCGCAATTTTTTGTACGTTTTCTCTTGTTCCAAAGATATCACTGTAATCTCTTAATCTATTTTGATAAAACTCTACCGATATAAACAACATACTTTCAACTATTTTTAGTCGAAATTTCTGTTATGTTTACTCAAGCGGTAAAAAGTTGCTAACTAATCAGCGTGTCCAGTTTTTTCGAATACAATTTTCAAAATACCCACAACTCAAAAGCGAAAGGTTGGATCAATAAGGTGTATTCGGATCAGTTGTAGGAAATTAAATGTAGTTATAAGAAATTTTATAGAAACTGTGGAGCAACTGGAGTAACATATGAAAAAGACGCGTTTAACATAAAAAATTAAAATAAATCCAAATTTTCCTCCGAATATCTCTAAAACGGCTGCATTTAGAAAAATAATTATGTAAATGACATAGAGAATTGTTATTTGTATTACAAATTTATATATTACTTCAAAATCCTAAGTTAGAAAAAATCATGAAAGTCGTTGTTTTACAAAATCCGTCCATGAAAGTTGCTCCACCTCAGGATTACTTTTAGAATGTTGCAAATTACTTCTATGTTTTCCAAAAAAAAAATTAAAAAAATTTCAAAAATGGTATATTTTTGATATCTTGATTTTAAGTTTTATTTTCAAAGTTTTGAAAAATTGGTAAAGTATTTTTTCCAGTGCATATTTGTTTTATGTTCAGAAATCAATTTTCTACAACTTTTGTTTAGACATAATTTTTGTAAAATCGATAGTTTTCGAGATACAATCTTTCAAACATAATACACATGAAAATAAATACGCCCTTTTTAAAAATGAGTCTTGAAACAAAATGACGCCAAAACCTGTGGAAGGTGCATATTTCCTCCTATTAAACACGTTTGTAAAGTTTCATCTAAATAAAAAGATTTCAGATTTCGACTTTTTTTTGGGCGATTTGGCGTGGAACTGCTCTATAACTGGCGCTTACATATTGAGTGTCGTTTCGTATAGCAATTTAGCATCGTTTTCTTTTGTGCCTCGCCCGTTGCATTTTACCGGTAGAGGTTGCTTCAAAAAGTCATTTTGAATTAGCTTGGGCTCACTTAACAATGAAGTGTTAATAAACCGTGACTTATATTGAAGCGTTATAAATGAGGTATCTAGCGAATTGAAATCGTGAAACTGGTTAGCTAGGAAAAATGGCAAAAGGTATCTCGCGGAGCTGTGGTTTTTGATGTAATTGCCAAAATAAACCCATTCGTCTCAGGATGGCTTTCGCGTGTCGTAACAAATGTCTATCGGTATCTAATAACTCCTCGCGCGCAATTTCGGCCAGGCCAAATAGCTTGATAGCACATAACCTTCGGTGTTGGTAAACTGATTTCTCGTAGCTGTTTTCTTATATCCATATTTCGGATTCGGCTGGCAAAGGGTGAACATGTGCATTCCATAACCTCTGTTCATTAACTCCTATTCCTACCTCCACGAGGTGCCGGCTGGGGTACGCAACTTCGGTTGTCGTATGCTAACAGGAAAGGGGGCACAGTGGCTTCCGCCCACATTAAGATGGCAGCCCCATCAGCGGGATAAGGACCTTAGGTTAACAGCCTACTGTACCAGAACACACAAAAAGTTAATGAAAATGAAAGAAGAAATCTCTCCGGATTATTGGCAACGACCTTTAGCATGAAAACACGGACACGAATCGGAACATGGAATATACTGACCCTTGCCCAGCAGGGCAAGCTGGCTCAACTTGCAAGGGAAGCTAGCCGCCTGAAGCTTGAAATCCTGGGGCTGAGCGAGGTCCGCTGGCCGGGTACTGGCGAACACAGGACATCATCCGGGCAAGTCTTGCTCTACTCTGGCATACGAGGTGAAAATGCTACTCGAGAAAGAGGAGTTGGATTCCTACTGAGCCCAGGGGCACGTGCGGCCCTGATGAAGTGGGAACCAATAAATGAGCGAATAATCGTTGCCAGATTTAGAACACGGGTTAGGAACCTTACGGCAATCCAGTGCTATGCGCCAACAGATGCTGCCGACCTGCAGGAGAAAGAGAGCTTTTACAGCCAGCTGAACAGCGTGGTTGAGAAAATCCCGAAGGGGGACATCCAAATTCACATGGGCGACTTCAACGCGAAGATTGGCTCAAACAACGCGGACCTTGAACGCGTCATGGGACGCCATGGCCTAGGAGAGATGAGCGAAAACGGGGAGCTGTTTACAGAATTCTGTGGTAATAACGACATGGTCATTGGTGGATCGCTCTTCCCCCGTAGACCAGTACATAAAGTCACGTGGGTTTCCCGCGACGGCCGAACAGAAAACCAAATCGACCACATCTGCATCAGCCGGAAATGGAGAAGGAGCCTTCTTGATGTACGCAACAAACGCAGCGCTGACATTGCATCCGACCATCATCTTGTTATCGCTGAGATACGTCTGCGCGTCGCACGTGTCCAACGACGGGAGGAGAAAGTTGGGTGCCGCTACGACGTCCGCCGATTGGAGAATCATGAGGTGAAAAGGGCCTTTGTTGAACAACTTGAATCTCGAGCCTCGGAGTTGCCATCTGGTGGAACCGTCGAAGAGCAATGGACCGGCATCAAGAACGCCTTCATCACGACCAGTGATGAAACCCTCGGCAAAGCGCGCAGTGGGCGGAGGGAGTGGATTTCGGATGAAACTTGGAGGAAGATCGACGAGCGGAGAGAGGCGAAAGCCGGCATTGAGCGAGCGCGGACCAGATCGGCTAAGACAGCTGCCCGTCAACGATACGCCGAACTGGAGAGGGCTGTTAAACGTGCTTGTAGGCGGGACAAGAGTGCCTGGACTAACTCCCTAGCCGAACAAGGAGAAACCGCCGCCGCCAATGGTGATATCCGTTTGTTGTACGATATTTCTCGCCGCCTTAGTGGTGCCAGGATGAATACAAAGATGCCGCTAAAGGACAGAGCTGGTCAGCTACTGACTGACCGTACAGAACAGCTTAAGCGATGGACTGAACATTTTGAACAACTCTTCCGAGTTTCAAATGTCAGAGACCAACAAAACCAGCAGCGTACGACGCCTACAGTTCGTCGAATAAATCGCGTGAACTCGGAGGCGCCATCGCTGGATGAAATTGTAGCAGCCATCAAGAGTACGAAATCCAATAGAGCGCCAGGGATAGATCGTATTTCAGCCGAAATGCTCAAAGCTGACCCATCTTTGTCAGCCCAGATGATGCATCAGCTTTTCAGCAATATTTGGGAAACCGCAACTTTTCCGGTGGACTGGATGCGGGGCATATTGGTCAAAGTCCCTAAGAAAGGAGACCTAACGGAATGCGGTAACTGGCGTGGCATCACGTTGCTCTGTATTACTCTCAAAGTACTCTGTAAGGTAATCCTCAACCGGATTCAGGAGAAGATCGACGCTACTCTCCGGCGGCAGCAAGCTGGATTCCGTGCTGGCCGATCATGTGTAGACCATATCACAACACTCCGCATTATATTGGAGCAGATCAACGAATTCCAGGACTCTCTTCTGCAGGTGTTCGTTGACTTCGAAAAGGCGTTCGACCGACTCAATCACGAAAACATCTGGGGCGCACTTAGGCGTAGAGGAGTTCCAGATAAGCTAGTCCATCTCAACGAGGCTCAGTACGAGGCGTTCTCGTGCAAGGTTTTGCACGACGGCGTCTTGTCCGACCCCATAAGGGTTACTGCTGGCGTGAGACAGGGCTGCATTTTATCACCGCTTCTGTTTCTCATCGTTATGGATGAGATATTAGTTGGAGCAATTGACAGTAGACCAAATCGAGGATTGCCTTGGAATCCTCTAACGATGGAGCAGCTAAATGACCTCGACCTAGCCGACGACATTGTCTTGCTCGCACAACGCCGAAACGATATGCAGAGCAAGTTAGACGACCTCTCCGAGAGCTCCCAGGCAGCAGGTCTCACAGTCAATGTAGCGAAAACTAAGTCTATGGTAGTGAACACTGACAATTCCACCAACTTTACAGTAGCGGGATAACAAGTTGAGCAGGTAGCCGTCTTTCAATATCTAGGTAGCCAAACAACGCCCGATGGTGGTACCAAGACTGATATAGCCACACGGATCAGGAAGGCCAGGGGTGCCTTTGCAGGTCTGCGAAACATTTGGCGCTCAAACCAGATCACTCTACGTACGAAAACCCGAATCTTTAATTCAAACGTTAAATCCGTACTGCTGTATGCCTACGAAACGTGGTGCGTCTCAGCGGAGACAACGCAAAAACTGCAGGTATTCATTAACCGGTGCCTGCGATATATTATTCGTGCCTGGTGGCCTGATAATTGGATATCCAATGAGGAACTCCATCGTCGGTGTCATCAACGGCCGATAGCCACAGAAATTCGTGAGCGTAGGTGGAAGTGGATCGGACACACCTTGAGGAAAGGAGCGAACGAGGTTTGCAGAGCAGCACTCGACTGGAATCCACAAGGACAGCGTAGAAGAGGCAGACCCAGAGGCTCATGGAGACGGAGCTTAGCCAACGACATCCGGGCTGTAGACGAGAACCTGTCCTGGCGACAGGTAAAAGCCATGGCGGGTAACCGTCAGCAGTGGAGATCTCTGATTTCATCCCTTTGTTCTGCCGGACCGGCGGACATGGACACATAAGTAAGTAAGTAATATTTCGGATTTACTAAAATTGAAAAGCATAATGAAACCAATCCAAATACAAAAAAACTAAAATAGAAAGCATCTTAAAGTTAATACATAATTATGATCCAATAATACACAATTATAACACAACAACATCATAAAAAGAGCATAATACAACTATTACTTATAACCTAAAGACTATAAATAAGTGCAACGACATAAGTAACTAAAGATCACTTAAAAAATCAAATCTTTGAACTATACAAAAACAATAACATCAATGAATGGGAGGGTTCATCAGGGTACTTGTTTGAAGCAGTTTACTTAGGGAGAGTGAAGTGGTCTACTTCCTAAGGTTAACCTTGGCCCGGCTAACAACACATTGTGGATAATGAGCGCGCCATGCTCCCCACCTATTGCGGTCATTCTGCATTGGGAGGGCTTACTTAACGATTGACTAGTCTAGTCTCTGTGATGTGATCTAGTCTCTGGAAGGAGATTCTTAAATACCCCAGGTACGTGCAAGTGATGTTGTTTGCCGACCGATTCCTTTTTAGCCTCTCATACAGGAGCTGGTAAATGTGACCAATCGTTATGTTTGTACAAATCCCCTAGTCATAATAGGCCCATTGCTATGAACGGTTGTTTACTAAGATAGGTGGTAGTTCTCATACATACACAAACATACAATAATCCGCTATACGAGAAACATGATATAAACATGAGGTTATTACTTGATGAAAAGATGAGTCAGTGTTTCACATTACTTAAACATCTCTTTTGGTACGGAATCTATACCTATAAAGAAGGATTTCTGTTTGTCTGTCCGTATGTTCCTTATAGAATCGAAAACTACTGAACCAATCGGCATGAAAATATGCATGTAGAGGTTTTTTGGGGCCAGGAAAGGTTTTAGTGATGGTTAGAAACGCCTCCCCCCACTAAGAGGGGGGGCTCCCATACAAATGAAACACAAATTTCTGCATAACTCGACAACTAATCAAGCAAATAGAACAAAATTTGGCATGTGGGTGTTTTCGGTGACAAGAATTTATTCTATGGTAAATTGAGATCCCTCCCCTCTTTATAAGGGGAATTATAACTCCTCTCCTCTTTAAAAGGGGGGACTTCCATACAAATTTCCTCATAACTCGAGAACTAATCAAGCAAATGGAACCAAATTTGGCATGTGAATGTTTTCGAGAGCAAGAATATTTTCTATAGTAAATTAGGACCCCTCCCCACTTTAAGAGGGGGGGGGGGCTCCTGAACCAAAGAAACACAATTTTCCTCATAACTCGAGAAGTAATTAAGCAAATGGAACCAAATTTGGCATGTGGGTGTTTTTGGAGACAAAATTTTTTTCTATGATGAATTAAGACCCCTCCCCGTTTTAGGAGGGGGGGATCCTATACAAACGAAATACAAATTTCCTCATAACTCGAAAACTAATCAAGCAAATGGAACAAAATTTGGCACGTGGGTGTTTTTGGAGACAAAATTTTTTTCTATGATAAATTGGGACCCCTCCTCACTTTAGGAAGGGGGGCTCCTATACAAATGAAATGCAAATTTCCTCATAACTCGAGAATTAATCAAGCAAATGGAACCAAATTTGGCATGTGAAAGTTTTCTAGGGCATGAATATTTTATATGGTGAATTAGAACCCCTCCCCACTTTAAGAGGGGGGGCTCCCATACAAACGAAATACAAATTTCCTCATAACTCGAGAACTAATCAAGCAAATGGAACCAAATTTGACACGTGGGTGTTTTAGAGACAAAAATTTTTTCTATGATAAACTGGGACCCCTCCTCACTTTAGGAGGGGGGCTCCTATACAAATGAAATACAAATTTCCTCATAACTCGAGAGCTAATCAAGCAAATGAAACCAAATTTGGCATGTGAAAGTTTTCGAGGGCAAGAATATTTTCGATGGTGAATTAGGACCCCTTCCAACTTTAGGAAGGGGGGCTCCCATACAAACGAAATACAAATTTCCTCATAACTCGAGAACTAATCAAGCAAATGGAACCAAATTTGGCACGTGGGTGTTTTTGGAGACAAAAATTTTTTCTATGATGAATTGGGACCCCTACCCACTTTAGGAGGGGGGCTCCTATACAAATGAAATTCAAATTTCCTCATAATTCGAGAACTAATCAAGCAAATAGAACCAAATTTGGCATGTGGAGGTTTCTGGAGGCAAAAATATTTTCTATAGTGAATTAAGACCCCTCCCAGCTTTAAGAGGGGGTGCTTCTACACAAATGAAATACAAATTTCCTCATAATTCGAGAACTAATCAAGCAAATGGAACCATATTTGGCATGTGGGTGTTTTTGGAGGCAACCATTTTTTCTATGATGAATTAGGACCCCTTACCTTTTTAAGAGGGGGGGCTCTCATACAAACGAAATACAAATTTCCTCATAACACTAGAACTAATCAAGCAAATGGAACCAAATTTATCATATGGGTGTTTTTGTAGGCAAGAATATTTTCTATGGTATATTTTCTATGGATTTCCCCACTTTAAGAAGGGGGGGGGGGGCTCCTATACAAATGAAAAACAAATTTCCTCATAACTCGAGAACTAATCAAGCAAATGGAACCAAATTTGACATGTAAGTGGTTTTGGACGCAAGATTTTTTTCTATGGTGAATTGAGACCCCTCTCTTCTTTAGAAAGCGAGTTATGGCCCATCTCCCCTTTAAGAGGGGGGCTTCCATACAAATAAAATGCAAATTTCCTCTTATCTCGAGGACTAATCAATCAAATGGAACCAAATTTGGCATGAGGGAGTTCTAGATGGCAGAAATTTTTTCTATGGTGAATTACGACCCCTTCCCCTTTTAAGAGGGGAGCTCCCATACAAATGAAATTCAAATTTCCTTATAACTTGAGAACTAATCAAGCAAATGGAACCAAATTTGGCATGTGGGAGATTTTGGAGTCTTGAATTTATTTTACGATAGTTAGAGACCTCTCACCCCTGTGGTAGGGGGATATGGACTCTCATGCAAATAAAACAGAAATTATTGCGAAACTCAAAAATTAATCGAACTCGAGAAATTCGAGACTCTTCCATAAAACATTAGTCAATACAAGACCACAAAAATTATCTATAGTAACACTAGATCATTCAGGACGAGACGGTCGCGAGTGTTGCCGGTGACCCGCCGTCGGAAGTGCCGCCCACTGGGGGGCTCGCAAAACTCGAGATTGTGACAAAGATCATCCGAGATTCATAATTTATGTACAACACAGGTTAATTTGTGGCAATACGAAGTTTGTCGGGTCAGCTAGTTGAAATATAAACACCCATTTTACACGGTTGTATTCATTGAACGGAATGTGCATTTTCATAATGAAGAAGGTTCGGAATGGTTTCGAATGAAACGCTTGTAATCAAATCAAAACAATTACGAACGAAAGCACGTCTACTTTGAACTTATCAACCAAATCTAAAAAAAAACTACACTCGCCAGGTATGTTCCGATAACAAATTGCCTCATTACTTTAATCCTCCCACTTCAGTTTGCACTGCTTTACCGTAAGAAGCAACGAGACAAGTACTTTGTTTCGATTATTGATGGCTTTCAATCGATGCATCGTTATGCAAGCTAACTATCAGGCCATCAGGCCGGCCGGTCTCTTGGCTGTACAACCTCGGCCTCAGTCTTCTTCCTCGAGTCACTATAGCATGCAGTGTGCAGGCAAAACCAAACGTCTTCTTCACTCTTCGAAGCGCAGCAGCAGCCCACTAGTGGGTGAGTTTGTAATAGGTTTTTCTATAGAAAGAGTGCAACTTCTGGAGGCTGCTGCTGGTATGAATTATGGACCCATTAGAGGTTTTTTGTGTGTGCGCTGCAATGCATTCTTCAGAAAACTGAAACTCAAGCACCCTAGCGCCAAAGTGTCCAGGAAGTATTGCTCCTTCACGCGCACTTGCTGCAAGGCTGCAAAAGGCTGCAGGGTGTAAATTCCCGATGGAAAACTTTTCGAATCGATGCGGGCGCAGTTGGAAGATCGCAAAAAATGCAGGAAAATCAATGCATTCATTTACTTGCTTTATTCGTGCGAGGTCAAGGGTGACGTTTGCGACGTGACAGGAGGGCTGGCCCGGGGGTTGTAAATGGGACGAGCGCGACGGTTGATCGTTCGGTGGCTGGCAATCGGTAGACGGTTGATGGGACGTCCTGTTTATGGTTGATGTGATATGATATTTGCGTCATCGTCGTTGTTTGTGAGTGTTGACCAGGAGTTAATGTATTGTAATGTTATGGATGATAATAGATTATTGCTCAGTGCAGATACCGTAGTGTAACGACGGTT
Organism: Sabethes cyaneus; assembly: GCF_943734655.1. Lineage (NCBI taxonomy): Eukaryota > Metazoa > Arthropoda > Insecta > Diptera > Culicidae > Sabethes > Sabethes cyaneus. Next base: position 166,705,207 of record NC_071355.1, read on the forward strand.
CGTTAAATTAGCATTTCGAGATGGGGAATTAGACAGAGAAACGCACTGCAAATAACCCATTACAGAATTTGTTTTGAAGCATTAAGTAACATTTATCATATAAATCTTTCGTCGCTGCTTCACACCTTGATAAACACATTTAGCTGGCGGTAAAGCCCTACATCATGTTCGCCCAGTTTCTGCGGCAGCCATAAACCGTTGCTTGATTTAGAGTTACAATTACTCACGGCAACGTTAGAAGGCAGCATAAAGTAGCTGTTCATTTTGCGCGTCAACATGGAAATGGAAATATCAACGAGTTTCATGTGACCTCCCCTCAAACGGCAAACGATTTCACTGTGGAAAGGCGAAGGAGCGCTGCCGTTCCGTTATGGTTCGTCCCGTTCCACCTGGTTGCGGATGAATCGATTTTGACACGCACCACCGACAAATTGATGATGCCGACGGCTACCTGATTCCGTTCCGAGCTGCAACTCATCGGTGGATTTGAATGGGATTGCGGAAGCCGACCACTCTGCTGCTCTGGATTCCAGTGTGGAAAGTTTCATCCTGACAATTGTTTCTCAACTACCTGTGAGGTGTTAATGCTATTGGTTAATTTGATTCGAGCGTCATTATTTAAAACCATGTTGTGAAATTCAGTTTCACCTAAAGCCAGTAAAATGAGAGAAGACATTCTTTTGAAATTCATTTCAGTTTAAACCAACACCAAACATAAACGTAAGCAGTAATAAAATAATACAAAATTGAGAAAAAGTCAAAAGAACTAACTGAAATTTGATGCAAAGTTAAGAGAAAATTAGCACAAAATAATAAGAAAACTCGTTTTTCACTTCTGCTTTGAGAAGAATTCTTTTAAAGAAACTCGATTGCCGAGCAACGGTTTGCAATGTAGCGGAAAAAAATATTTCAAGCTCTCTATTAAATTTAAATTTTGAACTTCTAACGATCATAAAACTTTAAATATCGGCATTATGGCCCAGCATTACCAGTGGTGGCGAATCTCTTTTAGCTTCGTCAGAGATGACGTGACATTCGTAAAACCGGAAGATTTATCGTTCGTGCTATTTCGCCGGAACGACCCTCTTCAAATCGTTCTATATACATATGTGGCAAGACACATAACCGCCTGCATCTCTTTCGAAAGAGGAAAAAGCGCTTCAAACGGCCCTTTTACACAGCCAGAGATGAAAAAAAAATGAATAAACACATAAACACTAAAAGTAAAAAGCGCTTTCCGTCAGAAGCGCTTTTCCGTTGGCAACAATGTGAAACTTCAATATCCTGTTTCGGGCCGTCCCAATCATTCATCCGATGAACGTACACCGAGCGTTTTGTTAGCGCGGTGTTACGTACCGAACGTACAGAACACTGCTATTGATGCGAAACATGAAAACCGTAATCCTCTTAAAACCGTGTAAAAAGGAACACAGTGTGTTTCGCGAATCCGGGCGATTGAAGCGCAAAGCAGCCTTTCAAAATCCAACTCGTTTGATTATGCAGCAGCAAATATGATTCCCAACGAAACGTTCATTTTGTACGCTTGATGTGACCGGCTGGATGTTGATGGGAAAGACGCGTACTTACGAGCCCGTTTGATAGTGATTCATTTTTTCCCTGGGCTCGCTCTTTCGGAAAACAATGTCCGCGAAATTATACATTAATGGGAAAGAATTTTAATTTTCCAACTCAAAGGCTGTACGATCAAAAACGCTTATTGAAACACACAAGCAAGAAGCTAACGCTCGAGGGGTTGCTGGATGCCAGGATTTTATGTTGGAATTTTGTATTTAGTCAAAGAAAAAAGGGATTATGGCACCGATTGTGGCAATGCAAATACGAAAAACTTCTCCATAACTGGTGCCTAAAGTTTTGTTTGGTTGAGAATGAATGTTGCGGAAAATATGTTTACTGTTGTTCGTGTCAAAAGTTGGAAGAAACTCAACGCTTGCTTGCTCGTGACAGGAGGTGGTTATGTGAAGGTCGACTATCAGCAGTTTGAGTTGCTTTAATGGGCGTCGTTCGCATTGATTCCCGGCAAGGCTCTGGTGTTTACTGACTGCTTAGATTGAAGCATGCTCTAGGTGGTACCTAGACGAGTAGACGTTCTGGTATAAATGAGTGTTACCAGTGGTAATAGTAGTATGACAACGTTTGTCGTTATTTTTGATTGTCCTGAGGATTTTTGCCACTTTCAAATCGTTCAAATTGATTATTTAGGAATATTTCTACGTTTTATATTTTTCCGACACTGCTTACGGCTCAAATTTGGTACGTTGTTTGTTTTATGGTCTTGCAAGGCTTGTTGAGTTGAGCTAGAATGTTACATTTCAGCCTCACAGAATTAAAACATAGTATCTAGGATCCTGATATTCAAGGCAAACCTACTTCATTTTAATATCACTTGATTACAAAATTTAATGCAAATAACATAATAAATAGCAAACATTTAGTTTATCATTAACACTAGCGTTCCGGTCCACTTGTTCAACAACACCAACCCCATATTCCACACGTGTTTCAATCACCCTTACTGTTGATTATATGATTCTATCATGAAGTTGTTTCAATTTTGCACCAAACCCATAACTATAACTAATAAACTGACTACCCGCGCACGTCGGTCCCTCGGTACCTAGGTCATCAGTGGGCACAATTTCGCAGCTAATCCGCACAGTTCATGCCTCGAGTAAAATGCCTTTGTAACCTTTGTAGCGGAACAACTGCCCGGTACGTACGCACACGGGTACGGACCGCTGGATCCGTCGAACAAACGTTTCTGGCTGAAAAGTGCGTTTACTGATTTATCCGGACTTCCTGCATGTGCCCCGTGTATGTATAGTACCTGCTGCCTACTACTATCCCGCAGTGGGTAATAAACTGCCGGTTTTATTTGTTCCCGATAACATTTTACGGTCCGAGAATGATTCGGGGGTGCAGGCCAATGGGTGTCTATGTACTTAACCATGACCCGTGTGGCGCTACAGCACGGCGTGGGACCTTTTTTCCTGTGATGTATCGGAATAGCTGCTATGCAAATGTTTGCTCGATGTTTACAGGGCGTTGGCGTGGCGACAGGTGGAGTTCGAAGTTCGGAAACTCGGGTTTTGTTGTCCTTGTTGTTGTTGTTGCCCGAGACTGGTATTCGAAAAAGTGCGTGGATATATAGAGTAAGGGGGGTTTAACGGGAATAGGTAATTTGGAACATAAAGGAAATGGGATTATTTTGGCTAAACTGTTATTACATATGCTTTCAAATTAGAATCGATTTCGAACTGCATTCAATTTCCGTTTCAGCATTGCTAAAGTTCTGTCGTAAATTTTTTTTAACCCTCAATAGATCAACCAGGTACACCTGCATCGAGATTTCCGAGCTGTAGTTTCAAACTATTCTTTTTGATATATCGTCAGAAGGCTCCAGACACTTGTTATTTACTTAATTTTTCGTAAACTGTAAACGTTTATACAAGAACATTTATGCTTATAACCGGGTGTTCCGACTGCTCGAATTTTGTCGGATTTTCGGTCAGTGAATCTAGGGTTAATTACGTAATCGTACTACACTTTGACAATTTTCCCTCGACAAAAAATTGGAAATAGATCCAACACTTTGTATCCATATTGCTATTTTATAAATATGTTAAATATACATATTTGAAGCAGATCGCGACCGCCATTATTATCCGGAGTACTCGGGGGACATTAGCATGAAGCCAGTTTAGAAACATTTTCAGGCTTCAAAATACTCAGATGCCTCAGAAAATGCCGGATTTGACTAGACATCCCCCATCCCCCATAGCAGTTATTTATGAAACATCTATAAATGGGTTCCACTACTCCCTTGCTTTTGCCTTAAAACAAGTCAATGGAATTCGAAAACATCCTTAAAATTTTCGTATTTCTGCTAATTTCTAGTGCTTAAGTTTAAATTTGAAATCTGACCTAAGTAATTTTGCGGTACTGCTACTATTTATATCTTGCGTTCTGTAACATTTCAAGACAACCGTCTGCGATTAATTATTCCTCCAAATTAATCACAGTAACGAACAATGAAGATAGCTAGATTCGGAACGAGATCAAATAATTAATCACGAACAGTACATTAAATTGTCCATATATACTAGCACTAGAAGCAAGTTGTTATCATACTAAAACTGTCAATCTTCAATGATCCATTGCGGAAATGCAACAGCACTTCTTCAACGCAGGCCACGACAAATTAACTCGAATTTATAGACTAAACATTGGTTGCACTAGACAGTGATAATAAAATGTAAGTACCTATATAAGCTCAAGTTCGTTGTTTATGAATATTAACAACTCTGCGTTAGCAAATGAATCACATACATTCACACTCCATAGCTTCAACGGATGCACTTGATATATGTACTTTGGTAAGGCAGGTCGCATGGGCATACTCTATATATTGCACAACATCGATATTGTCCAAAGGCTCCTCGAATAGTTCGAACTTCGAATCATATTGAAATAATTACCAATAATTAAATAAATTAAACAAACAATAAAAAATTTAATTACATAAGCATACGCATAGGATACGGAACAATAAAAAATTTAGTTACATAGAAAAAAACTCAATTCCAATCCAAGCCGCTTCTGTACGTCCCTCAAGGCTTTCATTCGGGACCTTTTATTTTTATTTTATTTGTAAACATGCTTTCATTCATTTTAAAAGAGATACCTACTAAATTATGTCGACGACATGAAATTCTTTGTGGAAATAAAATATGAAGTCTTCCTCATATTTTCTTATCATATATTAGGCAATTACAAATTATTTTTAAAGCTTTTCTCACCCACCCCCCCACCATTTGAAATCGGTTTGAAAAATCAGGGAGCAAAACAATAATTTGTGATCGTACAAATAATTTTTCTCGACCCCTTCAGTTGCCCAATACTGGAAGGACGAAAACTTTATAAAATATTTGTAATGGACTTATGTATCTGCAGTTTTTGGAGCGTTTTAGTAGAATACGGGTCCTGGAAATAAAATAAAAAGAAAACTTACCCAATTTAATTCTACTACCGCCATCCGGGGTGAGATTGTGCCACGGGGGTGAGATTGTGCCAAAAACCAAAAATGTTCATTTGTGAAAATTTATTATATCTATAGAAACTTGTGACCCAAATTCAAAATGATGATGAACATAACATATTTATTCATAACTTCCAATGGAACACGGATAATATTAGCAAACTATTTAGCCTAAACAGGGTTTCAAAGTTCGCGATCAAAAATACTCGGAAATAACACTTGTAAAAAATGTCCCGCGTAAACCAACCCAAACAAGAAATCGCATCAACTTGCTATTGTGAAGGTATATAAACTAATCATTTACAATGTATTGAAAGGTTATTATGCGTTGGATAAGTTTTGATTACGAAAATTATTTTTTTCGAAACTTTGTACTTTTCGAGCTTCACGGGGGTGAGATTGTGCCAAGCCATAATGATCGATCCAATTTGTGGCTTTCACATATACAACAAAAACACGTCAGTATACACCAGTACACTCACATTCTTTACTATTGAGCGCAATATTTTGACAGATTAGATTGCATCATCCATTTTGGAGCAAACAGCATCGTAGGTCTGCTAAATAATTTAAACTAATTTTTTCTTTTTCTCTAGAAATTTCAGATACTTTGAATAAACACTCTAAAATAAGACGAATATATTATACCGTGTAAAAACTGCCAGTTTTAAGGAGGCGGAAGGGGGTGGGATAGGCCATATGTTCTGCGGCCGCGGGTTCTCGAACGAAGTAATGGTTACTTTTGTTCAATGATCAAATAGGTATGCCCCCTTGGGATACACCCCTTCATATATCTCCCCTTGTTAACCCTAGAAACGCTACTGGCTATATAAAGGCTGTCCATTGACTACGAACTCATTTTTAGTTATTTCAGTCCTCCCCGGATTATTTTCGTTCATACTTTTTGTATGATGCGTTGTTTTTGGCCGACCCCCTGCCCGTAATAGTCCACTTAGTTCATGGACGGCCCCATATGAACTACTTCATACTAACATTTATGTGTATTGTTTAGGTTTTTTACCTAACTTTATGTTTTTGGCACAATGTCACCCCCTAGAAGGGGTGAGATTGTGCCAAAGTTCATGCACTTCTAGTAAAACTAGGTTTCATTGTAACTAAACCATCTCTACGGTAGTTGTTAATTGAACAATTTAGTATATATTGACAGGTTTGAAATCAACTTAGTTCCTAAATTGTGTGTATACTGAGCTAAAGAACAAAAACATATGCTTTTTTGGTACAATCTCGCCCCGGATGACGGTATGTATATTTTATTCTTGACGGATACGTATATCGCCTACGACTTGCAGGTTTCCTCAGTGTCTGTTTTCGAACTAGTTCGAAAATATACATAGTAGAATGTATCTATTTAGTGTGAGGGGAGGCCGCCATTATTAAATCTATTAAGTTGAATGATTAGTTGTTGACGTGAACTTCATCGTTACCAATATGCAGATTTTTACTAAAAATGTTGTTTTTTTCATTTGTTATTTGGTTTTGAATGTTATTTTTCAAATGAAAATTTAAGTAATTTCATTACATTTATATTTCATTATTATTTCAAGCAACAATTTATGTTTTATTACGTTCCTCTAGTGGTTTCCATGACCGATTTCATAAAACCGCTAATAAAACTATGAGCTCTACTAAAATTTTCTAATAATCGCTATAAAACTGATCAAGTGACCCACTCTTCGGAAGCTTCCTATAACCTCTTTAAGAATTAGGCTCAAGTAGTCTTATCACGCTCTGCTGAAAGCGGCAATAAAACCGATTATGCTTCTTGCTAGTTTACAGCCATCCCAATAATTTTACGAAGCTTTTCGCTTTGTTCGAGAAAGCTATAAAGCATAACGCTTGCTCTAGTTAAAAGTTTTGTAATTTGAAAATATATATCCGTGAGCTTACTGCTCACGTAGTTAAAGTTTACTGTCAAATTAACCTGATCGATTTAATTTATAGCAACTATAATAAAATATACGATAGAATAGAATAATAAATTTTCAGTAGGCTTCGTAGTCGTGCAGCATATGCGCATTAATCTTGTATGATGGTCGAATCCAACCGGTGTGTACTCTTGAGATGGAATGACCCAATATGGTTTTACCCTATTAATAGCTCTATAAAACTATCCGATTTATTGCGGTTCGACAAGATCAATTTTTTGTTGGTAAGCCAGAATGTATTGTCATACCCCACAAAATATAAATCAAGGAAAAGCCTTCTGTTTTTATACGACAGACTTAGCAGCCAGCTGTTCGTGTACAAGAAAATTGCGGGCAAAAAGAAGAGAAAATTGTATTTTTCAACTATCTCTTTTTATTTTTTTAAATTTTAACGTAGAACTAGGTCTTACGGCTAGATGTCAAACCAAATTTGGATTTAAGCCAGCGCACACTGGTGCCATTTCGAAAAAACGCGATTATTAGTATTTACGCAAAAAACGTGTAATTTTAGAAGGTTAGTGTCGTTGAAGAAGTTTAGTAATAAAATATAGCGCATCTTTCCCAGCTAGCACCAACTCGTATATCAATGTACGAAAACTATCGTAAACATCTCCTAACAAACTCGAAATCGTAACTAAAGCTGGATAAAGTGGGATCAAGTTGATTTTCTGTCGTATATAATGATAATGACTGAAATACATACGATTTTCAACACAAAATCGTAGAGTAGTACGGAGCGAATCGCGCTTTATCGGATATTATCGTATATAAATACTTATATAGTCGTAACGCTCAAAATTATTCGTAATCACGTATATCGCCTCCAAAATAGTACGGATATGTCAATTTTGCGCATGAAATACGATTTGTTTAGCATGTATATCTGTACGTAATGCTGATTTTTACCTTTTTTATACATATGAAAATACTAGCTGGGTTCTGCACTCAATAACTTTGCACACGATTATTTTAACGCTTTCAAATATTCTACAAAGTTATAGTGGTATATTAAAATACACATTTTTTTAACGACGGCTTTTTCCCTAGGATGCATATTTTCGCACTATTCAAAATATTTTTTTTTCCATTTCGGGCAATTTCGGATAAACCAAACAACTTCCATATCCACGTATTATATCTTATCTACAAAAAATAAAAACTTTCGCCAACAGCACACTGCAGGAACGCTGGAAAAAATCAATTGAAAAGTGTTTTTTTTTGTTGGTAAAATTCTTTATAACTCATTAAATATGCATCTTAGTAAAAAACAGTCTTCACAGAAAATATGTATTGTAGCATACTGTACAACTTTGTAGTACTTTTGACAGCAATAAAAAAATCGTGTGTAAAGTTATTGAGCATAATTGTTTTTAAGTGCTCTTTCTAAACACATCATTATACAGTGGTTGTTTACCGGGAGAACGTATTACAGCGGCCACAGAGACGGAACGGAACCGATCCGAACGGAATTCTTTTTTCGAAAGGCGAAACGTCTTGTGCTCAGTGCGACTGACTTTTATATACTGGTTTGATAACGAATTTTACCCTTTGTCACAGTTGTGATTTTGATAGTTGTTCAATTTGTTACAGTTGGTAGCTGTTTGGTGGGCATTATGAGTAGTGCGCAAAGTGCGTAACGTAATATTTATAAATATAGGAAATTACATTTGGCATAATTTTGCATTGAATATAAATGAGAAAGGAATATATAAATTGTATCGAAATATAATAATCACTAATTTCAACAGACTGAAAATTAGCAGAACCTGTTATGTTTACACGGCTGTAATTTTGTTATATGTAACATCTAAGCTTTGAGCAAAAACCGGTCGATTACATTTTTCCCCAATCACAAAGAAATTCTCGGGGTCCCAGTTGATATCTCAAACCCGCCCTTCTCTAGAATCGAGAGAAGGGTGAGTTACGTTTGAGGAGCCTGGAAACACTTAAAACTACTTAAAACATTTAAAGTATTCGTTTTTTAAGTTTTCATTATATTTTTAGTAAAAAGTTAGTTGTTTATATAAGATTTAAGAAACAGATATGTAACATTTTTAGTTTGAGATAATTTTTTAAAGAAATAAAATTGCGAAAATGCATTGGATTAGCATGATGTTTTATTTTTGCCTGCGATGACGAACCAGAGACGCATTTCTTTGCCAAAAGTAAAAACAAAAACCATGCGTCTCCATTGTTTTTTCGCTACTTATAAAAACTGGAGGACTCTTTGGTTTACACACCATTAAAACACAAAATGCGAATGTTTTCAATATTTTTGCGATCATAAAAAAGTTTGAGCTTCAGCACAGTATTTTTTCTGAAAAACTCTTTAAAATACGTTTAATTTGGTATTGAAATCATTTAAATCGGTTCAGTGGTTCAAAATTTATGAATTTTTAAAGAAAAAATGAGGACTATAATAATAATTTTTGGGACAACCCTGACTCTGACAGTTCAGCGCAACTTGATACCATACTACTCACAACCCTGACTCAGAAAGGAGAATCCTAAGTGACAAATAAAAAACAAAATTTGAAGCAAATCGGAGCAATTTTAAATTTTGACATGTCTTTTTTCACAAAATCGCTGAATTGATATGCATTATGGCTAATGGCTGATATGAATAAAATGAATCCTAAACATAAAATTACACTGATATTTCATGCATAATTGATGAAAATGATCAATATTAACCAGGGATGGGAGAAAATCGCTTCTAACGATCAAGATCATAGAAGCAATCAGATTCAGATTCATTGACATCACTACTTGTAATCGACAAACACTTTGTCGCGATCCGTACAGATTATGACAAACCTCATGTCAGATCATGTTTGTTGCATGATTGCGTTGAGAAATATAATAGATACAGACGATTGGTTGTGTGCATCGTATGAATCACAATACAAACAACATGTGTGACATGTGTAAATTGGTGGCAAATTAAAAAGTTCAAATGTATAAATGAATATCAAATTTATTACTCTTACAGGGAAATGAAGTGAACACGATTATTCTTAAAGCGTTTGTCGTCAATTCACTTCATGTACTTACCGTTGTGAGATTTAATTTTCTAATTTTCTAATAAAACTAATTCCGTTACTAATACTTTAAATTTCAATCTATCTGAAATTATATATCAACGGCTCTCGGTCATCAGCATCAATCGATCAATAATTAAACCTAATTTCATTTCAACATATGTCATTCATAATCTACGAATCGAATTGTTTATCGTTTGATCCAACGAACAAAGTTCAGTTCAACCTGCTTATGCTAAACCATGACTTTAACATTTACAAATTCAAACTATCGTTCGGCTTCAAAAATAAAAAAATGCAAAGTTAGCTGGTTGTTACAGCTTTTAAACCGAAAGTAATGCGATTTAAGCTAGCCCCTGTTGAATAAATGTGATGAATGATTTTTTCATTTGAATGTGAGCCATAGCTAAATTAAGTCCTGCTGCTGAAGCCCCCGTACGTGACGTTCGTACAGTATTCGGTACGGTACTGCTAAGGTACGGTCGCTCGCTCGCTCGCTACTACACGAGTAATGAGCAAAATGAATGAAGAAATGTCTCTCTTATCCTCCGTGCTGTTGGTCACCGGTGAACGGCAGAAGAATCTTTCCCTTTCCTAGATTTTAGTATTCAAGAGCATCCTCGACGCCGGGATGGTGTCGACCTGTGCAAATAACACCGAATGGATCATATAACAATAATCTTTATATTCTGTCAGAGCTCTTATGTGAATGAGGGAACCCAAAAAGTGTCTGTCCTCTGTTATCACCTCATACAGGATTGACTCCCGCGCAGCAGTTGATTAAAATATGATCTATTCCGACTTATGCAAGATGAATTTCTCCGAGGCTGGTTAGCACCGATAAAGATTAATTAGAAGAAACGTTTCGGCTGTGATTTTTATGACCACCCTAATTGACACGCCCAAAATGCATACATACCCTCCAGCTACATCTACACGGATCTTTATCCATGGTGTCCGTCTACGAAACACTGGTAAACATACTGGCAAAAAGCTTCGGGGCCAAGTATTATTTGATTGCGTTTTTTTATGAAATGATGAAAGGCACCACAGCCAGTGTACCGGACCTGTCTAGAAGTGGCGAACTGCTTTTCGTGGAAGCCAAAAAGTGCTGATTCAGGGGCCGTTTGCAAGCGGAACTCTTTCCTGCCAGCCACCCACGTCGCCCACGTCAGTTTCCGGTGTTGGTGTTTACATGTGTGTGTCGGCGCGAGATGTACGGCTGGTTTACCGTGCAGACAAGGCTTTCATGTTGGTAACATCTCTCCGAACGAAAACCCATTTGGAAACACAGAAGCAGACCAACCCCCGAAGTAACATCTATGGACGAAGGCAGGAAGAAATAGTACAACCGGTAGGACCAGTTGATGTGGACGAAAAAGTGTGCGATAACACTAGAAGCAAACTATTTTACCGGTTTACGAGCAGGATTTTTTTTTTCTCTTGACATCGTGGCTTAAGGTCAAAATCTGTTTAATGTGTACCATTTCTCTTTTCCGCTGCTTAGTTGCAAATGAAACTGTGTGTGAGAGGAGAGGCCATGGGCTAAATGAACGCCAACACTGCGGACAACCCTTTTAATGGGCCATGAAGCTGACAGTTGAAAAAACGTATGGGGGAAACCTGCAGGAAAAATGCTTCACAGTGTGTTTTAAATTTTTTATAGCCGCTCGCCTAAAGTTAACTGATTGGATAAATTAGGCTGACGAAGAGTATTAAAACTAGAATTGGTCAACGATAAAGTAATAATTTTTCTTTGAGATGTAGATAAAATATAATAAGTTTATTTTTTAAATTATTAAATGTTACGTCAACTGCAGAAAATTATAGTGAAAGATATCTACTAGTAGCAAATAGCAGAAATGTCTGCGAAACATCATGAATTGTCAACACGAAATTGAAATTAATGAGGATATGTTTAATTATTATATTTATCAGCAAGAACTCATATACCCTCTAGTCAAACACCTGGTTTATCGACCGGCTGTGGAAATATGTCAGTACAGTAGTATATTATTTCACCACTGAACTGTAAATGGCATTGTCCACTAAAACCAAATACAATTGACAGTCGGGCTGTACTATTTCAACACTGTGTTTCAAAATGAAATATGAGCCAAACCCTCAAGGCCAGTATCAAAAAACAGAAATACTACCATATATGTTTGAATAATAGTAGCAGATTATAGATATATTTTAATGTTTATGAATGAATTAAGTTATTATAATTACTCATAACTAACACGGCAAGCGTTCAGGCAGGATTCAGGGAGTGATTCTATTTAATAGGATGACAGTTGCAAACAGCATGAAATTCCTACGAAAATTTGTCATGCATGTGGCATGCCACACTAGGAAATTGTGGGAGCATCGCTTCTGTCGCCAAACAGCCGTCGTCGCCTAAGTCGGCCAGCAGAAAATGACTGACGGCTAACCGCAGTCAATTGGTCATGCAGACCACCGGAGACTAATCCATTTATCTGTTGAATAATTGAGCAACAACCAACGATGATAATTTATTTTATGTATCATATTGAAGTAAACTGTTTCGCGTGGATCGCGGTGATTCGTCGCGGTTTTTCAGGTTGTTTCAGGAAGTAGCAATACAGTAGCCGCACCGAAATATTACTGCCAGAGGAAATCGATAATCAGCCCAAGGTTATTTATAATTCGCTGGATGCAGGGTTCTATATCGGAAAAGTAGGTGATCGGAAGCAGTTTCAATAGTGAATTAAGGATGAAGTAGCCAACAATAGATTAGCTAACTGAAGCTGCTATATTTTTGATGGTGAAACGATGATCAAAATTTCTTAAAGATATGTAGTATGTAAATAGGGCTGTCGGTTTTGGGCGCTTTTGATGAAAACCGGTATTTCGGTATTGGCGTAGAAAATTCCGGTAATAACGGTAAAATGCTGGTATTGGCAGATTATTCGAAATCAATGTTTTTCAATAAATTACCTTATTTTCAAACTTTAGCTTTAGTATTGTTGCTTAGCAAGGTATAATTGAGTAGATAGAATACGCTTAGCGATTTATTTCTCCTGCTAGAACGGATTTTGTTGCCAACTCTTCCAACATTTGAAAAAACTTCTGCTTTCATCGAAGTCTGAGGAACGGCTTTTAGTTCATTAAGAATTTTCCTTCCATCCAAATTTATAATAAGGAAACCCGCTTTTACCTATTTTCAAAAATTCCGGTATTGTAGCTTCTAGCATAATAAATGCCCCGGTCTGCTACAGTCTTTCCACAAATCTTTCTTCCATCCCCAAACCGAAACCCTTGTATAGCGTCATCCTCTTCATCATCGGTCACAGATACCTTCTCTTCTCTGTTATCAATTCCACTATTGGCAGATAGTGGCTTGGATATTTCATATGCTTGTTTAATCAATCACTCGAAAGACTTGAAATATATTCCAAATTCTTTTCTGGCAGATCCTTGGCGGCAAGAATGCTCAAAAAGCGCCTTCTGATCTGGGCCCGGCATCGTCGAAACAAATAAATGAAGTTGACTTTCTCTTACCTTCGCTTCATAAATGAAGCGACATGCGTCATTTGTTGAACAGAACATTTCAAGCAAGCTTCAGCTGAAGTTAGTGACTGTTTCAAATGACGACTACTGACAGCCAGGCACGATTTGTCGATGTTAAGTAGGTTAATTATAATATGCGTTAAATTGTAGGAAATGTTACTCAAATTCTAAGTTTCTGGCCTTCTACTTATTTTTTGGATGAAAAATACAAATGAAATTTCAAAACCGGTCGTCATCAATGATGGTAAAAACTCAAAATCTCCAAACTCATCAAAAATCAAAATCAACTGTGAATCATGTCAACTTGATCCTAAGCAGAAAAAAAAATCACGCGCGTTCTGTTTTCATAGCAAGAAGCACAAAACTCACATTTATTTCTTTCCGCTTGCTCACATTCTGCTTTGCTTCAACTACTACCCGGAGCTATGCGCATATACATACAAATTCCTTGTTGAACAGCATAGGCATTCTCTCGTGCGATACGCAGCTGTGAGTGAGCGTGAAGGAATGAATGTCTAAATAATTCGTAAAGTTAAACTAAAACGCAAATATAAATGACATGTTTATCTAATTCTTATTAGGCTTGTTACTTTTCAGTTAAGAGAATGTTGATTCCCGTGAAGGAAAAATGTAAATTCCGCCAATATGTTTGCCATCTTAATTTATGAATGTGTGCTGCATTTTTCGCTGCTGATGTTTTCTCTGACGGTATATTCTCTTTTGCTGTGGAAGAATGAAGCAAAATGCTCACCGCTGAATTTGGTTCACATCGCATAGCAACAAACCCATCGCCTATAATTGCTAGAGAAATTCATATGTGAGTTTCGCGCTTATCATCAAGGTTGAAATTTCATGTGCTTGAAATCTCATTGAGTTTTTTGCGGTTAAGAATTTTTCAACACTGGTCCTCATGATAAAGTGAAAACCGTTTCAATGACAAATTGGCGCTGCTTCAGTTGAAACTGATGTTTCATTAATTCATTATTGACTGATGCTTTACTATTGTAAGTGACGTTGCCAAGCTCGTCGAAGAGCTGCGCCAGCTCGTAGTTCGTGCTTCTCTTTCAAACATGGTTCTCACATACACAGCCAAACATGGTCCTAAGCACACGATGTTCAAAAACGGCTAGTACTTTGTAGTTCCTGTCAAGCATTTTCCACATTTCGTGCCCGTAGAGGACTACCGGTCTTATTAGCGTTTGGTATATGGTACATTTGGTACGGGGGTGAAGCTTACCAGACCGTTGGGTGTTATGGAGTGCTTACTAAGCACGACTTCTGGTAAGAATATGCCTGCGTATTTCTCTGATGCAGTTGTTATCCGACGTCATCAGTGATCCGAGGTATACAAATTCGTCCACCACCCCGTATTAATCCCCGTCGTCCAACATACTATTATCCAGGCGAGCTGCGTTTCTCCTGCTAACAAAAACTTGGTTTTGAACGTATTCACCACTAATCTAACCTTTACTGCTTCACGTTTCAGCTCAGCAACCGCCTGGAACGTCCTTTCGACAATGTCCACGTCGTCAACGAAACAAATTACACAGCATCGAACACAATCCATCGTGGTCTTAATCAGTCTTGTCAGTTTCCCGGGAAAGCCGTTTTCGTCCATAATTTTTCACAGTTCTACACGGTCCCACGAATCTACTTGCTAGCGGCGATAGACGGCTAAAGATGATCTGAGAAAGCACTTTATAGGCGGCTTTGAGGATGGTGATCGCTCGATAGTTCTCACATTCCTACTTGTCGCCCTTCGTGTATATTGGTTATATTACTCCCTCCTTTCACTCGTTCGGTAGCTGTTCTGTTTCCCAGATCCTGACTAATAGCCGGTGCAGATAGGTAGCCAACTTATCCGGGTCAATCTTGATAAACTCCGCTGCGATTACTTGAGCTGCTTGATGGCTTCGATCACTTCACCTATCGTGAGGGTCAGCACATCACCATCATCCCTCCTATCTTGGTATTTCGTCTCTGCGCTATTCAGGTGGTCATTGTAGTACTGCTTCCACCTTTCGATCACCCCATGTTCATCCGACAAGATCCTTCCGTCTTTATTTCGACATGTTTTAGCTCGCGGCACGAAGCCACAAATGAATCTTATCTCACCTCATTTGGTCAATTCACATTTTAATTGAAGAGTATGTGGATTTGCTAAGTAGTTTTTTTTTTGTTTTATTTGGTCGGCCACCAGCACACCGAAAGGCTTTTGGGCCGTTGGTTTCTACAATTGTACATAGTTACATACATAAACACTTACAAACTAACAAACTTGCAATATTTTTTTTTAAATGAGATCATACAAATTAATTTCCTTTATGAACCTTATACATTTTTTAAGAGAACCAATATCATCTTTAAGAGCCTGGCGACATGTTATTGAATAATTATTTCTAATACTCGAGAATTTCGTACATTCATTATATATATGATTTACTGTTAAAGGTTTTTTACAGTTTTCACAGTCTGAGGGTAAGTCACGTGACATGTTGCTAAGTAGTGGCACTGGTGTTCTAATTGTATTCAAGTCGGTCTACTGCAACTCGATGCGAATAGTCTACTACAATCAGGGGACTGGCAAGCTATCCATTTCTTCTGCAACTGACAGTAACCCACATATCGCGGGCCTAACGTTCATTATGCCTAAACATGACTAACGTTCATTATGCCTAACATCTATTATGTCTAACGTATTTATGCCTAACGTCCATATGCCTGTCGTCCGTGGGGTACACTCGAACTGATGACACTAGAGACAATTTTACGAACTTTCTCGTGTGACACCTTACGTTATGTCAAGTACCAACACTGGAAAGCATAATATCACTATCAGTAAATTACCATGTCTCCTTTCATCGTAAAATGCTCTATTTTATCATAGCACACCACACACCACACCACTACATCACCCCATCGATGGGCAGCAGCTTTTAATGTTTGTGAGAGCGGGTATTAAATGGGTAGAGTTACCAGGAAGGAGCGTCAAACATTGATCTGGCTCTCTCCAGCCGTTACCTAGCGTCTACCGCCTTGGTGATCTAAATTAAACGAAGACTATCGATGGTCGTAACAGGAAATGCTCTTCATGTACATACTGGGGCAGCTAAGCTAGGAGGTGCGACCGTGACCGTTTATTCCCCAGGTGAGGGCGGCTCAAGCAGCGTCTGTCTCCGAGCGAGCGGCTGAATATGGAACACGGTATTCCGCGTGCTATACCTACGATGGCAGATCCATCAGCGAGATATGGGTATCGTGACCCTGGTAACGTAGTATACCGAAACTCTCATTTACTACGAACAACGAAAATGAAAAAAGGGAACGGATCAATTAGTATAATAAGGCTGTACGAGATCTTGCGGAATTTCGTCTTTACCGAAATCGAACGAAACCAAACAAAATTTACCATAAACTCAACAACTCAACTGTAGATTAATGGTGATCTACCATAACTTTAATTGGGATACAATGTTAGCAAACAATAATGTTGATGATATGGCAAGTTATTTTTGCAACACCATTTGCCAGTGGTTGAATGCTAATTTGCCAGTTGCTAAAAGGCCGGTTTCCCCTCCATGGTCCAACCCTCACCTCCGGGAATTCAAACGTGAGCGCAACTTTTGGCAGCGCAAACACCGTCTTTGCAAGACTGCGCTAGTAAAACAAAATTTCAAACGATCGAGCGATGCATATCGACGGCTGAACGCCACACTGTATAAATCCTACGTCATGCGGGTTCAAATTGATCTCCGCAGAAATCCTAAAGGGTTTTGGAACTTTGTTAAATCAAAACGTAAACATTCCGCCATTCCTTATAATGTTTATCTCGACGAAACCGAAGCTAAAACCACTATAGAATCATGTGAGTTGTTCGCGAAATTTTTCGTTTCCGTTTTCGCTGAACAATCGGCTTCTGATTCTGAGGCAACTATCGCTGCTGCTGATGTTCCTGTTGACTTAGTGGATAGTACGTACGTTTGAAATAACTCCCGATATGATACTGTCAGCTGCAAAAAAACTGAAGCGTTCGTATTTACCTGGATCCCAGCGGTAGTCTTTGCCCGTTGTACTATGGCATTAGTGGAGCCTTTGTTTCTCATATTCAACAAATCGTTCGAGGATGGAATTTTTCCGACGATCTGGAAGCAGTCACTCATGTTTCCTGTTTTCAAAAATGGCGATCGCCGGAATGTTCGCAATTATCGGGGCATTACGAATCTTTCTGCTGCATCGAAATTACTTGAAATTGTAGTGAGTAATTTTATCGTTGCTAGAACAAAATGTTATATTTCCACCGACCAACACGGATTTACGCCTGATCGATCCGTAAGCACGAACGTTATGGATTTTACGTCTACCTGTATTTCCCACATGGAACAAAAAGCGCAAATCGATGTGATCTATACTGATCTAAAAGCAGCGTTCGATCGTATTGACCATAAAATACTACTGCAGAAAATCTCGCGGCTTGGCGCATCTCGGAATTTCACCGAATGGCTCAGTTCCTATTTATGCGGCAGAGTTCTACGTGTTCAGCTTAACTCCTGTTTCTCTTCCCGGTTTACTAATTTGTCGGGTGTGCCCCAAGGCAGCAACATGGGACCTCTACTGTTTGTACTGTTTATCAACGACATCGCCCCGCTGCTTGGAGTTGGATGCAAGCTAATGTACGCTGACGATTTGAAATTGTACTCACCAGTTCGTTCTATAGATGATTGTATGCGGCTTCAGGGGCTTTTGGATATGTTCGCTGACTGGTGCAGGAAAAACTGGCTGGTCATCAGCATCCCGAAGTGCCAAGTAATGACTTTCCATCGCATCGCTAGTCCAACCTCCTTCAACTACCAAATAAACGAACAGCTAATTTCGAGAGTCGACCAAGTCAATGACCTCGGAGTACTGCTTGATGCCAAGCTGACGTTCAATTTACATCGCACCACTGCAATATCGAAGGCTTCCCGACAGCTTGGCTTCATCGCAAAGATTGCCCGTGATTTCAGTGATCCTCACTGTCTAAAGGCGCTATACTGTTCCCTGGTACGTCCACTAATCGAAAATGCGTGCATAGTTTGGTGTCCTTATCAACTGGCGTGGAATCTGCGTATGGGACGGGTGCAAAAACGTTTTGTCCGGCTTGCGCTACGAGACTTACCTTGGCGTGATCCAGCAAATCTACCACCATATCCCGAACGTTGTCGTCTTCTGGGTCTTCAAACACTCGAGCGGCGTAGGAAGGTTCAGCAAGCTGTATGTGTAGCAAAGATCCTAAATGGCGAGATCGATTCACCGACAATTCTATCTGCTTTGAGCTTCCGTGCGTCGCAACGCTCCCTCCGATCAACCGGACTACTGCAGCCGAGTTTTCATCGAACAACTTTTGGATGCAACGAACCAATAACTGCCTGCATTCGAACTTTCTCTGCAGTTGAAACCCTCTTTGAGTTCGGCGAACCTTCACATAAGTTTGCACAGAAAATATGTAATAGTAGTTTTTTATAAGCATGACTATGACTATATTATTCAATAAGACAACTGTGTCAGTTGAATTTCACAATAAAATAAACAATAAACAAAATAAGATCTCGATTCGTTAAATTTCGGTAAACACTAAATTTCGTGAAATCTCTCACAACGTTATAGTGTAAGGCACGGTAAACAACAAAGGAACAATTAATAGAAAACAAATGGAAACTCGGTACTTGGAATATCTGAGACGAATCGGCACTAGCTGCACTGCTTACTCGAGAGTTACATATACTCGGAATGGAGATCGCTGCTATTCAGGAAGTTCGATGGCCAAATTCCGGAGAAAGGGAGATCCCTATTGTAGCAACTTTTTTACACATCTACTATCAGTGGCGTTAGAAAAACAGGACATGGATTCGGTTTCGTAGCCTTGAGAAATCAAAAGTAATGAGTTATCCGGCGGAGGCCTGAATAACGGTCTGAAGATTATACACTTTGCCACGACCACAGGTATGGCCATCTGTAGCACCTACCACGTCTGAATATTCGGAAGCACACGCATACCAGGAATAACAATGTTATGTGACTAGAATGAACCCAAAATATTTCTTCACAGGGATTTAGTATATGATATACCCTTTCAGAAAAACATAATCCCAAAATATTCTATCGGTGAAAAATTGAAAAAATCATGTTTAAAGTTTTTTTGCCGTGGCATAAGCAAGACTCGTACGTTGTTCGGGCGACCGAATAGTTTAAATTTACCTCCAGTGTCTCTCAGCCTCTGAATTCGTCGAAATGGTGTAAGAAAGATTTGTAGATAACAAAATTACCTATAATTTTTCCAAACTTGATATTGTTCTATCTCCAATATACACGTCACCAGGGAAGCGAGACCTCCAGCGCATATAATATGGAAACCAGTTTCTTAACCTTCATCTATTCCTTCATTCCTTCCTGTGCTTCAAAAAAGCACAAATTAAACATTTTCTACGAGATGTTCTAAAGCATGCTCAATAACCTTGTCGGTTTGTAGTTTTTTCGCTATTTTGAAGAAAAAAAATCCGCTATACAAACAATATTTACCCTATTTAAACCAAAAAAAATTTTTTCTTTACTTAGGGTGATTCAAAAATCGTCACATTTATTGTTTGTAAAAACTTATAACTTTGAAAGTTTTGGTACAATGTAGCAAATTAATAAGTTTTCAAAAGCTTTCTAAAAAATATAAATAATAAGTACACAAAATTGAGACAAAGTTACAAATATTACGTCAAGTCGTATTATTGGCAGAGTTATTTATTTTAATCGATATTTTTTTCCTGAAAGTTCAAACTACAGCAAACCAACATTCAGCAAACATTTCAAAAGATTTGAATCTCATACTGCAATTTTAATTAATTCCAAGAGAAATATTCCAAGAGATTGTCTATCTGACCGTCAATGATCGTACTATCAAATGATCCTACTCAAACAATTCCTCACAAGTAAGAGTCGAACATGGAGGCTGGTTTGTTAATCTACCATCGAAATGCTAATCAAAAGCCATCTCTCGTGACAAAAAAGACAAAATTTCATCCTTGGGTCTAATAATATACTCATATAATTTGCTGATTGAGGATTTTTGTGTAAGAAAGCGAGAGTGCGCTATATTTACGTTTTTGCCAACCACGTAACCACTTTCTTACGGGTTTCGTCAGAAATTTCACTGCCCATAAACAAAAATTTTAATGTTTTGATTTTCTTCACAGTTTTAACATATCGTTTAATGGTTTCATAGCTACTCGAAATCCCATATGAAGTTATCAAGTAGGATCATTCGCCTTGTAATCATTCTGCATAATATCACTCAGAATTTCAAGTTTCAGTTTTCTGAAGGATTACGTTACATCTACGGATTTGGTTTCATTTGTAATTGAAAAATGGCTAAATATTCACCATCAGAAATCAATCTAAAATCCATGATTTGTTTTGCCGACCATTTAGGTTAGACCATTTAGACCATTTAGGGAAAAATAACAAATTCCATATGGCCACTAAATATTTCAACATGAAAATAACAAAATAAATGAGTTGTTAATGGGACTGTTTCTGTTGGCAGCCATGAAAATCATCAAAATCGACCTGGAAACTAAAAAACTGTTTTTGTTTAAATAATATACGTGACTTCGCGAATAACCGCGAGTGGTTAAAACGTCTCTAACAAAAACACGTGACGGCTTTTCGAAACGCCCTAATACCAAAAGGTTCACCCTAATGACTAAATTCTCAAATTTGAAACAATTTTGAAACATTCTGCAAAGGATTGCAGCAGTTTTGATACGTGAAGTTACCGGCGAATTGTATTGAAAGTGCATTTGTATAGAAATCTATAAGATTTTAAATCCCAATATTCCCATACCTACGCAAAATATGTTTTTCATCGAAGATTTTTATATTAAAAAAATTACGAAAAACTAAAAGTCAAGAAGTCTTGTAAGCATTTGTATAGAACTTCAGGAAGAAATTCATCAAAAGTTAGATTTGTGCTTTTTTCAATGTAAGGAAAAGATGAAGGTTTAGAAATTAGTTTCCATGTTACATGCGCTAGAGGTCTCTCTTCCCTGGTGACGTGTATATTGGAGATAGAACAATATCGTGTTTGGAAAAATTATAGGTAATTTTTTTGTCGACAAATCTTTCTTATACCATTTTCACGAATTCAGAGGCTGAGAGAAACTGGAGGTAAATTTAAACTATTTGGTCGTCCGAACAATATACGAGTTTTGCTTATTTCATGGAAAAACCTTTAAACATGATTTTTTCAATTTTTCACCGATAGAATATTTTGGGATTATGTTTTTCTGAAAAGGTTTATTATATACTAAAACCCTGTAAAGAAACATTTTAGGTTCATTCTAGTAAAATAATATTGTTATTCCTAGTACGCGTGAAGCATGCCTGGAGGCGCCTGTAGCTATAAATTGATCTGATCGACGGTCAACACTTTCAGGATGTTATCGATGCACGATCTTTTCGGGGACCTAATATCGAATCTGACCACTACCCCGTCATGAGGTTGGTCGAACCAACCCAAGGTTGTCGAACGTAGCAAAGGCTCGCTGCGTTTCAACATTAAGCCGTTAATGGCAGATGGCAGGGTAGCGAAATACGCCAGAAAGTTCGATCAATGAATCGGAAAATAGCAGGAAGAAAAGGAGTGGGCCGGGCTGTGGAGAACCATTCATGGTGTCATTGAAACAACTACGAGAGAGGTGGTAGGCACAATGCGTGCAAGACAGCGTAACAGCTGGTTTAGTGGTAGTGCCAGATGAGAAAAATTAGACCAGCAAACTGCGGCTACACGTCAGAACAGAGAAATTTAAAGAGAGTCTAGAGCAGTGGAAAAACAAATTGTGTTTATAACTATTGGGTAACCGGAGGCAGCATATTTTAAAAGATTTACATCTTTCGCTACTGGACAATGAATAAAGAAAACGAAACGTAATGAAAAAAGAAACCCATTATCTAAAAACGCGAGTACGAGTAGCACGTGCTCGCCGGCGCAGAGGAGAGATTCCTCAGCAACGACACACGGAGTTTCTACAAAACGGTGAGATGCAGAAACTTTGCCATGTCTGTCATGCGCAATGGCAACCTGTTTACTGACAAAACGACGATAGCACAGATGGAAGGAGCAGTGCCAGACGCTGTTGAATGACAAGGTAAACACGGAGATCAGCAGGAACATGGTAAGAATTGTTAGCGATGGTCGAGCTGTGGAAGGAGGTTAAGAAATCAGTTAGAGGAGAAAACGGTAATGCTGCTGGGAAGGACGGTATCCCGGCTGAACTTTTAAAGTCGGGGACCGAGCGACTGTAAGAAGCAATCCACAGGGCAGTCAGTATCTGGGTAAAAGAATGAGGCATTGCATTATTCAATTCTGCCTATAAGATGCTCTTCCGTATCCTATTTTGTAGACTGAGACCATAAACGGAGTCATCCGTCGGTAAGCACCAAACTGATTTTGCCCTGCGTCAGTTACTAGAGTACAACTACTAAAGTACTGCAGCTCTAGACTAGAAGTTCCTGGAGTACAACCTGCAGACTCATCATCTATTCGTACACTTTGAGGCGGCGTACGATTCAGTCAAACGAAATAAGCTGCGGCAGATAATGCTAGAATATAGTTTTTGTGCGAAAATAATTGCGCTGATTCGTACGGCGCTGGATGAGTCATATTCATGCATCACAATAGCGGCTGTGACGTCAGCCGCATTTGTGACGCAGGATGGACTGAACCAAGGGGATGCACTCTCTAATCTGCTATTCAATATTGCCTTTGAAGATGCAATACAAAAAGCAAACGTGGAAAGGAACGGAACTATTATTACGAATCACATCACATGCTTCTTGGCTTTGCGGTTGACGTTGATGTAATTGGAATCAATCGTGGTATAAACCAAGATAAATCGACGAATTGCAGGTGCGAATTGGGCTTTCTACGAATTACTTTACCAATTGAAATCGCATAGTTTGCATATTCGCACAAATGCACATGCAAATAGGTCTCTTGTGCCGAAAAAGATTAGTTTTATCTCAGCGGGTTTCATAGTTATTGATCAATACTCTGTACTTTGAGTAAAGTAGGCTGGAATGCTCTTGAATTGACCAAAATTGCTACGAAGCAGACGCATGCTATCTGATCCAAGTCCAGGTCCAAGTCAACGTAAGCATTTCGATAGAATCTAACGTAGTCGATCGAAATGTGATCGACCTCTATGTCTGATTTGGTGACCTTGATAGTTATGTAGGAGTTTGTGCTAAAAGAAGGTACCTACTACGTATGGCCAACTGTGCCTAGAATGATTTCTTGTCGTCATCATAACTTCCGAGTTAAATACAATACACACTGATGATGCTTATGTTCAATAATCGGCGCTTGATTATCAACCAGTACATTCGAGGACTGATTGGCCACCACCCAGTTACCAGTTTCTGTAACTCGCCCATCACTATGAAAGCTATGTCCAGCTTGTTTGTTTTGCAGCAGTTCTGGTGTGACGTACCGTTGATCCCTGCCAGCATTCTCACAACCGATAAGTTATATTTATTAACTAACCAGTTAATTTGCCTATTAAAAAGCCATACGGGTGCATTCAATTGCTCAAGGAAATTCCTCGCAACGAGTTTTATTTCTTCGGAAGTTTATGATATCACATTTGATCCATTACGTTTTTCTTTTCTCCAACTCGTGCCCGATGTGTCTCTGTCTCCTTTTCATAGGAAGCGCCACCGTGCATCGGTATGGTTCAACACAGAAGCAGAAACGAGGGTTGCAACCATTCGTTGATCATAAAACCCAGCAAGACATCACCACCCAATTCATCGTGCAGTGTTTAACAAACCGTAGTGAAAGTTCGTCTCTCTTTGGAAAGAGGTTACCACACCCTTCCCTGCGCACTCAGTAGTAAATGGAATGGGGGTGTATGTGCTTTACTGCCTTCGAAGGTATTACCACTATTATATGTATTTTTTTATTTTTATTAAGTCCTCGTTGTTATTATGGGAGCTCACGTCCGTTCGGGTTCCGGTTGATACTCCGAACGAAGCTGAGCAGAGCAGCGCAGCGCAGCGTTCCGATTTTGCTAGGAAAGATGAATTGCGATCGCAGGACAAGAGAGGGAAAGCAAGCGGTATAGCCCTTCACCTACTAACTAATAAGCGGAACGTGCACGTGCCGAGAGCAGGCACATTTCGATTCAAGTGTTGATGTGTGGTATGTACGGTTCAATATTCGTCTGTTCAGTTGTAGGTATTTATGTGGCAAAAATGCGTTACAAGTCGAAACACGTGGTGCGGCGCCAAGTACCTACCACCTACTTGCGTCCATCAGCCGGTAGACATCACCAGCAGTATGGCGCGCATTGCGGAGGCAGTGAATTTGTAATACATATTCTTAACGCGCCCAGGCATGAAGGCATCATATGGTGTTACTGCAGGGAAATTTACTTTGTATACTAGTATGTATGTCATGAAACATAAACATGATTTTTTTTCAGTAAAATACTGGCTTCAATGAAGCGCTCAAAATTATATGTTAGTTGATTTGCAGTTGTTTGTTTGTATTGAACATGAGAACTGCAGAGTTTTCATGATCCTATTTTAAAAAATAAATTGTATTAAGCAATACCAAGTACTAGCTGATAGTAAGTTTTGACAAACATGTATGAATAGTGAATACTAAGCATTTGTTCTGTATATGTCGGAGTTCTATATAAAAACATTTTTCACAATTTTTTGCTTTTCACTAAGCAGAATGTGACCGTCCCTGCTGGTACTTCTGCGTTAATTTTGGTATTTGATTCGAACCATGGAAGTTTCTTCACTTCGAAAGGTTACTTTATTTTATTGTTCGCAAAGTTTACACGTAAAATCCCTATTACCATTATTGCTACCGCTTTCGAACGTAGCGTGAATAGTGAAAGTTTGCTCACCAATTTCAGCACGAAAGCAGGAATAACTTTCGTTCCTATTAGCGATGCAGTGTATACTTTCCAAAGTGGGCAGATTTGAAACTACCTGAACATTATGCAAGCATGCAAACATCACGAGCCCCTGGTTTTCAACAATCAGTATTGACTTTTTGCAAGAAGTTCCATGCGAGGAGTATGTATGCAATCTCTAATGATAGTTTGAGTTTTTACCTTTGTTATATTATAAAATGGGTGTGCTGGAGAACGGTAGAGAAATACAAAATTGATGGCCAGCGGAGTTTCATATACCTACACTGAAACTCGATGTCTAACAAACAAGGTCAGAGCGAAAGTGAGTGATTTACATGATTTTAGTTATTTGAAATGGTTTTAAGTTCAAAAATTTATTACCAGCTTGTTCTTTGATCACAACATTCTTAAGGAGAACGACAAAAATTTAAAAAAAAAATCATTTTTTAATGTCAGATTTCGGTTCTACAGACTTTTCCGAATATTTTGATATTAATTTGGTAAAGATCCGACCGCGGAAAGTTACGGGATACTTCTTAAAAGAAGTATTAAACACACATTAGACACATAAGAATATGATACGATGATGGATAACAGCTCAGAGAATAGTGGGTGGGAAGTTTTGCTCCACCCACCGTACTCACCAGACTAGACGCCGCTCCATTATTAACCGCTCTCACTGGAATACGGCTCAAGTTATAGAAAATTAGCTTGATTTATTTTTGGTGCGAAATTTGAAATTTTTTTTTAAATGTATATTTACCTTATTTGCCATAACGATGGGGGAGAGTTCTGATTTCAATGTATGCAATTAATTATAGTCACAATCGCCAGAACGAGCAGAACTAGAAACACTATCGAGACTGTGCTATTCTCCGCAGTCAAAGAGCGGAGATATCTAAAATATTCAATTTAGGCCATTGCAAATCATTTTCAAAGTTTTTGTCACCCCCCCCCCCCCCCCGCCTGAAAAATCGGAGGGCATAAAAATTATTATAATTTTTTTTATAAAATCAATTGTCTGTGGGCTTTACAGCGAAATTTTCTTTCGTTTTCGTTCGTTTCGTTCGTAGATTTTTGCATGAAAAATAACAACGTATTTATTAAAAGCAAGAATAGATTTAGATTTCACGTTTAAACTTTAAGTAAAAATGCCTAAAATCCATTTTTTGTTTGCCCGAATTAAAAATTCTCTTTGTTTTTTTTCGCCCCCCCTCCCTTCAATGGCCCAACACCGAAGGGACAACAACTTTTTTAAATATTTGTTATGGCCTTATTACAATTGTGCATCCGGTTTCCTTCTCGCCTTCGACTACACGCTGTCAGTCAGTCAGTCGACATTGTCGCAAAGCTCTCTACTGTTAACAAGTTCGGCTTAGTGCAGATGTTTCAGGGGGTGATAGAGGATCATAGTTGACGAAAAAATCCTTCTACGCATATGGCCAAATCTCGATCTCGATTTCGGTACAGAGTTATTGAACTATTTTATTGTTTGGTTCTGTTTACCTTAAATTAGCTCTGGTATAAAAACTATGCTAGCTAGTTCAGTTCTGTTACTTTGATTCGACAGCTCAAAAAAATTATATTGATAATTGGTCTTAAACCTCCTACTTAATGAGATTTAGTAACTTTTTAGAAGCAAAAGCCTTTGAAATAAGTGTTTCTCAAATCATTTTTGTCGAATTTCTCCTAATAATGTGTGTTAAAATTGATTGCTGTTATTCATAAATTTGAAACTCTAGTACCGTTCTACAATTTGCTCTCTGACGTAAAACATCTATCTCTTTTAGTTTCGTGGGAATTTCATTTTTAACGTTGAGTTAGTATCTGAAAATTGCAAGAATTCATATATCACGCATAGCACACTAGATCACCGCGTGCGATGATAGAGGATCATCTATCACGCCCTGAAATATCTGTACTAAGCTACCTAACACCCTGTATTCTCGCTAACCTCAACATACACGCGCAAAGTCGTACTTAACGCAATGGTCCTTTTCTGCGCGAATCGCATCGGCGAAACAACTACGGCAGCTGTCTGTTTGTCTGTCCTGTCTGTCTGTCTGTCTTGTCTGACTGTCTGTCCTGTCTGTCGGTCCTGACTGTCGGTCCTGTCCGTAGGTCCTGTCTGTCAGTCCTATCTGTCTATCCTATCTGTATGTCTGTATTTCTGTCTGTACTGTCTGTTCCGTCCGTCCTATCTATCTATCTGTCTGTCCTTTCTATTTGTTTGTCTGTCCTGTTTGTTCTCGCAAGTAACAATTTTAAAGTCATTTGACTTTATTTGCTTTTTGGTATTAATCATTATCACTGGTTTTATCACGATATTGCGCAATACCAATGATACTAGTCAAAAACTAATTATAGCTAGCTATAAAACCACAATAAAACTGTTATTAAAGCAAATTTATTGTAGTAGTTGCTTATATTATCACAATAAAGATACTTGGTTGTGCCACGTCTCTTATCAACTTACTATGAGTGAGGTGCAGCAATAGATTTTTGTTGTTGCTATTACGATTTATTGTTGCTATTACGAAGAATATTAGAATATAGGGTACGGGAGGGTATTTCCAGCACGCTACTAAATTCGGTATACATTACCTTTTTCTACTCTGCTTTCCCAAATAAAAACTTTGCCGCTATATAACAATACTGAAACGAATGTAGCACTCATAAGCTTTAATGTGTTATAACTATTTTCATAAAAATGTAAGAAATTTGCTAAGTTTTATTCAGCAAACATCAAAACCACTGTTTTTCCACTGGCAAGTAATCAGGCTGAAAAAACCAGGAAGCAATCGCTTACGCGTATCCGCTCTTGATGACGGTCTGGAAACCACACAATTATGATAACGTTTACTTATTCTACAAACTAAATAGTTGTGAATATGATGTCACAGAACAATTCTACTTCTTTTCATCACGGAAGAACACTAAAATTTCCCTCTGATATGAAAATATAAATCAATTTTCATTCACTAGCAAACCGGCGAACACTCGCCGTTGCCTGCGGCCGGCTCGCCCTGAATCATCTAGGAAAAGTTTGCTACTAACATGGTTTTCCGCGAAACAATATTTTCCGCCAAATGGTTTTCCGCGAAATGGTTCTTTCCGCCAAACGGTTTTCCGCGGAATAGTACTTTCCGCGAAAGGGGTTTCGGCGTTTTGGTACTTTCCGCGAAATAGTACTTTCCGCGAAAATGTTTTCCGCGAAATGGTATTCCGCGAAACGGTACTCCGCGATATGGTCTTCGGCGAAATGTTATACAACCATCTGCAGCATTTTGCTTTTTATTTCAGCATATGGTGCTTTATTTACACTACTACCAAGATGTGATGCAGTTGTCCTTGAAACTCTTCTATCGTTTTGACGTAGCTAGTATTTGAGTGATGATCTGGTGCTAATGTATATGTACGATCCAATGATACACTAGCACCAGCAGCAAGCTGTTGTCACTGCAAAACTAGTTATCTTCAATGAACCGGTATCTAGGTAATACCGACACGTTAACCATCGGTCTCTCTTTTGATCGGTTTTTGAAAAGCATCTAATCCCTGTGCAAGCTATTTCGGCCGGTCGGATTTAAAAAACTCAGACACCACTATAGAAAATGGGCCCAATTTAGCCGCAGCGACTTCATCATTTCTCGCGACTATAACTCAAATTCAGTAGCGTTTCATTAAGACCAAAATACACGCCGATATTCAGTAAATATTATTCTATCAACTGGTATAAAAATCTTTTCCCGAATGAATATAGCGCTTAATGGGCTGAAAATACCCTCCCGTACCCTATTTGCAAGATTCTAGTATTATTTTAGCTCGCAAACAAAATTCATCAAATCGAAGCGTGAGTTGCAGAGAAAGAGTTGTTATGAATCGGTTTTCTCATCACAGGAAGCAACTAAAATAAGTTTGTCAATAATTGATATAGACTAATAATTTAATATATTTATTTTGCTAGAACAACTTATTCTCTAAAATTGCAAAATTTTGATAGCGCGTCGATTTTATTCACCAATCTAACCTATAAAAATGGATTTCTGTCTGTCTGCCCGCATGTTCCTTATAAAATCGAAAACTACTTACCCGATCGGCGTGAAAATTTGGCATGTAGGGGTTTTTGGGGCCGGGAAAGGTTCTTATGATGGTTAGAGACCCTCCCCCCACTAAGAGGAGGGGCTCCCATAATAAAACACAAATATCTGCATAACTCGAGAAGTAATCAAGTAACTGGAACCAAATTTAGCATGAAGGCGTTTTTGGTTGCAAGAATTTTTCTATGGTGAATTAGGACCCATCCCCCTTTTAGAAGGGAGGACTTCCATACAAATGAATTATAAATTTCCTCATAACTCAAGAACTAATTAAGCAAATGGAAGCAAATTTGGTATGTGAGGGTTTTAGGAGATAGAAATTTTTCCTATGGTGAATTAGGACCCCTCCCTCCTTTAGGAGAAGGGGTTCCCATACAAATGACATACAAATTTCCTCATAACTCCAGAACTAATCAAGCAAATGGAACCAACTTTGGCATGCGGGGGTTTAGGAGGCAGGATTTTTTTCTATGATGTATTGAGACCCCTTCCTTCTCTAAGAGGGGGGACTCCCATACAAATTTGCTCCTTTCTCGAGAACTAATCAAGCAAATGGAACCAAATTTGGTATGTCGGGGTTTTTGGAGGCATGAATTTATTTTATGATGGTTTGAGATCCCCCACCCCTGTGGAAAGGGGATAAGGACTTATATACAAAATAAAAAAAATAAAACAGAAATTTTTGCGTAACTCAAAACTAATCAACCTACAGAAATTTTAGACTTCCATAAAATATTAGTCAATAACAAGATCACCAAAAACTATCCTATAGTAACACTAGATGATTCAGGGCGAGACAGGTGCAGGCCGCGAGTGTTGCCGGCGACCCGCCGTCGGAAGCGCCAACCACTGCGGGGGCAGCCACCCCTCGGAAATCACCACTGTCTAGGCTTATTCGTTTTCCTAGGTAAACTGACCTCTATTACTTTCCTTCCTTTGGGTCCGAACGTGCGACAGCGAGTAAGAAGAGGATCACCCCAAAAAGGTTTTCCGTGAAATGGTACATTCACGGCAAATATTGCTATCCGCTTTATTTTATCTGGCTAAGCAATAGAGGAGTTGTTATCTACTTTACTGTGCAAAAAAAAATTGCAGTTTTGTATATTGAACTACCCATGCTTTCATAGGTACGTAACTGCCAAAATGAATCATTGCAAAGTTGAACTCCGCAGAAACTTGCAAAACTCGAGATTGTGACAAAGGTCATCCGAGATTCACGATTTATGTACAACACAGTATAATTTGTGGCAATACGAAGTTTGTCGGGTCGGCTAGTCATACATCATACGCACGATAAAATTTAATGCGCATATATGCCGCAACTACGGAAACTGCTGAAAATTTATTATTTATTCTAAAAAGCAAAGCCCAGGTGCTACATTCCGTTATCGAAATCTGACCTTCTGTTTTTTATACGTCACAGTTCGCAACCAGCTGTAAGAGTACAGGACAATTGCTGGGCTAATACTACGATCCTATTGACTCTAATAGTCTCTTTCAGCCGAGATTAGAGTATACGACGACTGGCTTGTTGGTTCAGCGTCGTACTATTGTACCTTGTGAGTAATTGGGAGTCAATTTATTATGTATTCAATCGGATATTTTAATCTGACTGATTTAGTTTTTTACCGGACAAGCTTTGTGGTGTATTGCTTTGTAGAACAAAACGAAAAGCTTCGTTAAATTATGATGGTAGCTGTCACGAGCGAAAAGCATAATCTGTTTTATTGCTGCTTTCAATAGCGCATGATAAAACTAGTTGAGTTTATAATTGGATTCTTAAAGAGAGTTTAAAAATCTGAGTGGGTGGGCCATTTGATCGGAAGGCAGTTTTATAGCGGTCATCACAATGTTCTAGTGGGCCTCATACTTTTATTAACGGCTTTATTGCTTGAGCTCTCTGTCCTGTCTCCTACGTGCTACGATAAAATTTAATGCGCATCATATCATCGATTACATCTACACTCGATTATATCTACTTCCGATTATATCGGTTTTTTCCGATTATATTAGCCCCAAAAGTAAATGTTTTGTCTATTTTTTTCCAATTATAATGATTCCTTTGAGGTCATAAAACAACCAAATGAGTATTTCAGGCGATTTAACCCTTTATGGACCATGCTGCACAGTGGTCCAAACAGTGAAATACATGGTCGCATGATATAACGCCGAAATGCGAGATTTTTCGCATGTGTCTTTAGCAATATTTTTTAGTTTTAAAAACCTTTCGTTTGACAAGAACCATTATGTGATTAATCCCCTAATAGGTGAAGTACAAAATTTATTTTCTCACATATTCGAGATGCAGATTTGATGCTTTCAGCACAGATGTAATAAATATCAATACAAACAACTTTGTCAAAGACATCACAGCTGTATCTCTTTATCGAAATAAGCTATGAAGCGTTCTTTGTGGACAAACCCTTAAAAACCTGGGCGGCCATTTTGTTTCACAATCTCTTCATTTCTTTCGCATCCCGTGTCACCTTTCTACTCTTTTTCAACTTTTGTTTGGCAATTGCCCAATATTTCTTAATTGTGCGTATTTGAGGGCAGTTGGTTGACCTTTTCGAAAAAATCCACCCATTTGGCGTTGTCTCGATGCCGCTGTGATACTTCTCCGCTCTAGTTGCAGCTTCCTAAATCACGCCAAAACTTTAGGTTCATTGTGACCTTTAATGAACGGATGAATATATTTTTTCAGACACTCCTTATACATTTTGGAATCCATAGTTTTGTTTGTCACGTGTCACGAACACCTGGTTTGTTTTTAGCGCAGCTACAAATCATAGGGTTTCTAGCAAATTTTTCGGGAAAAAATGAAACACCTCCATCAGTGGTTTTATAGACCTTTTGTCCGGGAAGCCGATCATAATCGATCTTCACGCACGTTTCGTCGTCCTTAAGGACGCATGCTTAGTACTTTGTAAGAACCATATTGCACAACTTCCGGGCACGTTTATCGTTCACTTGATTCTGTTTCAGGGTCCTGTTTGGTTGCTTACTGGTTCAAAAGATCCAAATCATCCTCGCACACGATCCTTCTAACGGTGCTTTGGTTGGCATCGAATTTCTTGGCGACAGCCCTGGTTTTGCTCTTATAATTTCTAACACTTTTCAAATGCAGCTTTAGTTTCACTACGACGCTTGATAAGATGCTACCGATCGATGGTAGGCTGCTTATTAAAAATGTTTAGTATGCTGCACATAGTCGGTTCAGCCAATTTTGACGACTTCACGATTTTTGAACCTGACCCATTTATTTTCGATGTGGGTGTCCAAAAATACTTTACAGTTCCCGGATTCCATCAAGTACAACTTTTTTGTAATAAAATTAATCGTAACGAACTTTTCAGCACTAAAAGAGAAAATATTTAAAGAAAAAAACTACCAACTGTCAAAACATTCCGGATCCGACCACTAGGAGTGCAGCAGTAAAATAAACCGTGCGAGATCGTATCGTACGTTAGAGTGGTTTATCAGATCAGTGTCGTACTTCAAAGCCAATTGGGACACCAAATATCGCCAATTGTCGGTAATTATCACCATTATATTTACACTTTTCATTAGTTTGCATGTAAATGAATGACATTCTTCTAATTTATGTACATCCAAATAATTGGCGTCAATTTTCCTAATTCATAAAAATTGGCAAGAAAGCTATGACATGCTTTTTTATATCATCTCTATTTCCATCCAAGTTCTTGTTATTTGCCGATAGAAACACATCGCTAGTGAAGAAATGCATCATTGCTGGCTGAGGAAAACTATGATTAAATCTACATTACGGGTAATAAAATTTCTGAATGCTATTCTGACGTACATCCCGAGCAGCAATACAACGCTTTAAAATTGCTGCTCACAACAGCCTCAACGCTGGAAATGATGGAATACGCAAAAACTCGTTTCAATTTCGCAAATTAAACTAATTTCAACAATTATTTTCTCCTCCTTGTGGTATTCTGCTTTTCCCTCTTGGGCAGCCCAACCAAACTCCTTGCTGCTGCGGTGAAAGCTTGATTTCCGAAACCACACACATACCGAATGAAGCTTTAAACTCCTCTCCGGTCTCGGAATAATGGCATTCTTTTCCCGACTATCCAACAAACTTTAAAGCCCTTGCACGATGAAATAGCAAGCCACCCCACCACTGAAACGGCCAAACCCTTCATTATGAATTCTGGAGCAATTTTCCACTCTGCCATACTCTATAGATTCCGCAATACAGCCCCGGAGCCCACCACAAGTAGCCGTGCTTCCTCTTGTGCTCGTCGTTCTACACAACGTTAGACCACGAATTCGTTTAACGACAATCTGGGCCTGATGGTTGTTTGAGAACAATTTGATATCAGACGAAGCGGAAGAACGACGGGAATGGACGGTTTCAATCATGATAATAGGAAGGTACCCCGGCTGAATCCTGAGCCAATCCTACTACTGCTTGGGTCAATGAGTACGTGCACCGCGTGGGCCTAAGCCTCTTTCTCTGCGTCCATATGCGTCATGGCTGACCGCGTTGTCGTCTAATAGTGGCTGCGTTTTAGTTATTGTTGTCTCCTTAGTAATTACTCCCTGCAGCAGCTGCGTGGAGTAGTGATAAAGTTAATTCATTATTATTTTTACAAGTGATATTGTAACGAAGTAGACGTTTTAAATAGAAAATTCTTCTTAGGTAGAAAATAGAGCCATATACTGAACGGAAAAGGTTCCTAACAGATTCGTTTAAAAAAATATTATTAATTCGCTAAAAGTTATAGGCATCCCTATAATTCAACCGGCAACGAGCGGACCATTTACAATTTAAACTGCAAAATCGTTATCGTTCCGGTTCACTGCACACATCCGCTGCTTTTCAATAAGGAGGATACATCCAAACGCGGTACGGTGGCAGCGGCGGGGGCGCAAGTGGCCAGTAGTTCCGTACACACAAAGCACACTAAAATTTTGGGCCGTGATTTTAATCCCGTGAAAAGGTACCCGTCAGCGTGGCCTTACTTCTCCTGTTGACTTACTTTTGCCAGTTTATATGAAGCACATGCACGGATGAGCAGCACCGGCCATGCCGGGGTGCCGAATCCCGTCCGGTTGGTTGGCTTAATTATTTCCAAAAGCTCGTTCTGTTGCTACCGCACCGTTCAATGCAGCAACAGCATTGCAGTTGCAGTGGCAGTGATTGCAAAGTGCGGTAGTTACGAAATCGCATAACAAGATCCGGGCTGTTGTGCACCTGCACGTGAATGGTGCACAACCGTAGGTTTTTGTATTCGACTTTTGAGATACCTAGCAAAGAATGCTTGCTCGTTATGTAAACAACTTGAAGTAGAGTAACATACAAGAGGTAAGCCTTCTAGAGAGATTGGTTCTAGGAGGAGGTGGTACAGTCACAGAATTGATAAGGAGGTCCCTTATTATTGTAAAATAAAAGCTGCATGGTGTCACGTTCAGGGACCAGAACGTGTATTTTCAAATCAAACAACTCTTTAAAGATATTGCTTGAGGATGATTATCAAAATGTGATGCTTTCCGCGGACAGCGATGTACAGGATTATGCACAGGATACGCATAATATTAAATTTCTCATTCTCCTCTTTGGCCCAGCTTGAGTAAAATTGATATATAAAAAGTGAGTGCCACTTTTTATATTTCAATTTTACTCTTAGAGTTTTTGAAGAAAATTAAACATTCTTGATTATGTCATTGAAGTAATTCAGAAAGCTGTTTTTAATGTCTACGACGGAGAAATCAACAACCTATCTTTGAAAATTAAAACAAAATGCAAAACATACACAGTTCCACGTCTATATATCGTTTTTTATGAGTTAGTTAGATATTGTGTTAGTCTCCAAGAAAGTTTGAGGTATGTCCGAAAAGTATTGTGATATGTTGCAGCGCATTCGAGCCTCTTGCTTTCGGTAGAGAGGAAAGTCAGTTTTCTAACGAGCGGTTGCTCAAATGTCTCCTACGATCCGAAGAGTATGAACAAACTTTTCAGTGGAACTCGTTTTCAACTCCTAATGCAGCGCTCTTGGGAGTGAATAATTGCAATTAAATTTTGTATGAAACTTAGTAAGTTCGCAGTGGAAACTTTGCCTATGATAAAGGTGAGCCTTTGGTGATGAACGTTTGCTAGAACGTGAATCACTAGCAGAAAGCCTTTCTAAAATGGCCGTGAAGAAGTCAGTCATAAATCCCACGCTGACTCGTGGGCGAGAACTTTTGCATCAAGACCGTCCTTCCAATGTTCATTTAACCCTCTAACGGGTAAGACCGTCTGTAGACGGCCTTTGCTTTTGAAGCTCCAGAGCCGCATACGAAATTTGTTTTTAATTGGCAATATGCAAAATGAACACAACAGATATCATAACATTCTGACCATGCATTCAAAAGTTATCATCTTTCAAAAACTAAAATTCCGAAAATAATTAATGCGCGAATATTCCCGTTTTTACTTTTGAAGGAAAATGACATCTAGAGCAAAATGATTGACCTAAAAAAATTCTATAAGTAAATTTCACGCATTTTTTTAATTTTGTTGTATATCTGAATTGAAAAAATATCTGGGCAGAGCGTTAGACATGAAAAAAGAAAAAGAGAAATTGGACTTTTTCTTGCCTGGCGCTCCTCCAGATAATTATTTTTGCATGAAAATCAGAACTTAAGGTTTTTTGTGTGTACTTTCATGATAAAATAGTCATTAGCTTGATCGCATCGTTTTTACGGTGTTGCCCGTTAGAGGGTTAATGGCTCAGACCTCAGACCGTCCAAACAGTATGAACGCAATTGTGACAAACTATTTGCAGCTGTTCACAGATAATATAATTTACCATAAAAGCAATATATTAGTTTCATAAAAATAGCAAAGATTCAGGTTCGTCTCCCGATGCTCGGTACCAGAATAAACAGCAACAGCTCACCCAGACATAAGTATTATTTTGATTTCAATATTTCTTTCACCATTTTTCAGGGTATGTTCATCATCATACCCGTAAGGGGTCACTGGCAGAAGTAATATTCTGTAGAGCGACAATTTTGTGCGAATTTGCAAATTATGATACTTCAGCTGGCTACGTAAGCCATAAAAAGCTCGATTTGCGGCAACTTTAACTTAGTCGTTTAACTTAGCGGGTCGTTGTCACATATCACGACTGCACTAATATAACTTCTTCCACAGCTTCATATTGTTCCCCATCGAGTTCCACCTCAGTGTCAATGCCATTTGCACGCTCACATTTCCTGCCAGCAACAATGTACAACCAGGGATGGTTCGATCACTTTGACACAATTTTGGTTCATTTGACTGTACCGTCTCAGCAGAGCCAAATTGGACAATGTTATATATGGGACATTTCTAGAACTAGTTCTAATCTACAATTTTTCTGCACAACTTTTTGCTGTATCTTTTGTAGTTACGGTGCTACAACGCTAGTAATTCATCAGTGACTAAATGAAACTAATAAGATACTAGCATTGTAGCGCCGTAACTACAAATGATGCAGCAAAACTTTTTTTAGCGAAATTATAGATAATAACCTGTTCTACAAATGTCCCATATATAACTTTGTCATATTTGGCCCCGTTACGATGGTACTGTAAAATGAATGAAAATTGAGTCAAAGTGATCGAACCATCCCTATATACAACAATCAAACCTCCAATATCAATAGCTTTTTAATCACTTTTTCTAGTACCGCGTAGTGATGAATTTATGAACTAATTCCTTTATCACCTGGTGATCTGTAGTTACTTGAACTGACGTCCCTAAAAATCCCAACTTGCAACACGCGTTATAGCTTATGAAAAAAGCTCACACAGGTGTTAGTACCGAATAGTGAGATAACCTGGAACTATTTTGCGTACAACCTGGAGTGCTTTTGGTTACCTGAACAACTACCCCACAGAATTAATATCTTTAGATAGTAAGCATCACAAGGTACATCATACACAAGCATATTACATATCCTCTAGTGCGACGTTGCGAGAAAATCCGGAACTGCTATTGCCTTGCATTCGGAAGGCCTAAATTGACTGAACAACTTTGCCGAAGACAGCATGCCTCTACAAGATCACGAGTTATTCTATGTTGGAACTAATTAAATCAATTCCCACATGTTTCGCAGACTCCACTCGTGACTGTTCTTATTATAAACGGTTTTATACAAAACCGTCTAATTCGGGGGAATGACGCGTGCAAATAGCGCCTCTCTGCATATTAGTGTTGATAGGAGGAAATGCTTATCAACTTAGGGACTATATTGGTACGCTACATTGTGCTTGATTTTTAATTTAAGGTAAAATAAATTTAAGTTTGTCACGAGGTTTTCGAGTCACCGTAAATCTCGCATGTCCATAATGTTTCTCAATATAAATTTTCAAACTATGGTACATTATGTGCTACCATTACTATTATATTTTGTTTATAAAAAAGGTGTATTTTTGATCTTAATTGTCTTAATTACTTGCTTTACAAGAAAATTTCCGAATATCTAGGTTAGTCTAATACAACCGGTGCTTACATACTGAAAATCGTTTCGTATGGTAATTTAGCATCGTTTGCTTTCGTGTCTCGCTTGTAGCATTTTTCCGACAGCGGTTGTTTTAGAAGCCCATTTTGAATTCATTTGAGCACACTTAGCAATTGTGCGTTTACAAACAGGAACTTTTATTGAAATCTTATAAACCTTATAAATGATTATCAAATATCAAATGCTTGATAGCTTTTATACAGCTTCCTTATAAAGTACAGGGATACCTCGATATAAGACAATTCATAATTTCAAAAAGTTTTCTTATATCGAAATTGTGTTATATCGAAACATGATTTTTTTTTTCAAAAAAATTTGCATTAGCGGTCACCAATTTTGCTCTGTGTTGTGTGTTTACTTTTTGAACTATTTATTATAGTGTGAACTATTAGTTTTTTACAATTTTTAGGGCTATTTTGAAATAATGAAAATCTTTATGATGCCGATTTCGGTATGGAAAATTAGCTCTGGTATCGTTACCAGCTATGTTAAAGGGGTTTGTTCGATATAAGACAAAAATTGCCTTATATCGAATTGTCTTATATTGAGGTGTTTTATAACGAGGCTGTCTTATATCGAGGTATCCCTGTAGTCAGAGTTTTTCAGCAAGTTCTATGATCGAAGGATGCCAAAAGGTATCTCGCACAGTGAATGTTTTTGATGAATTGCCAAATAGACACGTTTGTCTCAGGACAGCTTTCGTGCATAGCAACAAATGTCTATCGGTGCGTGCGATTTCGAACGAATCGAAACAGTGATCGAACCACATGCCTCGGTAGATCCAGATCAGTTCCTTTCTATTAACAACAACTCCTTCCTGTGATACTTGTGGATGCTTGGCTACGGCTACGGTACTGTCAAATGATTAAAAATGGAGTCAAAGTGATCGAGCCATCCATGTCCTTGGCTATTACTAGTTTATCCATTGCTTCCAAATAATAATAAATAAATGCTTGAAATAATCATGCAAGCCGCCTTCATTTGCAGTATTAAACACTACATAGCATTAATTCATGTCTGGTTGCTTCGTTACATCGAAAATATTTGACCGCATAAAGCCACAGGGGTGAGGCGACTAAAACTAAAACTAAAAAAAATTCTACCTCCAAAACCCCCTTATGCCAAATTTGGTTCCATTTGGTTGATTGATTCTCTAGTTATGAGGAAATTTTGTACATATTTCATTTGTATGGGAGCGTTCCCTTTTAGAGGGAGGGGTCATAATTTCCCTCCTGAAGAGGGGAGGAGTCTCAATGCACCATAGAAAAAGAATTTGCCTCCCAAAACACCCACATGCCGATTTTAGTTTCATTTGCTTGATTAGTTCTGAAGTTATGACGAAATTTGTATTTCATTTGTTTGGGAGCCTCCCATCTTAAAAAAGGGAGGGGTCCTAATTCATCATAGAACAAATTCTTTCCTCCAAAAACCCCCACATGCCAAATTCGGTTCCATTTGATTGATTAGTTCTCGAGTTATGAGGAAATTTGTTTTTCATTTGTATAGGAGCCCCCCCCCTCCTAAAGTGGGGAGGGTCCTAATTCACCATAGAAAAAATTCTTACCTCCTAAAACTTCACATGCCAAATTTAATTCAATTTGATTGATTAGTTCTCGAATTATGAGGAAATTTGTATTTCATTTGTATAGGAGCCCCCCCCCCTCCTAATTTGGGAAGGGGCCCTAATCCAACATAGAAAAAAAATTTGCCTCCAAAAACCTTCACATGCCAAATTTGGTTCCATTTTTTTGATTAGTTCTCGAGCTATCAAGTAATTTGTATTTCATTTGTATGGAACCCCCACCCCCCTCTTAAAGAGGGAGAGGGGTCATAATTCTCCTCCTACAGAGGGGAGGGGTCTCAGTTCACCATAGAAAAAATAGTTGCCTGCAAAAACATCTACACGCTAAATTTAGTTCTATTTGCTTGATTAGTTCTGAAGTTATGAGGAAATTTGTATTTAATTTGTACGGGAGCCCCCCCCTCCTAAAAAGGGAAGGGGTCCTAATTCATCATAGAAAAAATTCTTGCCTCCAAAAACACCCACATGCCAAATATGGTTTCATTTGATTGATTAGTTCTCGAGTTATGAGGAAATTTGTATTTCAATAATATGGAAGCCCTCCCTCTTAAAGGGAAAAGGAGTCATAATTCCCCTTCTAAAGAGGGTAGGGGTCTCAATTTACCATAGAAAATTTTCTTGTCTCCAAAAACACCCACATGCCATATTTTGTTCCATTTGCTTGGTTAGTTCTCGAGTTATGCAGAAATTTGTGTTTCATTTGTATGGGAGCCCCCTCTTTTAGTGGGGGGAAGGGTCTCTAACCATCACTAAAACCTTTCCTGGCCCCAAAAACCTCTACATGCAAATTTTCACGCCGATTGGTTCAGTAGTTTTTGATTCTATAAGGAACATCCCGACAGAAATCCATTTTTGTATATTAGTTGGAAGGAGGCTTCAGCGTTACGTCTGTTAGTCTTTGGGTTAAGTTTTCGAAGCAGAATTGAGTGTTAAACTCGTCAAAAGTAGCTTTAAGATCTGTATATACTGTGTCTGCGCTCAACAGCTACTGTTGAGCTGCGTCTTCTATTTGGCGAAGGTAAAACGAACAGAACTGCAGTAGGTTCGTATTAACTGACTTTTTGGGAAAAGCCATGTTGCCATGTTGGAAACAACAGGACCTTTTCTAAGACTACGGAAACGTTTTGTTCAATTGACATATGGTACGATGGATACTTTTCGGATGCTACCATGGACTGTTATTAACTCACCCAGCAAACACCAACTCGTATATCAATGTACAAAAATTATCGTTATTGACTTTTAATAAATTCAGTATCGTAAATATAGTCTAGTGAAACTCACATAAGTTTATATTCTATCGTATTTAACGATAGCAAGTGATTGACCTACGACTTTCAGTACAGAATTGTATAGCATAATAAAACTAATCGCTTTGAGTCGGATCTTATCGCATACAAAGACTTATAAAGTTGAATTGTTAACGTATATTTTGTAGTACGTATATGGCCTCCAAATTAGTATGTATATACTAGTTTTGTGCATCAGATACGATTTTTCTGGGTATATATAGGTACACATAACTCATTTATTGCTCTGATATGCATATGAAAATGAAAATGGCAGATACCCAATAAGCATCACCAATGCTATTCAAATGTAAGTCATTTAAATCACCTTAAATGCTACTTAATGCTATTTTGGCCAAATATACACATATTTTAGTATTGATTTTCTTATAGTGCTGACAATGGTTATTTGCAGCTGAGCTTATTTGATTACTGACACGAAGAATTTGAATACAATTTTGGATGCCAATGTTCAACAGCTCTGCAGTCAAAAAGCTTATTACAACAATGTGCAGTATAAAATGTCAAATATACCAAAAAGCGGTTGATTCGCTGCTTATGTTAATGCTTATACGTAACCTGGAAAATAAGTTAGATATTTATGAAAAATCAAATTTTGAGTTTGGTCATTGTGGTAGACTTTTTCTGTGACTTTTTGTATGGCTTTTTGTGTTCTTTTTTAATCTTTGGTGATGACATAGTGGGCAGTCGGACATGGACAACTACTCAAAAGGATGTCTTTTCCAAAATTATGTTAGTGTGCTAGTTGGAAATCCGTTGGGAAAATGAGCAAAACCAGACAAGAATAAATTTATTGGATCATCGGTCATCAATACAATATATCATAAGTCACAAGTCCTTTCCTGTAAAGGAGTTTTGAATCTAAAAAATGGATAAAACATTACCTATTTGTCTCGGGAAAAAAACCAGAACCAGCAGCAAAAGTAGATTTTGCAAGACATATTTTTTCAACAAATAAATACCAACCTTAACACGAAAAGGTTACAAAAAAATTGTTGATGATTTGTTTATAATGCAACATTCCTTTACTTGAAATCTAAACAACCTATACCCGGTAAAACACACTACACCCTGTCATCGATTCAAAGGTAACAAACAGCCTGAAAATTGACTGTGAATCATTCAACCTTAAAACAATGCCAAAGGTGAACTTAATCGAAAAGGTAATCCTCCTCCCACGATGAGTATTCTTTCTCGAAAGAAGGTACTCCGGACGGCAGGTTGGTTAGGTAACCTATCCTTGCAGGTTTGAACCTGCAAGATCCGGCCGACGACGGTGCGCTTGGCTTCCGACGTAAAATGTCGGCTCGGATCTTGATAGCAAGCTGCAAACGCTTTCTTTTTTCGGCAGCAGGCTTTGCCAAATCTGTCTGAAAACCTCCGACCTTTCGAGCGCACCGAGTCACACCACGACGATGGTAATGGGGTTACAGGAAAACGGTTCCGATTTGCAACTTCCAATTCCATCCAACCGCATCCACCGAGTAAGTGAGGCAGGCAACAAAGAGCGCTGTAACAACCTTTGCAACCATTGTAAGCT
Source organism: Sabethes cyaneus (assembly GCF_943734655.1). NCBI lineage: Eukaryota > Metazoa > Arthropoda > Insecta > Diptera > Culicidae > Sabethes > Sabethes cyaneus. Next base: position 166,747,792 of record NC_071355.1, read on the forward strand.
CAAGTATGCACACTACTGTGTGTGCTTTTTTGTCTCATTCCTCCGTGTTCGGTTGAACAGGAAACAGGATCAGCGTCAAAGGGGAGTCAGCATTATTTATCGTAAAACACACACACACACACATCGTATGGCTTTGCAGAAGTCTAGACCTATTCCTGTGATCCGAAACGATTGGCATCGGGGTGCAAACAACAGCAAAAAGCGTTTTCAACATCGAGATAGTAGGTATCACCCAGCAAATCTCCACGGTTCGATTGAAACGCAAATGATTACGTAACGGCAATCACGATGAAAACTGTTCTGGTCGATTGATGCCTTCGGCTTAGAGTTTCTAGTAACGTAATTGTACAAGTTTTGAGTTTCCTAGTCTCTTTGATTATAAGCTTAAGGCTTATAATTGTATCATGTTGCTCTTTATTTTCTAAGCTAGTTTATTATTGCGTCTCTAGTTTGCTTTGTTTTTCAAAATAAATGTGCTCTGTGTGGTTTTCTTGTTTGTTACTTGAACTGAAGCCTTGTTATTTCTAATGACTTGCATGAGCATCGCCCCTTCCCCATCCAGCTTTTGAGCAGAGTGCAAAAGTTCGCGTACTGTAACTTGCTGCAGCCTAGAGGGTTTCCCATTCATGTCGCTGACGCATAACATTAAAGAAAATACTCTGACGTGTGAGGCGAAAGCTGATGATCGGCAGAGCGTGCGGGTTGTAGGCTTTCAATTGCGTTTGCTTCCGTTCGAAAAGAGCGGCTCGCATGGTCGCCTGCTTTCGTACTATGTACTCGACCAGCAAAAGGCATCTGGTTTGTTCTGTTTGGAATATGAAGTGAAAGTGGCAAGAGTCCTCCACGTGGTGAGAAGGAAAAATGAATGGGAAAGCTGCGGCTTAGAGAACTTATCGGTAGCCTTCTGGAAATTGCCCTAGGCTCACGTTGTCCATGCGCTTCCCTGCCAATCCTGGGAGTTTATCGAGTTTCCAATTGCATGAACAAAGTGATTCAAATGGGTTTTCTCTGCTGGGAAAAGCGGGTTTTGCTGACGATGATTGTGCTGTACAGCACATCCCGGCTGCTGCCATTAGCATCGTTATATAAGTGGGGTGGCAGACACCCTTCGGGATGATGCCCATGTTTCAGGTGTATGGTTGAGAGCAATTGTGTTGCTTCTGACTGAAGAGCTCTCTAATATAGTTTGCTATTTTAACGATTTGTTTAGTCCCATGCTGGTGCTTGGGTTTCATTTTAAAGATACAACCAAATGGGTATAAAATGGTATCTAAAATGGTACTCAGAATCATAATCCAAACAATAGCTATCATATTTGTCCAAGTGTAATTAAACTATAAATGTTATCAACTGAATTGCTATTGAAATCACTAAAAAAATAATAACTTAAATTGCTGTTTGCTCGGTATTGAAAACAAAGCTAGTTATCACCGATTTCAGTGATTCCATACCAAATTGTTATTGTACTCAAATGGTGAATGCGATGGCGAATATCAATCGACGATAAGGTCGTTCACCGCAAACCACAGTTTACGCTTAATACACTAAAGGTAAGAAGCGATTTTTACACAAACAAATTGCATTCATTGTAGGAAAACCGCACGTTAATTTATTCGTTGTGGGTGAAACAATATAACATTATCTAACCGCAGATTAACAGCTATGCCGAAGCTCAGCGAAGCATTCGTTGGTGCCAAATCCTGCATTTGGAATTTGACCTCCTGTTCTTTATTCAACCGGCTTCGTAGTCAGCCGTTAAAATCGCATTTAGAAAAATGCGGGGCTAGTCCTCAACAACAATCCTATAAATTGACTCTTACAACTTCTCTCAATCGAGAATTGAATATACGCCGACTGGCCTCCAGTGACTAGTGACCAGTATCGAACTTCGAGCTCATCCGGGAGGATATGCCATTCGTTGTTAAATTCAGTGTTGTGCATAATAACAGTCGGTCATTATAATGTGTCATATTATCACTGTTACCAGTATCTTTTCTGATAACACGCAGACCCCGGGCAAGAGGCGTCAATGGTGATAATGACATTGCTGAACATTCAACAGGGTGCGGTCGGTGCGGTGCCTAAGAGCCTGAGAATAAAGGCATGCCATTTTTATACATGGTTCTCTTTAAAGTTATTACTTTGCAATCACCAATCTCGTTCCTAGAGCCAGGAAGAGGCAAAGTTGTTGTTCACCCTAAGACAAGAACCTATATCGTTTATCGAGCTCCTCCTTAGGATTCAGAGGCATACTGCTTTTCATAAAATAAAGCTCGATCATAAAAAGCTTTTTGATAAATTTTTTGATGAACGCTCGTCTTTCTTAACTAACTTAGCAAAACTAACTGAAAATCATAATCATTTATACCGCTTTATAATTATCTTTTTTGTCAGCAGATAAGCACCACTGTGATCATCATTTTGAGCTATTGTGGTAATTTATAGGCACAAGTTGTATGATATACTATACATATGTACATACGACTGTAAACCAATTTTTTGTTGACTTCGCTTGACCATACTCTAATCATTATTAAATAGTTAATTAGATTTTAATATCAGTGCAAAATTGAAAGGTGCTTTATGTGAATTTTCTATTAGAATCTTTTAAATTCCGTTTTGATGTTCAGATTTAAGTCCACTTCCCTGTCAAATTTAAAACCCGATTTCAGGTTTAATTTCGAGTCCAGTTCTAAGTTTCATGCAAGATTCAAAATTTTATTTTAAGCCCGATTTTATGTCTGTTTTTAAAACCAATTTCAAGTTTAATTTTAAATCTAATTTAAGTCCGATATCAAATCATGCTTTAAGTGCAATTTGGAAGTCAACATTGAATCTTTAAGTGATCTCAATTCCAATTTCGAGTAAAGTTCCATATTCCAATCCAATTTTAAGGTTAGTTTCAGTTATAATTTAGATCCACATCCATTTAGATTCAAGTTCAATTTTTAGCTCAAATTGGAAAAACTTCAAGTTTAATCTCAAGTCCACATTCAAGTTTGTTTTTAACGCCACTTTGAGGCCCAGTTTCAAGTAAAATTTCGAATTTATTTTCAGTCTGATCTTAAATCTAATTTCAAGTAATCTTTCGTGTCTAATTCATGTTCAATTGTAAGTCCAATTTGAAGTCTAATTTCAAGTTTAACTTAACTCCAATTTCCAATTGACTTCGGGGTAAAATTTTGATTTTTGGCTTCTGAATTCTTGCGTCTTATTTTCGGTTTACTAATTTTAACAGCTTAATTTTGATTTTTGATTTTTGACATTTTACTTCTTCCTTTTGTATATCAACTTTTGACGTCTAATATTTGACGGCTTTGGCTTTTGAACTATAGCTTTTTGCCTTTTGTATTTGGACTTGGACTTTTTGATTTTTAATCTTGACTTTTGACATTTAACTTTCACCTGACCGATTTCACATTTGCAACTCTCAAATAAAATCTTGAATAGACCTTTGACTTTTGGCTTTTAGCTTTTGACTTTGACTTTATTTTGACCTTAAGCTTTGATTTTGATTTTGACTTGTAACCTTTGCCTTTCTGGTTTTAGACTTTAGAATTTCAACTTGACTTTTGATATTTGTCTTTTAACCTTTAATTCTGAATTTTTACTTTTGATTTTTGATCTTAGACTTGTGACTTTGACTTTTCAGTTTTTGACATTTGACTATTGGCTTTTACCTTTTGAAATTGTGTCTTTTCACTTTCGATTTTCAGCATTGATCTTTTGACTTACAAGTTTAATTTCGATTTTACTTTTGATTTAACTTTTGACATTCTCCTTTGGACTTTACTTGTTAATTTTGAATTTTTGGTCATAAACTTTTGATTTGATTTGATTTGATTGTTATTATGATTTTTAACATCCCAGCTAGCACCAAATCGTACATCAAAAACTGAAAATTATCGTAAATAACTCTTAACAAATTCGACATCGTAACTGAAGCTAAATAAAGTGCGTCTAAGTTGATTTTCAGTCGTATATAATGATAATAGCTGTCATACATACGATTTTTGTTCCTGCATGGACTCATCACTGCGACCAGTATCGTTGATCTATTTGATATCGCCCGGGTGTTTGCTGTATAACATGCATTGCATTTTTTGCTATAATCGCTATTGAATGAGCGATATGCTTACTAAATTTTATGTGTGCTTGTGTGTAGTGGGGTTTACCCTTCCTTCAATGCTAGATCTACTTTACCCACCTTTAGAGCCATCTCTGGCGAGGCTACATACATACGATATTCAGCACAAACTTGTATAGCAGTACGGAGCGGGTCGTATATCGTACATAATTACATACATAGATGAAACTCGTACCTATATTTATTCTTAATCACGTATATCGCCTCAAAAATAGCACGGATATGCCAATTTTGTGCATCAAATACGATTTATTAGCACATATATATGCACGTAATGGATGGCCTCTTTTCCCCATTTTTCAAAAAGGGACATCGACTGGAGTGCAAAAACTATCGAGGAATTACATTACATTGCATTGCAATTCTGCCTACAAGGTGCTTTCCCGTATCCTGTTCTGCAGCCTGAGACCATTAGCGGAGTCCTTCGTCGGTGAGTACCAAGCTGGTTTTCGTGAGGGTCGCTCCACGACGGATCAGTTGTTTAGTCTGCGTCAGTTGCTAGACAAGTTCCGGGAGTACAACTTGCAGACACACCATCTGTTTGTAGACTTTAAAGCGGCGTACGATTCAGTTAAACGAAATGAGCTGTAGCAGACAATGCTAGAACATTGTTTACCGACGAAACTAGTTACGCTGATTTGTGCGACGCTGGACGGATCCAAATCACGTGTTAGGATAGCGGGTGAGACCTCAGCTGCTTTCGTGACGTTGGATGGACTGTAGCAAGGGGATGCACTCTCTAACCTGCTATTCAACATTGCCTTGGAAGGTGCATTACGAATGGCAAGCGTAGCAAGGAATGGAACTATCATCACAAAATCTCACATGCTTCTTGCTTTTGCGGACGACGTCGATATCATCGGAAGCAACCGTAGAGCAGTGGAAGAGGCCTTCAGGCCTTTTAAAAGGGAAACGGCGAGATTGGGACTTACCATTAACACCGCCAAAACGAAGTACATGGTTGCTGGTAGGCAACGTGGGAGCCCAAGTGGTGTTGGTGCCGAGGTGGAGTTAGATGGGGAACGATATGACGTAGTGGAGGAATTTATATACCTTGGTACACTCGTGACATGTGACAACGATGTAAGCCGCGAAGTGAAACGACGAGTTGCAGCCGCGAATCGGGCTTTCTACGGATTACGTAGCTAGCTAAAGTCCCGTAGTACGTTAATTCGCACAAAACTGGCGCTTTACAGAACACTAATGCTCCCGGTGGCTCTTTACGGACACGAATCATGGACGCTAAAGGAAGCTGTTCGGCGAGTGCTAGGGGTTTTTGAGGAGTGTGGCGCAGACGCATGAATCAAGAGCTGTACAAAGTATACAAATATGCTGATATAGTGAAGGTAGTGCAATGAGGCAGGCTGCGGTGGGCTGGACACGTGGCCAGAATGCCCAACGAAAGAGTAGCAAAGCTATTTTTAGCAGAGAACCAGGAAGAGGCCGTATACTCCGAGGCAGACCCCGCACCCGGTGGGTGTGTGCTGTCGAAGACGATGCACGTTCAGCTGGTTTTCGATGGGATTGGAGAACGGCAGCCCAGGACCGACGGTACTGGAGGACCATAGAATTATGGTTCGGCGCAGGATCGGTAACGGACCGTTGCTACTAAAGTAAAGTAAAGTAAAGTAAAGTAAGTATATGCACTTAATGCTGATTTCTACCTTTTATATACATGTAAAAATGATGGCTTCTTCTTCTTCTTCTTCAGCATAGAGCCGGTTTGGCTCGTGCAGTTTCAAGCACTCGTCTCCATTCAACTCGGTCTTGGGCCACTCGTCGCCAATTTCCTAGTCGTCTCAGAAGTCGCAAATCGCTTTCAACCTGGTCGAGCCATCGTGCACGTTGGGCTCCCCTGTTCCTGGTGCTGGTGGGGTTGCCGAAGAGCCTGCTAACTTTCGCTAGATGTACGATGGGAGTCTCCCCAAGCAGTGCCTGTAGCTCGTGATTCATACGCCTCCGCCACTCTCCGCTTTCAGTTTGTACTCCGCCAAATACTTTCCGCTCCAACACAGCAAGGGCGCGTATGTCCTCCGTGAGCAGCGTTACGGCTTCAAATCCATAAAGAACTACCGGTCTAATAAGGGTTTTTATACATTGCTAGCTTCGTGCGGCGGCGTATGCTTCCTGATCGTAGCGTTTTACGAAGGGCAAAGTAGGCCCGATTTCCCGCTTGAATGTGCCGCTGCATCTCTTTACTAGTGTTGTTGTCCGCGGTCACCAGCGATCCTAAATACATAAATACAATGATAGCTAGGATTACTTTTAACATTTTGTTTTGATTTTTCACTTTTGATTTTCAAACGTTTACTATTGTTAACTGACTGTTGATTTTTAATTTTAAGTTGAATTTTGATTACTACTTTCGACGTTTTATTCTTTGATTTTTATTTTGTTTTTTTTTACTTTTGCTTTTAATTTTTGACATTACACTTTTGACTTTAGCTTGTGATTTTTAACGCTCGTTTTAATTGTCATTTTTGACCTTTGACCTTTGGTCTGACATTTGATTTTTGAATTAAGACATTTTATTTTTATCTTTTAGTTTTTCACTTTTAGTTTTTGGCCTTTGATTTTTGATCTTTGGCGTTTGCACTTCGACTTTGAACTTTGGTTTTTGTTTCCTTTAACTACTTTACTACTTTACTTTTATTTTTATCTTTTGTCTTTCAAATAAAATTCAAAGGGCAATGTTCTGGTAAATTCAACATGGCGACCAAATTCAAGATTGCTGCCAAAAAAATTTCACTTCATTTGAAAAGCCTAATGCTCTTCTTTACAGAACTATGTCATTTTTTTATCTTTTGTTTCATTGCAAATTTTGGAAGATCAAAGGAAATAGGGAGTAATTCTCGCTGAAACGGGGCCACTACTGATGTGAGGTCTTCAAATGTTGAAACTTTTGCACTTAATAGGTTGAAAATGTTTAAAAAATAAGAATTACACTTTCGATACCTCGAAATAGTGAAATAGTGGACCCCTCGTTCGCCAAGGTGCCTAACAGTTTAAAAAAAAGTTGAATTTTGAGCAAACCTTGGGATCTATTTCATGTGATATTTCATAAATTTGTCATGAAACAACTAACAAATGGCCCGGTTCTGTAAAGAAGAAGAACAGGGCTTTCAAATGGAGTAAAAACGTTTTAGCGGCCATCTTGGATTTAGTCGCCATATTAGATTTTATCAAAAAATGGCCGTTTTCATCATGAGCCCCTCAACCGATTTTCATTTTAGGACCACCATTATAAAGCTGAGAAATAATGCTATAAGAAACATTCATAAAATTTGGTTTGCAACGGCATTTACTGAATAAAACAATCAGTTATTCAGCAAAGTTCACAATTTTCATATAATTATTGTGATATTTCCAAAATTTGCAATGAAACAAACTACAAACGACACGGTTTTGTAAAGAGGAGAGATAGGGCTTATAAACGAAGTGAAAAAAAATTGGCGGCCATCTTGGATTTTTTTTACCATAAAACAATACAAAACGAGCATTTGTTTGTTTTATTTCCTGCTATGATAATGAGAATGAAAAATGTACATTAGATTCCTAACAATCCTATAATATTCTTATTGCGCTCACTTATATCATACAGGAAATAATACACACGTAATACAAGGAAAGAATAAAGTATTCGAGCCCAATGAAAAAAGCAAGCTATATACAAATGAGTTTCAAGAGAGTGCACTTCAGTCAGGTTGTCGCGTTAGCAAAACAAATAGTTTTGGTTTTATCATCACGCATACGCTAATAATTGCAAGCATCAACGTCGCCATTAAGCCTGCCTGCCAAGTTAGCTCCGGGGTACGATGCTGCCCCAACAAGCCAGTCGTCGTATGTTCGAGTCTCGACTGGGCGGTGCCGTGATTTTTCTGTACTCTAATAACCGGCAGCGAAGTCTATCGATAAAGAAGGGTCAAGTTCTGAAGGACGTTTATACCCATGGTTTTGCTTTGCTGATAAATCTAGATTTTACCAGATTTTTGACGTAGGACTACGTCTTACGGCAAGTTTTGAGATAGGGTGTCATTCCAAAAAATCGAAAAATGCGAGCGTCACGAAAAATGAAAGGTTTTGAGCGCTAATAGCTCAGCGGTTTTTCAATCGATTTTCAATATTCTTACACCAATCGATCGGAAAATCTTCTAAGAATTGACCCAAATGAAGAAAAGTATGGATTCTTGATGTTGAACTATTGAAAAATTGAAAATAATGAACCTATGTTGTACCAGAATTCTCGCTTCGTGATTGGTTGGAAGATTCTTTACGATGATCTATCTAAGCCTATACCAATTTGATATCTGTGCTTGGGAAGTAAGCCAAAACAAGTGACCAAGTTTCCTCATTTCAACAAGATTTCTTAACACCACGGTTCAACCTAGACCATTTTGATGTTCTTGCTTGGGAAGTACGCCAGAGAGAGTGACAAAGCCCTATCGTGCCAACAGATTTCTAACGAACGCGATTAAACCTAGTCCAATTTGATGTCTGTGTTTGAAGTGTGCCACAAAAAATGACACAAGTTCGTTGCCCCAACAGACCGCAAATTCTTTACTGCGAGACGATTAAACCTCTGCGATATTTGGATATGTTGGAAAAATGTGCTACAGCTGTACTGTTCGGTTATAATACGACTCTGTATGAATACGCATGCTTGCCGTTTCATTAGATGTGTAGTGAAAAGATGTGCTGTTGATAAAATAGGATTGAATTGGTAAAATCCCTTCAACGTGGGAAACCATGGATAATAAAAACAATCTTTAATTTCAGTAAGGTAGCAGGAAAGCAATAGTTTGTGTTCTTGATTTTGTTAAATTGTTTTCAAATGCACAATCTTTTGAGAATTGAACGTATGTTGCATATAGCATGTATACATGAAGAATCGAATGATTACAAGCATGAATACATGTCACTATTACTACAAAGAGACTCGTAGTCCTGCGTCACCTATATATGCGGTCGTGTCTTGTACACAACCCCTCTGATTTTTTATTGCATGCCAGACAAAGTTCAAAATCTTCCAGATATTTGGTAATGTCCCAGATTTTTGCCAGATTTCTGTTTCTCCGTTCTGCAAAAGAGTCATCACTCCTAATTTCAGACAACATTTTGTATCTGTGTTGAACAAAACTGGCAAGATGTTTCCCGAAGAAGTCCTCCCCATCGGTCAAATTGATTTGGCCAGATTTTGGCCAGACATTTATTTTTGTTTGCCAGATTTTCGAATAAACCTTAGCGACCCTGGGAAGAATAGGGACTCAAACACTCTCTAAAAGATTATTGAACAATGTGATGGAAACGCAGCACAGGTTTCCAAGAATCTTTTCCTGGTAATATTTCTATATAGACTATGTAGACGACGAAATTGCTTCGTCAAAAGCATTTTGATCAGTCTGTGCTCTTCATCTTGTGTTTTGATAAAAGTTGAAGCAATACGTATCAATTGCTCCTGTCAAGAAACTATAAAAATAGCTGTTGATTGGTTGGAATTGACAACGCAATCAATGTTGAAAAGGACATCGATGCGTTATCTAACGTGTTTTGACTACAGAAACCACTTTGTAGCGAACAGCAGTGTTCTATGTCATCATGGTTTCGCAATATTCCGAAAATAATTTGATTTTCTCATCATCTCCACCTATTACTGACTTAATTTCGAATTTTATTCACCATCATCGGAAGTATCTTGGCCTGATAAACAACTTTGTCGAAAACATCAACCTTCTATCTCGTCATGGTTCGGAAATATCGCCATATGAATTGAATTTCACCGTATACTCCATCTAGCGGACTAGTTCCAAACTTCAGTGTTCGTTACCAAATGCGTCTTGGCTTTACAAACAACTTTGTAGTAAATAGCAACCTTCTAGCTCATTACGGTTATAAAATATTCCTAAATGAATTTGATTTCTTCATTATTAGCGCCATATAGCGAATCAGTTCCGAACTTTCTTGTATGTCACCAGATGTGTCTTAACTGAATAAGCAACTTTGTCGAAAGTCGCAACCTGCTATCTCTTCATAAACTTGAGCTATTGCCCGCCGTGTGCTCAGTACACTACGCGACCACTTGTGTAACTTTTTTCATTTCAAAAAAGTTTCGTTAGTGGTCGCGCTGGAGTACTGAGTACACGCGCGCGGACACACTATTTTTACAAGCAATTTTCGACCACTTTCTTTATTTCTTTTTGCTATATTTTGGCATCATTAGAAAGAAGAAGAGTAGATCTTTGAATACAACCAAAACCTGGTGTGATTTGATTAAAATTTCGATGATTTTTTCGCGTTTTTCGAAAACGCGTGTACTCAGTACACTAGCGCGACCGCTCTAGGGTTAACAAACACTCTTCCATTGGATTCCACATGAAAATAGCTTTCCAATAGCGAAAAATGATCTGTTTCATCCCGGCGGATTTCAGAAAAAAAGATCTAAACATTTATGTACATATATCGGAAATGTTGGAAATAGTCTTTATATAGCTAAAATGACTTGAAACGCTTGCCATGCTTATACAAATATTTTTCTTTTAGCATCAAAAGATTGAACGTACCCCAGCGGCATTTTAAGATTTTATTTAGATAAGTGATCTATTTGAAAAAACTTTGCTGTGAGCTAGTTAGTAAACACAAACATCTAAATTCTCAAAATTAAGTGAAGCTTAAAATGTGAATAACGACACGTTAATGTGTGGTATACACGATATAACAAATGTAGGTTGATGGTGTTTCAGTACGAAGTATTATTGAACATTCTCATATGGAGGGCACATCTGACCAAACACAGTTCAAACTGTTTCATTAGTGCCGACATCTCAGTCATCAAGCTCTTCAGATCTGATAGTTATAGTAACAGCAAACCGGGGATTTATTCGCATCATCAGCATCAGCGCACAAACGACTACAATGTACCCTTCTCAAACTGCCAAAAAACGGGAGTAATAGAGGATTTTCAAACATCCTTTTGTGCGAAGCTAATGATGATTACCTTCATTGGGTGTCCAAAATCAACTGTACATGGCTGACGGCACTGTATTTTGCCGAAGCAACAAAACAGCGCCCTAATGTGCACGTGGTCACGTCCCGTATTCGTAATACCGATGAGCGAATAAAGGAGAAATTCCTGCCATTGTTTTGTACACCTCGGCAAAGCAGAGAGCCACCACCCAATGTCGCCATTGCCACAGCAGCGGCAGAAGCAGACACAGTTGTTACGTGTGTCTAGTTGGATTTTCCGCTACAAAATATATACACAGCTGCCTGATTCTGACGAAACGGAACTCAACGCACTGCCAGACAACCATTCAAGCAGTCAGTGGCAATGGTAATGTAATCATGAACTGCGTTGCGTGTCGAAAAGCCAGCCACTGTCATGCTATATCCGTTTGAACATTACGGTAGGTTGTGTTTTCCAGTGATGGTTCGTGCTAAATTTTAATGGCAATATTATACTGAAACTGCCCTGGAACCGTTTGTGGGTCGTTCGTCGTCGTTCAGGCCGTGCAATGGTTTCGAACAACTCAGCGAATAATAGGTAAATTACTCGTGACAAGAACAAATCGGCCAACTGTACAAACTTTTGGGTTTTGTTTCTTTATATGACACATACTTTTTCGATTGTATCGTATATGTGTGATTAATGGATTACTGCAGAATAAACTGTAATTAATTCATTTACCACATTAGTTTTTATGAAAAAAAAACTTCCATTAAGATACAACAGTTTTGTAGTTTCATTTCGATTAAGATAAACAGTAGGTACTCATTTTGCAAACCATTATTAAACCCTCTTGAACTACTGTTTACGTCTACGGATCGATCTGCCCAACCTCAAATATCGTTCATTAAAGGCGGGCTAGAAGTGCTAACATGAATTTAAGTTAATGAACGAATCTTATCAGCTTATCAGCTGCTTTGAAGTCAAAGCAATCGCTGCCTTTGACTCATTCCTTTCGCTGCAACTACTTCATGAACTTCTTCAGCCAAATCCGACAAGACATATACCATACCCACCCATCTCTAGAGAAAATTTGCACTGCTTTTGCTTACGTCGTCCTTATCCACACGGATAAGAACAAACTATGGTTCCGGTTCCCTGGCACGAGAGTGAATGTAGCCAACAGCGATAGCAAATTAGGTTCAGCAGAAAAACTACCCACCCCACCGTTTTTATATGGCCAGGATGAACCAACAAGGAGCAAGCGCCCGCGTGGGGGTGCCACCAACCCGTACGAAACTGTTTCTTGTTGGCGCCAGCTGTGCCCTATTCGGAATAATGTACTCTGTCGGATACGTTTGGTATATCCTGAACTTGGAAGTGAAGATAAATATTCGATTGAGTGCATGAAAAGGCTGCCACACTCAGCTGTGTTTATGTACTATATAATCAGATATACATGCACGTAACTACAAACACACACACACACATACATCGGAACTGACCTCACCCATCTTAGGTAGGTGAACGATGGAAGTCGAAAAACGGAAACGAATTTGATAGTCGAACAAAAGTCCGAGCAAAGCCACCTCGCCCGACAAAAAGCACAGAAAATCATTTTCCAAACAGTCAGTGCCATAGGAAAGGAACCGAATGCAGGCGACGAACGATGTTTGCATTTCGAGCGCAGCGGAAAATATGCCGCTCAGTCGCTCGTACCCGCTCTGGTCGGTGGACCTCACAGTGGAGATATAAATAATGCATTTCACGACTAATTTTGAGATTCCACTACCGCTGAATCAGCACGAATACTAATTTGGTTGCAGAAGATTTAATTATCATCACAATTGTCACCGATATGCTTGAAAGGCGTTCTGCAGCAAACTGAACTTCTTATCTAAACCATGAATGGAAAGTGCTCTAAATTCGATTGTGAATGTTTGAATGTCAATACCATAGGTAATTTTATGTAGATTAATTTACGTGTTGGAAAAACACAAAAGCATTTTTGGGTGAAGATTATTATTCTTTAGAAATAAATGCAATATTGTAATTATTATAAGTAGCAAACTATTACTAGTACTAGCAAACTAGTAGCAAAAAATTTCTAATTAATCACTAAGCTGATATTACATTGTACTATTTGGAAACTAAAAGAAGTTTTGCAATGAATGCCCATGGATTCGAATTTCACTAGAATTAAATCAATTAATTTCAGAAGAATTGGAGTATTTTATAGAATTATGTTACTTTCGAGCGTCTTGGTAGAATTTTCAAATCAACGACAAAGTTAGGAGAAATAGCGCAGTAAAATAAAATAGAGCTTTCTCATTGAGGACATAAGACGTATGGCAGAAGTATGGATTTGCTCTTAGGCCACATCAGCGCTATATTAACAAAGCAAAGGCTTGGCGCTACATGACGCTGTACTATATTAATGCTCCTTTAATGCTGAATTTCACATTGACCGGTGCAGCTGTCTGACAGAGCAAATTCACTCTTATAGTTATTGTTATGACGACCGGCCAAGGCAAAAGGTTACAATTGGTACTGACTTACGGATCGATATCTACGAGTAGAAGAGCCAGTTATGAACGAGAGTCCATCTGGATAAATAGAACACAAAATGTGTCCAGATTTTATCATCTATGGTAGATGACTATCATTAACTTCAACTACAGCAAGCATCCTTAGTCTAAAGCTCCTACATACCCTTCGTAAAAGAACTCTGCCCATTTCGGTAAAAATTGTTTAAATAGCGATCAATAATCAATGTTATGATTCCTAGATTAGTTGGTGTTTGTTACCGTTTGTACATTTTACCCCATATACCGCGTAGGAAAAGCAACGTGAGAGAACGTGATACAAGACATGTGATAAGCGCAACGCACAGATCTATCGAGGAATTAAATTGTCACGCTACAGTTCTAAAGTGCTCGAGATAATCGTGAAGGATACTTTGTTCGCTAACTGTCAACACTATATTTCCTCAGACCAGTTTGGTTTGTTTTTCAACCGATAGGCGGCAACCGACGCACAGTGGGACGGTTTCAAAAATAGTGAGACATAAGTAATAGCACCGAAACCTTGAGATATAGCATAATAGTTGCTTCAGAAAAGTTTCTTAATTCAAAAAGCACTTTCTAGTGGTGAAAAAATATTCGGACATTAGGGTGTCCCTAATCAGATACAAGAAATATTTTCTCTATTTCAAGTCAGAAATGATTACTACCTACAGAAAAGTTGTAGCTTAACTATTTTCGAGAAACTTTATTGAATACTGAAGATTTCTATCTCTTACACGAAAGAAGTTATGGAACCAAACTCTTAGGGACACCCTTCAAAACAGTTTTTTCGATCTGGCTCTTGAATAACGCTTCGCATGCTTTTTAAATGTTCTAAGAAATTATTAACCACATTAAATTGCACATTTTCGTCGAAGACAGTAGAGCTCTATCTTTTTCCTTTTAGCAGCTATCACTGGTTTTTTAATTTTAGCATGTAATCTTTAAGGGGGTGTAAATCGAGGGAGAGCAGCTATGAGCAACTAATCTCACTTATTTTTCGTGAATCAATTTATGCTGCTGTTATATGGAACATCTGAGAAAAGTTACCATGAAGGCAACCGTTTTTTAAGCTGAAAACTATGGAAACTATAGTTTTGTTCCGTTTCCGCAAAGCAAAACAACCAGTATATTGTAGTTAAATAGCATTTTATATAAATCGATGAATGTGTTGTAGTTTAGTTTTGTAATTTTAGTATTTTTTTTTCTTTTTTCTATATTTTTATTTTCATCTTTCTCATCGTCTTTATCTTCATTAATGGTATTGGTTGAAAGAACTGGTCCTTTTGACAGTTTCACTGAACGGTATAGTTTTTTACAGACTTTCTGTATGGAAGATATCAACGGAGCATCCCGTAAGTCTGTTAAAAATATCTTGATTTGTGGCTTCCTTATTGAGAATGGAAAGCACATTAAACAACCATGTTAAATCATACCTTGCACACATTCTTGCTCTAGGATCCCAAAACCTTTTTATGTCCTTATTTCGACAATCTTGAGATTCTTTCGACAATGTACTAATCGGAAGAATGGTAGCTTCTACGATTGCTGCCTCATGGATTAAAATGCGGTGTGCGCTGGCGGGTTACACATTTTGCCGTAGGTTATATATTTTGACGATCACTAGTTTTTTTGCGAAAAAAAAAACAATTGACTAAAGCATTGACAGGTTTTGTATCTGGTCACCAGATTAGCATTACAAAATTTGCTGATTTAATTCAGAGAATATGCGAAAGCGGTACAAAACTATGGTTTCCATAGTTTTAGCTTGAAAAACGGTTGCGTTCATGGTAACTTTTCTCAGATGTTCCACAGTGTTCCGCCCTAAGTTGTATATAGTGGGATACAGCATAAATTGATTCACAAAAAATAAGTGAGATTAGCTGCTCATAGCTGCTCTCCCTCGAGGTACACCCCCTTAATGATTACCTGTAAAAATTAAAAAACCAGTGATAGCTGCTAAAGGGAAAAAGATAGAGCTCTACTGCCTTCAACGAAAATATGCAATTTAATGTGATTAACAATTTCTCAGAACATTTGGAAAGCATACGAAGCGTTATTAAAGAGCTAGATCGGAAAAACTGTTTTGAAGGGTGTCCCTAAGAGTTTGGCTCCATAACTTCTTTCGTGTAAGAGATAGAAATCTTTAGTGTTCAACAAAGTTTCTCGAAAATAGTTAAGCTACAACTGTTCTGTAGGTAGCTATCATTTTTGACTTCAAATAGAGAAAATATTTTTTGTATCTGATCAGGGACACCCTAATGTCCAAATATTTTTTCACCACTGGAAAGTGCTTTACAAATGAAGAAACTTTTCTGAAGCAACTATTATGCTATGTCTTAAGGTTTCGATGCTATTACTTATGTCTAACTATTTTTAAAGCCGTCCCACTGTGCGACGGCGTGTCGCCGGCGAACACTCATGGCCTTTGGCCGTCTCGCTCTGAATCATCGAAGAAATGTTTGCTACTCACACGGTAAATAGGTCTCGCACCTTAAAATGAGCATAACTCATTTGCGCCTAAGAGAAAGAAACTGTTTGTACTACAAATAATTACCAAAATAAAACATAAGGTACAGAGTGTATTTGTATTGTTGTTCGTAGACTAAGGTGGCAGTGTTTTACGAAATGCTATGTTTCCTTTATTTGATATTTTTCTAAAAAAAGTTTTCGACGAGATTTAGCCTTAGGTGCTTGACCCCGGCTTGTTTCGACCTTTTATGATTCGGTCAAATACGGGTTCGACCCTTCATAATACGGCCAAATACAATTTCGGCTTTCGGTGGCAGGCAGGACTCTCCTGCACTCAGTGCACCTATTTTGCTTTTTTAGCTGTAACACTTCAGCTAAACAAAATTCGAAAATGAGTCAATTATTATCCATAAGATTGTTGAACTAAGTATTGCTTTATTTTAGGTATTTACAGCGCACTCCCAGTGAAGTGAGAGTGCGCCGTAAATACTTACAATACTAGCAATACTTAGTTCAGCAAACTTATGGATAATATTTGACTCTATAAATGCCCCATACATAATATTTTCGAATTTTGTCTGGCTGAGGTGTTACAGCTACAATATCAAAATAGGTGCACTGAGTGCAGACAGCCCTGGTGGCAGTTGTTGAAATTCGGCCAATTCAATTTCGATTATTTGTTATTCGACCATTCGATACCAACTCGGTTAGTCGATGCGAGGGGCAGGGGAAAACTAACAAAAGTCGCTAGATCTAGGAAAGTGAATAAACCTAGACAGATGTGATTTCTGTGGGGGCCGTCCCCGTAGTGGCCAGCACTTTCGACGGTGGCTCGCCGGTAACCCTTGCAGCTGCGCCCATCTCGTTTGAATCGTCTGAGAAAAGCCGTAAAACATATTTCACGGAATTATACCAAAAAATCGTTATGCCATTTGTTTTTCTGCCAAAGGGTCCCATGGATGTCTTTATTGTAAACGACGTAATGCCAAGCAGCAGTATGACTTTATGTTGAATGGGCTATGCCTGTAGTCCATTATGCCTATCATCCATTATGCCTATCGCCTGTTATGCCTAACGTCCATTATGCCTAATGTCCGTATGCCTATCGTCCGTATGCCTAAGCATAATGTCGCGCACTCCTCAGCTTTAATTATCTGTTCGAAGCTATAGTAGAACCTCAACCCGTATACTATTTTACATTCTAATATGAAACAACAATTATATGGGATAATGAGGTAATGGGGAAAGTAGCCTGACAATTTTTTCGCAAATAAACCATATTTATGTTAATTACAGCAAGGAAAACCTTGCTAATATATGCAATAACACAAAAGCATATGAATTTCACGAATGTTCCTTATTCAAAAGGGCCTAAAACTGCACAATTTCTAAATATGTCGTTTGAATTATTAGTTCACCGTATAAAAACTAGCTTAAATAGGTATTGCAATAAGCAATGCTAGAGACAAAAATTGAGTTATTTTCGAAGAGATGTGCTTTATTTTTGTTATATTTTTTAATCATAATTTTGGTTTCAAAAATTTCTTGGGCAAATCACAAAAAAACTATATAGTTTTCTTTTCTCAAAATTTCACTTAACTATTACCAGCATAAGAAAATCAACTCTTGCCTGTTTCGTTTACCTTTGTGACACACGCCATTTTGTTGGTTCTATCTAGATATGACACATTCCAGCGTTACGGGACACCATCCCTGATATGCAAATCAGTTGCTAGTCCATCAAATCCCTGGCATTCAAGTGGAAGATAATGTCCTTGTTAATTAACTATTTTACAAGGTATTTGCCAAAAAATTGGTGAAACAGGAAGCAGTTAATCCAGTAAAAATTCCGTAACGCTGGAATGTGTCATATGCTTGTTGATTCCATCACAGGTCACAAAAACGTAAAACTGTCCTTACGGTAGGATATGATTTAATTGGAGATCCATTTGTACCTTCAGCACGTTTCGAGCAATATGAATAAAGGAACATGCCTGTACAAAACCTCACACTCTGTCGACCTATCAGGCAACTACAGCAATCTAGTCGATACTTGCTATTGGAAAAACCCGAATTAATCCACCTAGCGGCGTGACCTAGCCTTTCTACTGCCACAATAATAATTATTTAATTTCTCAGGAACATCTATAATTAACTTGACTATATTTTTAAATATCCGTTCCGTATTCCTCAAAATCCTTATTTGCCAGTAAAATTCACAACGTATTGCGAAGAATAATTATATTTTCTTTCCTTGGGTGCGTAAATACTTGTAAGCGTCATTTATGTTATTTGATGAACACCTTATTTAGTTTTATAATCGGTCGGCCTTAACTTTCGGGTTTCAGAGCCACATACGAAACTTGTTTTGAACTGACAATATGCGATATGTTTTCATAGCAGATTTTTTGATATTTTTTTTTTGAGTGGTTTTAGCCCAAAGGGTAGATTTTTTTTTTTGATATTTTGATATTAATACCATGCGTTCAAAAATTAACATCTTTGAAAAACAAGAGTTCAAAAGAATTATTATTATACTTCGCTTTTGAAGAAAAAGGATATCTACAACAAAATGATTAATCTCAAAATTTTACTATTAGTTTGCTTGGCTTCAATTTTGCAATATATCTGAATTAGAAAAAATAACTGAATAGAGCATTAGATATGAAAAAGAGAAATGGAACTTTTTCTTAGCTGGCGCTCCTTCAGATAATTATTTTTGCATGAAAATCAAAACTTGAGCTTCTTTTGAATGTACTTTCATGAAAAGATTGTCATTAGCTTGATCGCATCGTTTTTACAATGTTAGAGGGTTAGTAAAACAAGATGAGGTCGAAAAATAGTTCAAAAACTGCACCATAAACATGCTTGAGAATGAGAAATATGATCGATATGATTTCCAGTGCTGATCATTTTTGATTTATTTATTAAAACATGATACATGACATAAGACATAACATAAGACATAAGTAAGTACATGACATAAGACATCTGTCCTTTGAAATGTCACTAACGAAAACAAATCTTACAAAGTTACTACCGTGCAACGTTTACTTCCTATTTTTCATATAACATTTCTAAGCTCTAGTATCTATGGATTGAAAAGAGCTATGGATTGAATATTGATGCGCAAAATTTGTTTGAAATTTGTATAAATTTATTTGGAAAACTCAACTCACTAGTATTTTGATCCTACACACCACTATACTTATATACTTAAATTAACTGCTTTTCTCCGATTTTGCTTTTCGTGTACAATTGTGAGTAACAACAAGTGAAGAAAATGACAATTGAAATCTAAAATCAAAGAAAAGAAAAAACTTTGCAATTGAATCCCGCTATTTAATATTTTTTTGCGACAGATACGTAGTTCGCCTACGACGTGCAGGCTTTATCAGTGTCTTATTTCAAAGCGTATACGTATCTGTCGCGAGTAAATATTAAATAGTGGAATTTAGTCGGTAAAAGTTTTTTCTTTTCTTTTATTTCAGAGTTCGTATTCCACTAAGAGGCTTCAAACACTGCTGACTATTGACATGTTTCTCATTTTTCTTGAATTTCATTGCAAATTGTCATCACATACACATACATACATACATACATCCATACATACATACATACATACATACATACATACATACATACCTTCCATACATACATACATACATACATACATACATACATACATACATACATACATACATACATACATACATACATACATACATACATACATACATACATACATACATACATACATACATACATACATACATACATACATACATACATACATACATACATACATACATACATACATACATACGTACATACATACATACATACATACATACATACATACATACATACATACATACATACATACATACATACATACATACATACATACATACATACATACATACATACATACATACATACATACATACATACATACATACATACATACATACATCGCACACATTGAATACAATCAACATTTGATTGATACGTTTTGATTTCACACGTTTTAACGATTCAATATACGGTGCTTAAGTGTTAAAGTTTGAATAACTTTTGAATGAACCGTCCGATTTTAAATAACTCGGTTTCGTTTGATAGATCTCAGCAGTAATTTTCTAATAATAATAAAATGTGTGATGTTTTCCATTGAATTAATTCTTAAATGTTACAAAAATATGTTTTAAATACTATTTTTTCACATTTCTTTATATTACTTTCAAACTTCAAGTCCAATCATCATGAAATTTGGAAGTAAAGGGTTTGTAAGGCTCCTCTTTCATATGCAATCAATTTTGTTCAAATAGGTTAAGGGATCTATGAGATAATGAAGTCCCATATTTTTCGTATTTTTATACATAACTTTTGAACTAAAAGTCCGATCAGTATGAAATTCAATAGCGACCAATGGGACACCTAGACCTTTCATTTGACACTAAGAACATTAAAATCGGTCCAGCCATCTCCGAGAAAAGTGAGTGAGATTAAAAGCGTTACATACACACACACACACACACACACACACACACACACACACACACACACACACACACACACACACACACACACACACACACACACACACACACACACACACACACACACACACACACACACACACACACACACACACACACACACACACACACACACACACACACACACACACACACACACACACACACACACACACACACACACACACACACACACACACACACACACACACACACACACACACACACACACACACACACACACACACACACACACACACACACACATACATACACACACACAGAAAATGCTCAGTTTTCGAAACTGAGTCGAATGGTATATAACATTCGGCCCGCAGGACCTTCTTTCCATTTCCGGTTTTCCAAGTGATTTCTATACCTTTATACTATATATTTATATAGTAGAAAGGCAAAACATAATCCAATTACTATGAACCCTAATAGAAAAAGAAATCAATTTCCCTCAGGAGATAGAGGCTGTGCCCCGAACACGATTTGTTGACCTCTTGATTGATTCGTCAATCGGTTGTCTCACCGGACGCGTCAGGCGGGGGAGTGGCGCATACACGTCGACGAATCGACATCTGCACCAGCCGCCAACAAGCGCAACGTACTGGACTGCGAAGCTTCAAATAATTCAATTACGTCTGAACCCTCAACCTCACATGTGGCTGCCTTGTACAACGTTGGGAGTGCTGGATGTTGGACCATAGTCACACATCGCCCGGTGTAATGGGATCGATGATGGATACCTTTTGGCATTAGATTTACGCTCACGTAACTACCAACAATTGAATAATTGAAAAGTGTGTGTTTGGGTTTGGTTGATTTTTTTCGGTGAGGAATGAAACAGTTTTAGATTTTCTGCGTTACGCGTTTCAGCCTACTGTATTTCATTCAACCATCTTCGGACGCCTATTTAGAGGTAGAATTACAAAAATTACAAGTCGTCAAGTATTAGTAACACAAAATTTAGATTTAACAAGAAACATTTAACATCAACATTTGAACTTTTTCTTAACAAAAACTCTAGTCGGATACATTTTTTACTTAACAAAACTCTAGTTGGATACATTTTTTTTACATACAAACTTGCACTTACAAGAAAACACGTCTTAATCCTATGAATGTTTCATACTAATTATGTAGTTTCGTCATATAACTGAACGGTGATCCAAACATTCAAAATAATTGAAAAGTGTTGGAACCCCCAACCGCCGACCACGTCAGCATCTTTATTCATGTATAACGACCTTTTGTTTCATGATTAAAACTAAATTAGAAAGTTTTTACCATCACCTAAAAATAGTGCATCGTCCGAACGTGTTGCAAGACTGATGCAGGACGTCAGAAGTCGAATGTTCCAAATTAAAGTTTAATTTCAATAACCAGCCAGCAGTGACCAAACCGAATCATTCCACCACCGACTGATCGAATCATGCACGGACAGGAAATACGTACGGCAGCTGGGTTGGTAACACGACACCCCCAAAAGTGGCGGAAGTCATCACGTCGCAAGCCGCTTGATCGTCGCATGCCATTCAACAGCGATAGGTAGCATGACGTGGGGTAGAATTAATTGAAAATCGAACGGTGGTACTCGGATGCGAGCATGAAAAACTATCACGTTCGGTAACGAAAGTTCATCAGCGTGGCCCCGCCGCGTGTGCCGGGGTTGGCTCTCTTAGCTGGAGGGTTCTCGTCTGTTCAAACTGGAAGTTTGCGATTATTCGCATTCAATGGTAATTAAGTTCTGACATTGATTGAGAAGTTAATAAAGCTCGTTAATGGTCCTAATTGACGGCTGCGAGCGGCAAAAGTAAAAACGAGAAGAAGAATCGGCAAATGAATCGTTCCAGCAGATTGGCTGCATATGTACGTTTGGATGAGTCGGGCTGTTGATATAGCAAACAATGATGGGGGAGAAAGTCAAATGCAGGCTAATTGGTATTCGACTTTCGTACTCTATCGTACCAGCAGCCGCAGAACTTCGGTTAATGTAATTTGTTTATTGTTGACCGCTTTTGATGACTTCAAGATTAAATTTACTAAAATAAGCCTGGTAATTTATTACCAAGATGAAATGAAAAAATTATAAGTTTTAAAATACCAATGTAATTCTGTGTGAAATCCAATATTAAATTAAGAAGTATGAATTTGGCTGGTAAACGGCTGGATAATGCGTAAAATAAACCCCACAGCGGTTCTCAGCCTCGTATCTAGAAACTCGCCACAGTAACAATAATTAAATAAATAATAGACAACACAACAAGTTAAACGTGTTATGCAAACTTCAGTACGGTTTTAAGAAAGGCTGTAGTACCTCTATGACGATAGCTCAGCTTGTTGACTTTTTACTCAACAAAATAGATAATAAAAAGCATAGCCGGAGCATTTTTTATTAATTTAAAAAGGCTTTCGATAATATTCGAACGATAACGATAATCATTACATTCTCTTGGAAAAACTAGAAAGCTATGAAATATGAGGATTGACAAATGATATTATTCATAGCTTCTTGAGTGGAAAGCAACAATTTGTGGTATTCAAAGACGTTAAAAGCTCTCTAAGACCTATATAAATGGAGTTCCGCAAGGTAGTAATATCGAAACACTTTTGTTACTTATATACATAAACGATATTAGAAACTTATCGCTTAAAAGGATCCCCAAATTATTTGCTGATGATAAAGCAATATTATAGCCGAATTCTAATGTATCATCAATTGTGTCATCCATAAACAACGACTTGCTGGTACTTATGAGATACTTTAATGCAAATTTGCTTTCATTAAATTCGTTGAAGGCCAAATACCATGCTGCGTCAATATCCTGACACTTAAGCAGGCCATTTTTTTAATATGCTCCGTAAACAATAATTTCGCAACATTCTTGTAATTGCTTTGTACTATAATCAAAGTTTAAATTTTCAATAACACATCAATTTTACAATGAAAACTCAATAAAATACATTAAAATAAGAGAAATGAATAGACTTGTCATGTTCATAAATCCGGACACCTCACATCTCAGTGAATCAATATTCGGACACTTTTGAATCATTTTCCAAAACTTTCTCATGTTTTGCCTAAGAAATAGTTATCTATAAGTAAACAACTTATCACTTTTAAAATGTAATATTAAATAATCATCTCTCTATACTTTTTTTTACTTTTAATTCCACTTTTGTGTCATTAATGGTACAATTTTAGTCAAGTATGGGTATGGAATGGGGAAGGCAACTAGGAAAAAGCGCTAGCCATCCCAAGCCCCTACCTAGCGCCTCCACGTGGCCATACCTGGAAATACTTCAATTTATATAATTGATTAGCCAAGCTAGGAGGTGCGGCGTCGTGCGGTTTTCAGTTTCTAACCTTACAAATGTAGTTTTAGGCAACCATTAAACCATACGACATTATTTTCAAGTATTACATGTATTAAACTAATATTGTTGGCAAACTAATCTATTTTCAGAGAGCGAAATAAGGCGCTATATCTTTGGTCAATTGCAGCCTGGCTTCTGGTCTAAATGCCATTAGTTCATCCCTGAGGGTCCGGAGTATTACTTAACTTTTATTAGCAAAGATACATACTCCAAACGACTATAAATAAATCATTATATATGGATATGGGAAGCGTTTGGTACGGGAGGTCCACGCTTTCTTCCTTCTCCTTGATTTCAAGAAGTTTAATAGAATTAGGTAATTTTTCTGGTTCCACTTGATTCCTTGGAATTCTCTCTGCGGTACATGCTGCGCAGTTGGCCTGGTCGTTGACAAGAAAAATGATTGATACTCGTAATCGTCATTTTCCAGGATGCCTTCAAGAATTGGCTGCGTTAGTGTGAGATTAACGGTACGATTTTAGCCAAGTATGACAATGACACACTTGCCTAACCAGAGAACGAAAGTGATTAAGTACTTCTATATTAAATGCCTTAAAGTATTTTGAATTTCCAAATATTTTGACGGTTCCAAGGATAGAGGCTCCTTTTCGTACCACACTTTCTGCCTGGTTCGACATTAGGCAGTTTAGGCATTAGGCACATTAGGAAGTTGCCACCAATAGTCAAACATGTCCGGGTTTAAAAACATGGTTTTTAATCCGGACAGCGTAATCTATACCTATAAAATGGATTTCTGTCTGCCTGTCTGTCTGCCTGTCCCTATGTTCCTTATAGAATCGAAAACTACTGAGCCGATCGGAGTGAAAATTTGCATGTAGGGGTTTTAGGTGCCGGGAAAGGTTCTTATGATGGTTAGAGATCCCTCCCCCCACTAAGAGAGGGGGCTCCCATACAAATCTATATCTATAAAAATGGATTTTTGTCTGTCTGCTCGCATGTTCCTTATAGAATCGAAAATTACTAAACCGATCGGCGTGAAAATTTGCATATAGGAGTTTTTGGGGCCACCGAAGGTTCTTTTGATAGTTAGAGACCCCTCCTCCAACTAAGAGAGGGGGGGGGGGGCGCCCATACAAATGAAACACAAATTTCTGCATAATTCGAGAACTAATCAAGCAAATGGAACCAAATTTGGCATGTGGGGGGTTTTGGAGGCACGAATTTTTTTAAAGATGGTTTAACCCCTCACCCCTGTGGTAGTTGAATAAGGACTTTCATACAAATAAAACAGAAATTTTTGCCTAACTCAAAAACTAATCGAACTCGAGAAATTTTAGACTCTCATAAAACATTAATCAATAACAAGACCACCAAAAACTATCAATAGTAACATTAGATAATTCAGTGCGAGACGGCCACAGGCCGCGAGTGTGCCGGCCACTGCGGGGGACAGCCCCCCATAGAAATCACCTCTATTTAGGTTTATTTATTTTCCTAGATCTGCTGACCTTTATTACTTTCCTTCAGTAGGGTCACCCCTGCGAAATGGTACTTTCTGCGAAAAGATTTTCCGTGAAATGGTACATCCCGCGTAAGGTTTTTCGCGAAATGGTATTCTGCGAAACTCTATATTCTGCATTATGGTCAACTGAGAATTGGTGTTCCGCAAAATGGTATTCGGCGAAATGGTTTGTAATGATGGCGAATATTTAAATGCTATCCGCTTTATTTTATCAGGCTAAGCAATGTGGGGAGTTGTTTTCTACTTTACTGTGAGGAAAATTTGTATATTAAAACACCCATAAACTCCCCAGAAACTTGCAAAACTCAAGATTGTGACAAAGGTCATCCGAGATTCACGATTTATGTACAACACAGTTTAATTTATGGCAATACAAAGTTTGTCACGTCAGCTAGTTTTTTATAAAAATACACCCTGTTTTAATACATTACTGAATGACACCGTCTCAATTAATAAAAATTTACCTTCTTTGTCAATGCTAAGTTTCTTTATTGGTTTCTTTGAATAATAAGTTCCCAAAGCCTTAAATCGCGAAAACACTATTTTTTAGTAATCTGAAAAAACTTGCAGAAAAAAGACACTGTTTGACACCAACGTTATGTTTGGATTTATTTAAGTTATTTCGCGCAGCCTACTTAACCACCGATTATGTTTGAACGATCTTAGATGTATTTGTATAGTTATCCACATAGTTTCATTTCATAAATTGCACATATTTTTACTTAATATGGATAAATTAGTGAAGGTGTCCGGATATTGATACCGTCCGGATATTAGACCGACAGTACTGGAGGACCATAATTCGTTCGGCGCAATGGAGGGAGTGGTAGATGATAACAAAGGTATAAGCAAAGTATCTTGAAGTGGGATACGATGTGAAGGTGATAAGTGGAAAATTAAGTAAGGGAGGGTCATTTATGCATTAAATAAAAAATGAATAGTCTAAAACTTATGAACAAGTGAGAAGAATCTTCTGTAAAATTCTACTACGACATTTAGTGAATTCCACTAATTTACTCAAACAGATCCCTAATCAGTTTTTAGTTTTTATTTTCATCAAGTCATCTGAAATAGGCGTAAGCAATAATTTCTGCATGCATGAAATTGCGACATTATGGTATTTATATTATAATTAAGGCTTTGTCATTAATGTAGTTAGAGGGGGTGCCTAGGGCCTCCTCCAGAGTTCTGCAGGCCCCCTCCAGAAATTTTCACCATTGGAATTTGAAAACCGGAAAAAATTCACTGTATATGTTCTCAAAAATAATTCCCTCCTAATGGCGAAGTTGCAGAAGGAGGTGGAACGGAAGTTAACCTGAAAGTGCCCATGGCAGATACTAATGTCCTAGCACCTGATCTCCAATTAAGTTAAACGAGAAATCGGGATACTGAAGACCAATAAAGCCGTTAGTAGGGACCGTCTACCTACAGAGCTTTATAAATATGGCCGATCGCTGGAAACAGCTCTAGGTTATTTCCAAGATTTAGGAGGAGGAGAAACTACTGGCGGAATTGAGCGGCTGGTAATGCCGCCTTCAAAGTACTCTCCCATATCTTGTTACACCACCTGTAACTGATAGCACATGGTTTCGCAGGGAATTATCACGCATGGTTCATGGGGGCTCGGGTAACAACGGACCATATTTTGCCATCCGACAGATCTTGCAGAAATGTCGGGAGTACAACGTCCCCATGAACCACATCTTTATTGTTTTTAAAGCAGCATACGATACAGTTGATCGAGACCACCTATATGGCAGATAATGCAAGAACACGGTTTTCCGCATAAACTGACGGGGCTGATCAAAATTACATTGGATCAAGTTTGTGTTTCGTGCGCATCTCGGAGACACTCTTGAGTCTCTTCGAGACGCAACGAATGTTGAGACAAGGTGACGGCTTATCCTGCATGCTGTTCAATATCGCTCTTGAGGGGGTGATCCGATGAGCGGGTATCGAAACGAGGGCCACAATTTTTACCAAGAATAGCCAACTCCCAGTCAGCAACTTTGCGACGCAAAACGCTACAATGAAGGAGCTACGATCGCCGCCGTACGAAGCTGACTGTACAAAACCATTATAAGATCGGTAGTTTTTTACGGAAGACATATGCGCCATTGTCGTGTTCGAGCTCGACAAAGAGTTCGAGAAGGTGTTGCAGACAATATTTGGTGGAGTGCAAACTGAAAACGGAGAGCGGGGAAGGTGTATTAATCACGAGCTACAGGCACTGCTCGGAGAGATTCCCATCGTACATCTGACGAAAGTCGGTAGGCTACGGTGGTCCAGACACGCTGTAAGGATACCGGACGACAATGCGATGAAAATAGTTCTCTTCGACAACCCCACTGAAACAATGGGGTTCCACGTACAGGATGGCTTGATTAAGTCGATAGTGATTTACAATTTCTGAGACGACTGGGAAATTGGCGCGAATGGCCCAAGATCGAGTTGAATTGAGACGACTGCTTGAAACAGCACGAGCCACTCCGGTTCTATGTTGCTGACTACAGCGATGACGATGGCGCTTATATAATTTTTATATAAACTGATTTTTTTGGAAGGCACCCCGTAGGCCCCTCCCAGAAAAATTTCTTAGCTACGCCAATGGGCTTTGTCTAGAATTCGTATTGTGTATTGTTGTGTTGGGCAGTTACCGGTAGCGTGTAACTGGTGCAGAGTCTTGGAGTCGGTTGAGAGCTTCCCGCGTAACCGGGATCGGACGTCAGTCCAGCAGATGGCGAACCACAGGGCATCACATTGGCGATCCGTTGCCAACTTTAACCTTCCGGGTGAATTTAGAGGAAAAATTTGAGGTAAACGAAAAATTATATATTTTGTAGCGTAATATATTGGTCATTCAGTTGGAATTACAACTGCAAATGCGGATTTGTTTCGGCTGGCATTTGTTATGCCAAGTTGTTCGCACTTTGAATTTTGTTTAGGCAGGGTCTGTATAAGCATTTGGTGGCTTCAGAGTTGCAGAGCGGAATAATGTTGTATTCATCGAGCCTCGAACGTATTGTCTAGAAAGCCAGAGGGAAGGGGGAGTTAATGGGCATTCGCAACAACAAACGAAGCCCACCGGATCCTATTGGAAATTTTTATTAGGTAGATTTGAACGTATATGAAGATTGAGCCGGCAAAAAGCCATGACCAGCGCGTATTAAAGGTGAGCCGGAAAAGTCCACGGCCAAAGCATATTGTGATTGGGTTGGGAAAAGCCCATAGCAAACATTTCTAAGGGTTGGGTCGGGAAAAGCAGAAGCACACTTATGAAGATTGAGTCAAGATGAGTCTAAGATCAATGTTGCAATGAATATAATGAATGATTGAATGAATGCAATGAAAACGCTAAAGCGTCGGATAGACAGAATAACATGACCATTGTCTTCGAGAAAGGTAGGGCTCATAGACGTACAATATTAAAGAGGATTATGTTGTCCTAATTTAGATTTTAGGACAAGTAGTATTTTCTACTTTATGTCAACACATTACAAGTTATCTTTGAGAGTTACTGAATTTCAAGAATAATTGCACCACCATACATTGGTGGTGGTAATAATCTATAATTGACCTGAAATAATATCTTATACTGAATTGTTTATTTTGCGCAGGGGGAGGATGTGGCATCCTGATATATATATACCATATTAGAGGGTTTGCCTGGAATGTGTAATGTGTGTTGTTGTTTTCGGTAGTTGCCGGTAGCGTGGAAACAGCACAGAAAGTGTCGGAGTCGATTGTGAACTTGTGGTCAGGAGTCAATCGTGCAAATGGCGAATCACAGTATATCACAGGAATCATTTTTGCCATTTGATAACTGTCATTCTATTCAACAATACCTTTTTCATATACTTCCTAAGACACATACCAAAATGACATTGAAATGATATTATCTTGATGACGAATTACACAACAATCTTCCGAAGGGCTGTCTACAACTAGTCTTAAATGAATATTTTTAGGATATGTAGCTATAGATATCGTCCGATTAATTCTTGCTGGGAAGCAAGAGATTTCATTATTAACCTGATAGGCTTCCGTATCACGTTTAATAAATTAATTGAGCAGTTACAATAAACACCTAATATTGAACACTTGTATCAAAATAAACCTATAACTCGTTCGAATTTATACAAACAATAACCAAATCATCGGAGATTCCTTCGTTCTCGCCCATAAAAATCCCCACCACGCACACCTAAAAACACGCCGGAAAAGGTTTGAAGTCAATATAGCTTAATTTTTGCAGCACCGCGCCTCATCATTGCCGTGTGTAAACAATCTCGTCGCACAAGGGTACTTTTGTTGTGCTGCTCACGGTCGCGCCACCTGTCAGAATCTGGCCCACTGGTCTGCCTTCTGGCTTACCTGTCGTTACGATTATTATTGTTGTGTATGGCCAGGCGTATGGTGTATCTCATGTGGGTGCCAAAGAAAGCATTTGATGAAACCAGATAGAGAAGAAAGGATACGCAAAGAGCCTTTCGGAAAATAAACTGAAACAGATCCCCGACCCACACTCACACACACAAACAGGAAGATACAAAGTATTGTGTGGTAGCCACTGATGGCAATATCGGTGCTTTTCAGTGGCATTTGTGGAAATGCTTCGCTAACAAGACTGATGCCAGGCGCACGTGACAGGATAAAAGGAAAATATCAGATGGCGATGGTTTCGTGTACGAAACGATCGAAAGTCACGAGGGAACATGTTGTGTTTTTACTGTCGAATCGAATGAAATATTACTGCTCGTTCGGATGGGTTGTGATGTTTACGCAATGTGTGGTTTTGTAAAGGAAATTTAATGCAATTATTTTTGTTTTAAAGTGTCACATTTCGTTGGAAATTCCCACTCAAATGTACAATGACATGAAATAATTTCTGGTTTCAGATAATTGGTTACTTACAGTGACAATTGAGAATGAATTTAATGTAAGTAACTCCCAAACCAAAGAATCTCTAGTAATTAACCTGATAGTAAACTAACCAAAAACGCAAAGGCAACACTACTAGGAGAATTAGAAAAGGCTCTAATACTACCTACAGCTTCTTAACTCTCCCATTATCCTTCTTAGAGATTATCGTGTGATCCTGCTTCGCAAATATTGTTAAAACATTCAGTCCACCGGTGAATCTTATGCAATATATTTTCCCCCTCTCTGGTATCCTTTCATTCCACCAGTTTCTTCGAGATACACATCGCCAAACCCATATCCCGTAGAGCCTTGCCGTAGAGCTCTGACAGGTCTATTTGCCGATGGCCAGAGGAGACACAGTGTGTACCGCGCCGTTATCGCACAAACAGACAACGAGAGTGAAATAAATGATCTCACCTGTTTTCTCTTTTACGACACCTTCTCTGCTGGATGTTTTTTCTTCGCAACGGAAGAGGCTCGTAACCGGTTGCCTGTGCCGCACTGCTATCTTATCTGCTGACCCGAATGGTGCACGTTGTCCTGCTGCTGCTGCTGCTACTGTTGTTATCAGGTGGGACGATACAGTATACCTTCCTGTTCTGTCACCTGCTAAAATACCTGTGGGGACGAACCGGCTTGATTGCAATCTTCTCACGTCACTTCTCCGTTTCTGGTTTCTTCC
This sequence comes from Sabethes cyaneus, assembly GCF_943734655.1. Taxonomy (NCBI): domain Eukaryota; kingdom Metazoa; phylum Arthropoda; class Insecta; order Diptera; family Culicidae; genus Sabethes; species Sabethes cyaneus. Next base: position 166,778,925 of record NC_071355.1, read on the forward strand.
TCAACGTTTTCCACCGGTAAGCTGAGTTAGGAGGTTTAATCAAAAATTATCCCCAAAGCTATTCGTGTTTGAATTTCCTCTTTTTCTTCGCGAACGCCGAGATTTACGAGACACTTGATTTTGTTTGCTTCTCAATTTCACGGTTATTCTTCGGCTTCCCGTTTATTTTGCTCCACAGACCATTAATTTTACTCACTTCCTTTGACTTTTGCCTACAAAGTTTCATTTTACCGGTGACTTCTTCGACGGTGAAAGGATATTGTATTGCTTTTTCTAAGCCAAAGCTTCACTCACACCATAAAACACGTTACTATTATTACCGGAGCAGCCCCTAACCAGCAACTCGAATGATCATGGTAAAGGGCAATCCAGTCGGCAATATTTTATCACTTTTACATCGATACAGCCAATAAAATATTTTCACCATCAATAGGAGCATAAATTTTAATTATTTTTAGTCCGTAATCACAATTATCCTCCCCAACTGCGTTGTAAATTCTCACGCCACTAACGACTGATAGCAATCAGTTTAACAATCAGTACTCTTCTTGGGCTTACCCTCTTTTTGTTCACGACAGCTTAAAATTAATGCTTCTTTAATCTTTTTAAACACCTTTTATTACGCCAACCCGTCAGGGCATAAACATAACAACACACTCGTACGCACCAACTGCCGCCAAGGGACCGATACCGAACGAATTCTGTAGCCACGGTACCGCCACACCCCAACGAACCACCAAACCACCGAACACCGGACTTGAATCCTTCCGCCGCCGATGCACTCAGCTCAGCTGATGGTGGTTTTGTTCTGGCGGTCAACTCTGTCGATGATGTTAGCGGTCAAATCAAACTATTGTTGACACCGTTTTATGTTTTTGTTTGCAATAGCAGAGGACGATATACGTTAGCTTCGTATCGTAGCAATTTTTTAGTTTTTGGTTTAGTTTTGCTTTAGTTTTGCTATGTTAATTATGATTATTGTGAATAATATTTTGTTATTGTTATTGTTATGTTATTGCTACCATGTACTCCAGTTGTATCACAACGTAACAACTATATGTAGTTATTGGTCAACAATTACTGTAATCATCAATTATCCAGCGGTTCCGATATGCGGGAGTGAACGTCGCGGTTACCCTCTGATGGCTGTGGTCTGCAATAAATAAAGAGATGGCGATAATTAGTTTTTTGAAAGCAATCCGGTGTATCAAATATATCTTTGTCCGCCTTCCGGTGTGATCAGGTTTTTGTTTGGTATTTTTAGCTACTCTGTTTGCGGTAGTAATAACAATTATTTTACATGTACTTCTGGTGAAATATTAATACAATAAAAGGAGCATAATTGACCATTTTGTCCCTTCTCGATAATTCCTTTAGGGAACCAGGCTAATTGTTTCGACCTACTTTAATATTAGGCCTGCCCTTTGTTGTTTATATTCTGAAGGAAGTGGGTGGAAACTATTATTATTTCTCGCCGTTTCATAGTGCTAAATTGGTTTTCTGGGTTACTCGAAACACTAAGTTAGAGTAAAAAATAAGGCGAAAGTATGATAAGCCAATTTCTAAAGGTGAAAAATTGACTTTTTCGACCAACAGAAACCGCAGATGCCTATTAAATATGGACGGCTTTTGAATACAAAATTTTTTTTTGCTTATGTATCAACAGATATCCAATAAATTGACGAAATGACGTGTAAGTAGGGTAATGTCGTTGGCGTCGGGCCACGTTTATTTAATTTAATTTAATTTGTTTATTCATCTTCGATGTAATAAAAACATCGCACAGACATGTTTCTTAATACTAATAGCCGCTAATCCTTAATCTAAACGCATTTTCTGACATGCCAAAATCGGACAAATAATAAACTTTGTTGAAACGACTACAACAAACTTCCAACGGGTTGTTATTTCCGTAAGCCGTGCGGTGGTTCGATCGTCGAAAGAACTCAGATCACTCGTGACGGTGCGTTGAATCGTAATTTAAGAATATTAATGTGCCACCAAAATCATTTTTTGTGCGAAGCCATATTGCCATATTCTAGTATTCTGTTTTAGCTCGCAAACAAAAATTCATCAAAGCAAACTGTTTTGCAGAAAGAAAGTTATTATCAATCGGTTTTCCTGTCACAAGAAGCAACTAAGACGATTTTACTAGAAATTGCGATTGACTAACTAAATCTAGTTATTTGGTTAAACTTAGTTTTCGAAAATTGCAAAATTTCAGTGGCGCGTTGATTTTATCCACCTATTATATCAATGTGCACGATACAATTAAATACGCACATGCTGCAAACCAACGAAATTACTTAAAATTTATTAAATACTAGCTGACCCGACAAACTTCGTATTGCCACAAATTAACCTGTATTGTACATAAATCATGAATCTCGGATGATCATTGTGACTCGAGTTTTGCAAGTTTCTGAGTTCAACCTTAGATGATTCATTTTGGCAGTTACGTAACTATGAAAGCATCCCAGGTAACCAATAAGCATCACCAATGCTATTCAAATGTAGGCCAATAAGCATTTAAGTCGCCTTAAATGCTATTTTGGCAAAATATACAGCTATTTTACTGATAACCTTCTTATAGTGCTGTCAATGCTAATTTACAGCTAATTACCGACACGAAGAATTTGAATACAATTTTGGATGCCAATTTACAACACATATGCAGTCGAAAAGCTAATATACAACAACGTGCATTATAAAATGCCAGATACGCTGATTTGCTGCTTATGTTAATGCTTATTAGTTACCAGGAATGGGTAGTTTAATATACAAATTTGCAATTTTTTCCCACAGTAAAGTAGAAAACATCTCCCCTGTCCCCTTATTGCATAGCCAGAAAGCGGATAGTAATATTCGCCATGATTGTACAACATTTCGCCGAAAATCGTTTTGCGAAAAACCTTAAGCGGAATGTACCATTTCACGGAAAATTTTTTTGTGGAAAGTACCATTTCGCGATCCTCTCCTTACTCGCTATCGCTCGTTCCAGGAAACCCAGGTAGACATAGGAAAACAAATAAACCTAGACAGTAGTGATTTCTGCGGGGAGTTGCCTCCCCCCAGTGGGCGGCGCTTCCGACGGCGGGTCGCCGGCAACACTCGCGGCCGTCTCGTCCTGAATGATCTAGTATTACTATAGAGAGTTTTTGTGGTCTTGTAATGACTAATGTTTTATGGAAGAGTCTCGAATTTCTCGAGTTTGATTAGTTTTTGAATTTCGCAAAAATTTCTGATTTATTTGTATGAGAGTCCATATCCCCCTACCACAGGGGTGAGAGGTCTCTAACTATCATAAAATAAATTCAAGACTCCAAAATCTCCCACATGCCAAATTTGGTTCCATTTGCTTGATTAGTTCTCAAGTTATAAGGAAATTTGAATTTCATTTGTATGGGAGCCCCCCCCCCTTTCCTAAACAGGGGAGGGGTCTTAATTCATCATAGAAAAAATTTCTGCCCCCTAAAAGCGTCACATGCCAAATTTGGTTCCATTTGCTTGATTAGTACTCAAGTTATAAGTAAATTTGTATTTCATTTGTATGGGAGCCCCCCCTCTTAAAGGGGAGAGGAGTCATAATTCCCCGTCTTAAGAGGGGAGGGGTCTCGATTTACCATAGAATAAATTCTTGTCACCAAAAACACCCACATGCCAAATTTTGTTCTATTTGCTGGATTAGTTCTCGAGTTATGCAGAAATTTGTGTTTCCTCCCCCTCTTTTAGTGGGTAGGGGGTCTCTAACCATCACTAAAACCTTTCCTGGCCCCTAAAACCTCTACATGCAAATCCCTTACAAAAAAAGAAGCAAAACCCCCCATCCCGACAAGTCAATGATTCTTTATGACATTAAAAACCTATGCCAATTTGATATCTGTGGTCGGAAAGTACGCCAAAGTGCTAAACCACCCTTTTTCTGCGCCCGATTTTATCGTTCGTACATTCAACCTATCCTCCCAGTTGGCCTCGAGGTATGATGCTGGCCTAATAAGCCAGTCATCATATGTTCGAATCTCGGCTGGGAGAGGCTGTTAGAGTCAATAGGATCGTAGCAACTGGCCCTGCAATTGTGCTGCACTCTAACAGCTGGCTGCGAAGTCTGTCGTATAAAAAACAGAAGGTCAAGTTTCGATAACGGAATCTAGCACGTAGCACCTAGGCTTTGCTTTGCTTTACTTACATTCAAGTGCAATTTGATGTCCTGAAAGTGAAACATCATAAAAAAGTGAGCGGTAAACCTTTTCTTTTGCCAGATTGCATCCATATACTGCAAGAATTTGTTCGAAGCTGTTGCCTTGCGCGGAAACAGGGCTGAAGGGATATTTGTGCATGTAACGTGATGCAGCAATTCTCAAAGCGAGGAAATTCAGCGACTGTCTTACCCGAGAATAATTATTGAGCGTTTCATTTGCTGCTTTGCGTCAGTTGGTTGCTTGCAATTCTTTACATAGTTTCAATTGTATTTCGGTCAAGTATACAAAAAGCTGTAAAGCCGTATCTTCATATTACTCATTATTTAATACATTTACATATAAATTAAAAGGAAGGGGAGGGAGCATCAGGGTACCAAATGAATCGAAGACTGGATGAGGGTTGTGGTAACCAGCCTAAGTCATATAAGGTCGGAGAGGATTTTGACGCGCCCTTCTAGCACACAAATCATCACGCAAGATAAGTTTGCACGGCGAAGTTATGTATCTAGAAACCGGAGATCTATGCTGGAAGGAATGTCTTATATTCCCGTGGGATCATATAAGCGACATTGCTTATAGATTCACCCAACCCCTTTTGGTCCTTCACGAACAGCATTGACATGAAAGTTACTGGGTAGATTCGATAAATTCGATTCTGCAGTAATTCTACTTGCATACAATGGGAAACCCTTCAGGTGATGGGGGCTACCCACATACATACATAGTATGCAAATAGCTGAAGAGTATCGAAAAGAACTAGTAAGATGCAGAGGACGTTAGTTAATTGATATTTTACCTGGCCGTTCACATGTTAGTTGTAAGACAATTATACTTCAAATCCATCTATCACAATGAATGGTGTTTCTTGGCTCACTGGCAACAGAGGACAACAATACCAGCCGTGAGATTAAAAGGCATATTATCAGCGAAAGTCGGGCCTACTACGGAATTCACAAACGCTTGCAGTCGAACAATCTGAGCCCCTGTACAAAGTGCACAATGTACAAAACGCTAATTAGATCGGTTGTCCTCTACGGGCACGAAACGTGGACACTGCTAGAAGAGGACATGCAAGGGAACGGTGTATGGAGACGAACAATGAACGACGAGCTCGCGCGTCTTTACGTCGAACCCTGTATTCAGAAAGTGGTGAAAGCTGGACGGATACGTTGGGTAGGACATGTTGCTAGAATGCCGGACAACTAAAATACCACAAAAATGGATCAGGTGGAGATCTGGCGAGCACTGAGTGTTCGCGGAACTAGAGACTAGCTGCATTGACCGAAATAGTTAGAGAAATTAAGCTACGCGTGCCTTGTCATTCATAACACACAAGGCCAATTAAGTAAGCAAGCTCCTTAAGTATGCTAACTTCGTCAACTGCATACCAGTTTGAAGCCAGTTACTTAAAGTTGACTAGTGCTGCAAGTCACGAAAAAATTGTGAAAATGCGAAGTTATCGCCAATCATCAAAAGATGCGTAATTGTGGCCTGATAGTTCAATTCTAAATCCACATATCTATATATATATATATATATATATATATATATATATATATATATATATATATATATATATATATATATATATATATATATATATATATACTAGCTGACCCGACAAACTTCGTATTGCCACAAATTAACCTGTGTTGTACATAAATCATGAATCTCGGATGATCTTTGTCACTTCTCGAGTTTTGCAAGCCCCCCAGTGGGCGGCGCTTCCGACGGCGGGTCACCGGCAACACTCGCGACCGGCTCGTCCTGAATGATCTAGTGTTACTATAGATAGTTTTTGTGTTCTTGTTATTGATTAATGTTTTATGGAAGAGTCTCGAATTTCTCGAGTTGGATTAGTTTTTGAGTTTCGCAAAAATTTCTGTTTTATTTGTATGAGAGTCCATATCCCCCTACCACAGGGGTGAGAGGTCTCTAACTATCATAAAATAAATTCAAGACTCAAAAATCTCCTACATGCTAAATTTGGTTCCATTTGCTTGATTAGTACTCAAATTATAAGGAAATTTGTATTTCATTTGTATGGGAGCCCACCCCCTTAAAAGGGAAGGGGTCGTAATACACCACAGAAAAAAAATTCTGCCATCTAAAACTCTCACATGCCAAATTTGGTTCCATTTGCTTGATTAGTTCTAAAGTTATGAGCAAATTTGTATTTCGTTTGAATGGGAGCCCCCCCCCTCCTAAAAAGGTAAGAAGTCCTAATTCATCATGGGAAAAATGGTTGCCTCCAAAAACACCCACATGCCAAATATGGTTCCATTTGCTTGATTAGTTCTCGAATTATGAGGAAATTTGTATTTCATTTGTGTAGAAGCCCCCCCTCTTGAAGTGTGGAAGGATCCTAATGCACCGTAGAAAATATTTTTGCCTCCAAAAACCTCCACATGCCGAATTTGGTTCTATTTGCTTGATTAGTTCTCGAGTTATGGGGAAATTTGTATTTCATTTGTATTGGAGCCCCCCCTCCTAATGTGGGAAGAGGTCCTAATTCATCACAGAAAAAATTCTTGCCTCCAAAAACACCTACATGCCAAATTTGGTTCCATTTGCTGGATTAGTTCTCGAGTTATGAGGAAATTTGTATTTCGTTTGTATAGGACCCCCCCTCCTAAAGTGGGGAGGGGTCCCAATTCATCATTGAAAAAAAAATTGTCTCCAATAACACACACATGCCAAATTTGGTTCAATTCGCTTGATTAGTTCTCGAGTTATGAGGAAATTTGTGTTTCATTTGTACAGGAGCCCCTCCTCTTAAAGTGGGGAGGTGTCCTAATTCACCATAGAAAATTTTCTTGCTCTCGAAAACCTTCACATGCCAAATTTGGTTGCATTTGCTTGATTAGTTCTCGAGTTATGAGGAAATTTGTATGGAAGTCCCCCCTCTTAAAGGGGAGAGGAGTTATAATTCCTCTTATAAAGAGGGGAGGGGTCTCAATTCACCATAGAATAAATTCTTGTCACCAAAACAAACACCCACATGCCAAATGTTGTTCTATTTGCTTGATTAGTTCTCGAGTTAGGAGGAAATTTGTATTTCATTTGTACAGGAGCCCCCCCTCTTAGAGTGGGGAGGGGTCCTAATTCACCGTAGAAAATTTTCTTGCCCTCGAAAACCTCCACATGCCAAAGTTGGTTCCATTTGCTTGATTAGTTCTCGACTTATGAGGAAATTTGTATGGAAGCCCCCCCTCTTAAAGGGGAGAGGAGTTACAATTCCCCTTATAAAGAGGGAGGGGTCTCAATTTACCATAGAATAAATTCTTGTCACCGAAAACACCCACATGCCAAATTTGGTTCTATTTGCTTGATTAGTTCTCGAGTTATGAGGAAATTTGTATTTCATTTGTATAGGAGCCCCCCCTCCTAAAGTGGGGAGAGGTTCTTATTCATCATAGAAAACATTCTTGCCTCCAAAAACACCTACATGCCAAATTTGGTTCCATTTGCTGGATTAGCTCTCGAGTTATAAGGAAATTTGTATTTCGTTGGTATAGGAACCCCCCCCCCCTCTTAAAGTGGGGAGGGGTCCCAATTCATCATAGAAAAAAATTTTGTCTTCAAAAACACACACATGCCAAATTTGGTTCCATTTGCTTGATTAGTTCTCGAGTTATGAGGAAATTGGTATTTCATTTGTACAGGAGCCCCCCCTCTTAAAGTGAGGAGGGGTCCTAATTCAACATAGAAAATTTTCTTGCCCTCGAAAACCTTCACATGCCAAATTTGGTTCCATTTGCTTGATTACTTCTCGAGTTATGAGGAAATTTGTATGGAAACCCCCCCTCTTAAAGGGGATAGGAGTTATAATTCCCCTTATAAAGAGGGGAGGGGTCTCAAATTACCCTAGAATAAATTCTTGTCACCGAAAACACCCACATGCCAAATTTGGTTCTATTTGCTTGATTAGTTCTCGAGTTATGCAGAAATTTGTGTTTCATTTGTATGGGAGCCCCCCCTCTTAGTGGGGGGAGGCGTCTCTAACCATCACTAAAACCTTTCCTGTCCCCAAAAACCTCTACATGCAAATTTTCACGCCGATTGGTTCAGTAGTTTTTGATTCTATAAGGAACACAGGACAGACAGACAGAAATCCTTTTTTATAGGTATAGATATATATATATGTATATATATATATATATATATATATATATATATATATATATATATATATATATATATTTTTTTTTTTTTTTTTTTTTTTTTTTTTTTTTTTTTTTTTTTACGAGTTGGGAAATCTGCTGAGCACCTTAGAAGATACGGTACTATCAGACACCTGAAAAGATACCTCAGGGAGTGGGGTTTAGGTATCCCGACCCCCCTAATGGGGCGTGAGGATCCCGACCCACTAAAACCCTACTCGAGTCTCCAGCCTCAATCCCCCCTGGCACCACCTTATCGGTATTACTTCAGGGAGGGGCTATTGTGCTTAATGCACTCGCTTAGATAACTACTGGACCATGGTAGTTAGGCTGTTTATTCGGCGTTGATCGGCTCTCCAGTGGTTTTGTAGCTCGAGTACAATCTGGGTAGCAGCCGCATTGACCGCTCCCCAGATGTCCGAGCTGGAACACATCTTTTGGACTAGGTTATCCGGGGTAGTGTCCTGTCCGCTCACTGCCATCATGCTGCTTCTCGCGCCCGCGAAACGAGGGCATATGAAGAAAGCATGTTCTGCCGTTTCCTCAACATCCACGCATTCGGGACACGCGGGGGACTCCGCATGCCCAAACTTATGCAGATACTGTCTGAAGCAACCATGCCCTGACAGAATCTGTGTCAGGTGGAAGTTGACTTCGCCGTGGCGCCTGTTGACCCACCCAGATAGTTCCGGGATAAGTCGATGTGTCCACCGACCTTTTGTGGAATTAGACCATGCCCGCTGCCATGTGGTCATCGAGGCCGATCTTGTGGTACTCCGTATGCCTCTAGTTCCACGTTGGTTGAAGCACTCTACGTCTTCGCTGATGATAATGCCAATAGGCATCATACCTGCTAAGACGCAGATTGCGTCATGTGAAACTGTGCGATACGCACTCGCCACTCTCAAGCACAAGAGACGATAGGTGCTTTCCAGCTTGGCTAGATAGCTTTTGGTACCTAACGCCGATGACCACACCGGTCCGCCATACCTAAGTATAGACTGGACCACGTTGGCTAATAGCCTTCGCTTGCTGCCATATACCGCAGAGCTATTAGACATCATACGAGACAATGCCGAAATAGCTGTGGAAGCCTTCTTGCAGGCATAGTCGACGTGGCTCCCGAACTTGAGCTTGTCGTCGACCATGACTCCCAGAAGTTTTAAGGACCGCGTTGACGAAATAGTGCAGTCCCCGACGCTGATCTTTGCTTGCTGTACCGACTTGCGGTTGTTCACCACGATAACCTCCGTTTTATGATGCGCTAGCTCCAGTTTCCTGGATCGCATCCAATCTTCAACAATGCTTATAGAGTGGGCAGCCGTCAACTCAACCTCTCTGATAGATTCACCATAGACTTCCAGGGTGATATCATCCGCAAAGCCGACAATCACCACCCCTACCGGGAACTTTAGCTTCAACACCTCGTCATACATGACGTTCCACAACACCGGGCCCAGTATGGAACCTTGCGGAACCCCTGCGGTGATTGGAACGCACTTCTGACCCTCCTCCGTGTTGTAGCATAGCACACGATTCTGGAAATAATTTTCCAGGATCCTGTACAGCGACACCGGCACTTGGACGTTCCGAAGCGAGTTGGCTATGGAGTCCCAGCTAGCGCTATTAAACGCATTTCTCACGTCAAGCGTGACAACTGCGCAATAGCGGATACCTGTCCTCTTGCGCTGGATTGCCACCTCGGCTGTCTTAGTGACAGACAAGATTGCATCCACCGTAGATTTGCCTTTTCGGAAGCCGAATTGATTCCTTGACAGACCGTTTGTACCCTCCGTGTACTGTACGAGTCTGTTAAGGATAACCTTCTCCAGCACCTTACCGGCAGTATCGAGCAGACAGATCGGCCTATATGACGAGGGAACACCCGGAGGTTTTCCCGGCTTCGGCAACAGCACGAGGTTCTGTCGCTTCCATCTGTCCGGGAAGTGGCCAGCTTCCAGGCATCTCCTCATTACTGCTCCAAATAACTCGGGAGCCTCTAACATAGCCGCTTTAATGGCCATATTCGGGATTCCGTCTGGCCCCGGTGCCTTGCTCACCTTTAGGGATTTAGCGATCTCAATGAGCTCCTCATTCGTAACCGTCACTTCGTCCCCGACCGCCAAACCGCCGTCGCCCACGTTACTTTGGATGTTCGGCTGGGAGGCCGACCATCCTACGCTATGGTCTGAGATACTGGAACGTCGGCCGTGGGACGACTCAGCGGCTTGGGGCCAGGGCCTTGGCTCGTGGCGCGGAAAGAGGCCCTCGATGATCCGCTCCAGCATCTCTGGCGATTGCTCTGAGGGCGCCATCACTCCCTTGGTCTTTGCCATTACGACCCTGTAGGCATCACCCCACGGGTTCGCATTGGCACTAGCACATAACCTTTCAAAGCAGGCTCGTTTACTAGCTTTTATCCCACTCTTAAGCGCTGCGCGTGCAGCAGCAAGTGCTACTCGACATTCAGCCCTGCCTTCGTCCGAACGAGCTCTTTGCATAATTCTCCTCGCACGAAAGCAGGCTCCGCGGAGTTCCGCAATTTCATCTGTCCACCAGTAAGCCGGTGACCTGCCATACCTAGGTCGACCTTTCCTAGGCATGGTAGCGTCACATGCTCGCGACAGTACCTCAACCAAATGATCAGCGTTCGGATCGGGCATACCGCGATCACCGCACTCTCTCCGGATCGCTTCCACAAATACTTCGGGATCGAAGTATGATGTCTTCCATCCACGGGTGGTTGGAGTGTCGGCTCTACTCGCCGCCTGCCGTCTCGTTATCTGACCGACACCATAGCGGACCGCCTGATGGTCGCTGTGAGTGTAGCCATTGTCTACCCTCCAGTCTCCTATCAGACCAGGACTGCCGAATGTCACGTCGATGATAGACTCCGCACCGCTCCTACTGAAGGTACTTGTGGTGCCGACGTTGACCAGATCTACGTTGAGCTTTGCCAGAGCTTCAAGCAGAATCCGGCCCCTGTGGTTCGTGCGACGACTTCCCCACTCTACCGCCCAAGCGTTAAAGTCGCCCGCCACAACCAACGGCCTTAGACCAGTCAGCACAACTGATACTCGGTCTACCATCCGCGTGAACTGCTCGATAGACCAACTCGGCGGAGCATAGCAGCTGCAGTAGAACACTCCACCCACTTTGGCAACCACGAATCCCTCGTCTGCAGTTGACACAACATCTTGAACCGGGAACCTGCTTGTCGTCCATATAGCCGCCGTCCCGGACCTATCCGACACCCAGTTACCGTTTCCGGCAGGGATGCGGTATGGGTCCGAGATGATTGCAATGTCCGTCAACGACTCAGTAACTGCTTGGTACAACAGCTGCTGAGCCGCGTGGCAGTGGTTCAAGTTCAGTTGCGTTACCTGCACTACGCCCGGGTTTTAGTCGCCAGCGCGCCTGCCGGGCACTTCGGGCCTCCTGTTGTGTGCTTAGCGTCCCGTTGGCCGGTACATATCAGGCACTTGGGTGGCGCAGTACAGTCCCTCGCTATATGACCCGTACCGCCACATCTCCTACACAAGTGGCTTCGGTCTGGCCCCTTACAGCTCCAGGACCTGTGCCCTCTCTCAAAGCACCGGAAGCAGGCCTCCGGCTGCTGGAACACGCTCAGTGGGCACACGGACCATCCCACCTTCAGCTTAGCCACTTTCAGGGCTGCATTTCCGTCTTCCAGTGGAAGTCTTATAGTTGCTACCTGGGTTCCCGCCGGTCCCTTACGCAGACGAACTGCCTCGGTAGTCACCACCACTTTGCATTGCTCGTTGAGAGCTCGTGCTAGTTCGCCCGCTTGGGTGATCTCGTCCAGGTTTTTAAGCTGGAGAGTCATCTCGGGCGTTAGTGCGCGGATCTGCACGCTATCGCCAAGGACCTTTTCTGCCAGCACTTTGTAAGCGGAACCCTTTTCAGTGGCGTTCTTTTTGAGTTCAAGAATCATGTCGCCTGTGCGAGAGCGGCGGATACTCCGCACATCCGCGCCAAGACCCTTCAACTGATCATGCCCTCTCATGGCCTTTAAAACTTCCGCATATTTCGGCCCCTCAGTTTTGAGGATAAGGGCATCGCCTTTGCTCCTTTTTTTCCTAGCCACTTTCGGTGGAGCTCGATCCTCCTCTTTCTTCCTGGCCTTCTTCTTTTTGACCAACTCCCACTGGTTGTCGGACGCTAACAGCGTCTTGTTACCCTCAGTAGGTTCTTCAGTTGGCTTACGACCCTCTGCTATCATGCGCTTCTTTGGACCCGTGGGGGTTTCTTCCCCTGGGGACTGCCTTGCGCGTTTGGCGGATGCCTTGTCGTTAGACTGCTCCGTAGTCGCGAGTGCCACGGAATGGTCGGTCATTGACGGGCAGGCATCTGTTTGTGCAGACCTTGATACAAGCGTCTTCACTTTCTCTGCAACTTTTACTCGCGCTTCGAGTTCGCTGTGCTCCTTCGTCGCAGCACGCATGGTGCTCCGAAGCATGAGCAGACTTTGTTTCAGGTCCTTCGCTAAGGTGCTGCGACCTGCCACGAACTCGATAATGGCATCGAGTTGATGAGACGCCGCTACCACTCTTGGTAGCATGTCTCTCTTGCCTGCCACTGCTTTTATTAGCGACGGGCCGTTCATTGCTGCGTCCGGCGTAGATGCAGTTGGAGCGACAGGTGTGCCGTTTCCTTTTCCGCTTACGCTGGCGCTTCTACTGGTATCCATCGGCGGAGACCTCTGGATACCACTTCTTGCGAACGGATTGTCTAATCCGTCCGCGCTCACTGAAGTTATTATTTTATTTTGATTGCTCATATAGAATCCCACGAGTTGAGGGGAAAGAAGAGTCCGCCGCATCAGAGCCCCTCATGATGCGGTAAGGGCTGTTTACTGTGGAGGGCGCTCTGGTACTCCACAGGCTCCGTTTGAGGCTGAGTATTTATGAAACCCCCCCCACCATTCATCCCTCGGCACGGGTCGCATGACACCTTGGATTAGGGGTTTATCCATTCTTGTTTTTACTTTTAGCCATGGATAACAACTATTAAAACCATCCTCCTTTGGGGGCTTTGGACCCTCTGCTCAGGTTCTCAGTATTTTCAGGTTCATCGAACATGCTTCTACTGAGATCCGTCATTTGCAGGCGGAGAGTTTACACTCAGCCTTCGCGTGAGTGCCCCCTTCTCTGTCCGCATACGACCCTAGTTTCCACCGGTTGTCCGATTTCCACTAAGGAACGTATCCCGGATGGTACCACGGGGAGGTAGAGAGAGGAGTTGCTAAATAAGAGGCTGTGGAACTTCGTGGTAGTTCTGGAGCGCATTATTCAACCATTTACCATCCGAAATATATATATATATATATATATCTATACCTATAAAGAAGGATTTCTGTCTGTCTGTCTGTCTGTCTGTCTGTCTGTCTGTCTGTCTGTCTGTCTGTCTGTCTGTCTGTCTGTCTGTCTGTCTGTCTGTCTGTCTGTCTGTCTGTCTGTCTGTCTGTCTGTCTGTCTGTCTGTCTGTCTGTCTGTCTGTCTGTCTGTCTGTCTGTCTGTCTGTCTGTCTGTCTGTCTGTCTGTCTGTCTGTCTGTCTGTCTGTCTGTCTGTCTGTCTGTCTGTCTGTCTGTCTGTCTGTCTGTCTGTCTGTCTGTCTGTCTGTCTGTCTGTCTGTCTGTCTGTCTGTCTGTCTGTCTGTCTGTCTGTCTGTCTGTCTGTCTGTCTGTCTGTCTGTCTGTCTGTCTGTCTGTCTGTCTGTCTGTCTGTCTGTCTGTCTGTCTGTCTGTCTGTCTGTCTGTCTGTCTGTCTGTCTGTCTGTCTGTCTGTCTGTCTGTCTGTCTGTCTGTCTGTCTGTCTGTCTGTCTGTCTGTCTGTCTGTCTGTCTGTCTGTCTGTCTGTCTGTCTGTCTGTCTGTCTGTCTGTCTGTCTGTCTGTCTGTCTGTCTGTCTGTCTGTCTGTCTGTCTGTCTGTCTGTCTGTCTGTCTGTCTGTCTGTCTGTCTGTCTGTCTGTCTGTCTGTCTGTCTGTCTGTCTGTCTGTCTGTCTGTCTGTCTGTCTGTCTGTCTGTCTGTCTGTCTGTCTGTCTGTCTGTCTGTCTGTCTGTCTGTCTGTCTGTCTGTCTGTCTGTCTGTCTGTCTGTCTGTCTGTCTGTCTGTCTGTCTGTCTGTCTGTCTGTCTGTCTGTCTGTCTGTCTGTCTGTCTGTCTGTCTGTCTGTCTGTCTGTCTGTCTGTCTGTCTGTCTGTCTGTCTGTCTGTCTGTCTGTCTGTCTGTCTGTCTGTCTGTCTGTCTGTCTGTCTGTCTGTCTGTCTGTCTGTCTGTCTGTCTGTCTGTCTGTCTGTCTGTCTGTCTGTCTGTCTGTCTGTCTGTCTGTCTGTCTGTCTGTCTGTCTGTCTGTCTGTCTGTCTGTCTGTCTGTCTGTCTGTCTGTCTGTCTGTCTGTCTGTCTGTCTGTCTGTCTGTCTGTCTGTCTGTCTGTCTGTCTGTCTGTCTGTCTGTCTGTCTGTCTGTCTGTCTGTCTGTCTGTCTGTCTGTCTGTCTGTCTGTCTGTCTGTCTGTCTGTCTGTCTGTCTGTCTGTCTGTCTGTCTGTCTGTCTGTCTGTCTGTCTGTCTGTCTGTCTGTCTGTCTGTCTGTCTGTCTGTCTGTCTGTCTGTCTGTCTGTCTGTCTGTCTGTCTGTCTGTCTGTCTGTCTGTCTGTCTGTCTGTCTGTCTGTCTGTCTGTCTGTCTGTCTGTCTGTCTGTCTGTCTGTCTGTCTGTCTGTCTGTCTGTCTGTCTGTCTGTCTGTCTGTCTGTCTGTCTGTCTGTCTGTCTGTCTGTCTGTCTGTCTGTCTGTCTGTCTGTCTGTCTGTCTGTCTGTCTGTCTGTCTGTCTGTCTGTCTGTCTGTCTGTCTGTCTGTCTGTCTGTCTGTCTGTCTGTCTGTCTGTCTGTCTGTCTGTCTGTCTGTCTGTCTGTCTGTCTGTCTGTCTGTCTGTCTGTCTGTCTGTCTGTCTGTCTGTCTGTCTGTCTGTCTGTCTGTCTGTCTGTCTGTCTGTCTGTCTGTCTGTCTGTCTGTCTGTCTGTCTGTCTGTCTGTCTGTCTGTCTGTCTGTCTGTCTGTCTGTCTGTCTGTCTGTCTGTCTGTCTGTCTGTCTGTCTGTCTGTCTGTCTGTCTGTCTGTCTGTCTGTCTGTCTGTCTGTCTGTCTGTCTGTCTGTCTGTCTGTCTGTCTGTCTGTCTGTCTGTCTGTCTGTCTGTCTGTCTGTCTGTCTGTCTGTCTGTCTGTCTGTCTGTCTGTCTGTCTGTCTGTCTGTCTGTCTGTCTGTCTGTCTGTCTGTCTGTCTGTCTGTCTGTCTGTCTGTCTGTCTGTCTGTCTGTCTGTCTGTCTGTCTGTCTGTCTGTCTGTCTGTCTGTCTGTCTGTCTGTCTGTCTGTCTGTCTGTCTGTCTGTCTGTCTGTCTGTCTGTCTGTCTGTCTGTCTGTCTGTCTGTCTGTCTGTCTGTCTGTCTGTCTGTCTGTCTGTCTGTCTGTCTGTCTGTCTGTCTGTCTGTCTGTCTGTCTGTCTGTCTGTCTGTCTGTCTGTCTGTCTGTCTGTCTGTCTGTCTGTCTGTCTGTCTGTCTGTCTGTCTGTCTGTCTGTCTGTCTGTCTGTCTGTCTGTCTGTCTGTCTGTCTGTCTGTCTGTCTGTCTGTCTGTCTGTCTGTCTGTCTGTCTGTCTGTCTGTCTGTCTGTCTGTCTGTCTGTCTGTCTGTCTGTCTGTCTGTCTGTCTGTCTGTCTGTCTGTCTGTCTGTCTGTCTGTCTGTCTGTCTGTCTGTCTGTCTGTCTGTCTGTCTGTCTGTCTGTCTGTCTGTCTGTCTGTCTGTCTGTCTGTCTGTCTGTCTGTCTGTCTGTCTGTCTGTCTGTCTGTCTGTCTGTCTGTCTGTCTGTCTGTCTGTCTGTCTGTCTGTCTGTCTGTCTGTCTGTCTGTCTGTCTGTCTGTCTGTCTGTCTGTCTGTCTGTCTGTCTGTCTGTCTGTCTGTCTGTCTGTCTGTCTGTCTGTCTGTCTGTCTGTCTGTCTGTCTGTCTGTCTGTCTGTCTGTCTGTCTGTCTGTCTGTCTGTCTGTCTGTCTGTCTGTCTGTCTGTCTGTCTGTCTGTCTGTCTGTCTGTCTGTCTGTCTGTCTGTCTGTCTGTCTGTCTGTCTGTCTGTCTGTCTGTCTGTCTGTCTGTCTGTCTGTCTGTCTGTCTGTCTGTCTGTCTGTCTGTCTGTCTGTCTGTCTGTCTGTCTGTCTGTCTGTCTGTCTGTCTGTCTGTCTGTCTGTCTGTCTGTCTGTCTGTCTGTCTGTCTGTCTGTCTGTCTGTCTGTCTGTCTGTCTGTCTGTCTGTCTGTCTGTCTGTCTGTCTGTCTGTCTGTCTGTCTGTCTGTCTGTCTGTCTGTCTGTCTGTCTGTCTGTCTGTCTGTCTGTCTGTCTGTCTGTCTGTCTGTCTGTCTGTCTGTCTGTCTGTCTGTCTGTCTGTCTGTCTGTCTGTCTGTCTGTCTGTCTGTCTGTCTGTCTGTCTGTCTGTCTGTCTGTCTGTCTGTCTGTCTGTCTGTCTGTCTGTCTGTCTGTCTGTCTGTCTGTCTGTCTGTCTGTCTGTCTGTCTGTCTGTCTGTCTGTCTGTCTGTCTGTCTGTCTGTCTGTCTGTCTGTCTGTCTGTCTGTCTGTCTGTCTGTCTGTCTGTCTGTCTGTCTGTCTGTCTGTCTGTCTGTCTGTCTGTCTGTCTGTCTGTCTGTCTGTCTGTCTGTCTGTCTGTCTGTCTGTCTGTCTGTCTGTCTGTCTGTCTGTCTGTCTGTCTGTCTGTCTGTCTGTCTGTCTGTCTGTCTGTCTGTCTGTCTGTCTGTCTGTCTGTCTGTCTGTCTGTCTGTCTGTCTGTCTGTCTGTCTGTCTGTCTGTCTGTCTGTCTGTCTGTCTGTCTGTCTGTCTGTCTGTCTGTCTGTCTGTCTGTCTGTCTGTCTGTCTGTCTGTCTGTCTGTCTGTCTGTCTGTCTGTCTGTCTGTCTGTCTGTCTGTCTGTCTGTCTGTCTGTCTGTCTGTCTGTCTGTCTGTCTGTCTGTCTGTCTGTCTGTCTGTCTGTCTGTCTGTCTGTCTGTCTGTCTGTCTGTCTGTCTGTCTGTCTGTCTGTCTGTCTGTCTGTCTGTCTGTCTGTCTGTCTGTCTGTCTGTCTGTCTGTCTGTCTGTCTGTCTGTCTGTCTGTCTGTCTGTCTGTCTGTCTGTCTGTCTGTCTGTCTGTCTGTCTGTCTGTCTGTCTGTCTGTCTGTCTGTCTGTCTGTCTGTCTGTCTGTCTGTCTGTCTGTCTGTCTGTCTGTCTGTCTGTCTGTCTGTCTGTCTGTCTGTCTGTCTGTCTGTCTGTCTGTCTGTCTGTCTGTCTGTCTGTCTGTCTGTCTGTCTGTCTGTCTGTCTGTCTGTCTGTCTGTCTGTCTGTCTGTCTGTCTGTCTGTCTGTCTGTCTGTCTGTCTGTCTGTCTGTCTGTCTGTCTGTCTGTCTGTCTGTCTGTCTGTCTGTCTGTCTGTCTGTCTGTCTGTCTGTCTGTCTGTCTGTCTGTCTGTCTGTCTGTCTGTCTGTCTGTCTGTCTGTCTGTCTGTCTGTCTGTCTGTCTGTCTGTCTGTCTGTCTGTCTGTCTGTCTGTCTGTCTGTCTGTCTGTCTGTCTGTCTGTCTGTCTGTCTGTCTGTCTGTCTGTCTGTCTGTCTGTCTGTCTGTCTGTCTGTCTGTCTGTCTGTCTGTCTGTCTGTCTGTCTGTCTGTCTGTCTGTCTGTCTGTCTGTCTGTCTGTCTGTCTGTCTGTCTGTCTGTCTGTCTGTCTGTCTGTCTGTCTGTCTGTCTGTCTGTCTGTCTGTCTGTCTGTCTGTCTGTCTGTCTGTCTGTCTGTCTGTCTGTCTGTCTGTCTGTCTGTCTGTCTGTCTGTCTGTCTGTCTGTCTGTCTGTCTGTCTGTCTGTCTGTCTGTCTGTCTGTCTGTCTGTCTGTCTGTCTGTCTGTCTGTCTGTCTGTCTGTCTGTCTGTCTGTCTGTCTGTCTGTCTGTCTGTCTGTCTGTCTGTCTGTCTGTCTGTCTGTCTGTCTGTCTGTCTGTCTGTCTGTCTGTCTGTCTGTCTGTCTGTCTGTCTGTCTGTCTGTCTGTCTGTCTGTCTGTCTGTCTGTCTGTCTGTCTGTCTGTCTGTCTGTCTGTCTGTCTGTCTGTCTGTCTGTCTGTCTGTCTGTCTGTCTGTCTGTCTGTCTGTCTGTCTGTCTGTCTGTCTGTCTGTCTGTCTGTCTGTCTGTCTGTCTGTCTGTCTGTCTGTCTGTCTGTCTGTCTGTCTGTCTGTCTGTCTGTCTGTCTGTCTGTCTGTCTGTCTGTCTGTCTGTCTGTCTGTCTGTCTGTCTGTCTGTCTGTCTGTCTGTCTGTCTGTCTGTCTGTCTGTCTGTCTGTCTGTCTGTCTGTCTGTCTGTCTGTCTGTCTGTCTGTCTGTCTGTCTGTCTGTCTGTCTGTCTGTCTGTCTGTCTGTCTGTCTGTCTGTCTGTCTGTCTGTCTGTCTGTCTGTCTGTCTGTCTGTCTGTCTGTCTGTCTGTCTGTCTGTCTGTCTGTCTGTCTGTCTGTCTGTCTGTCTGTCTGTCTGTCTGTCTGTCTGTCTGTCTGTCTGTCTGTCTGTCTGTCTGTCTGTCTGTCTGTCTGTCTGTCTGTCTGTCTGTCTGTCTGTCTGTCTGTCTGTCTGTCTGTCTGTCTGTCTGTCTGTCTGTCTGTCTGTCTGTCTGTCTGTCTGTCTGTCTGTCTGTCTGTCTGTCTGTCTGTCTGTCTGTCTGTCTGTCTGTCTGTCTGTCTGTCTGTCTGTCTGTCTGTCTGTCTGTCTGTCTGTCTGTCTGTCTGTCTGTCTGTCTGTCTGTCTGTCTGTCTGTCTGTCTGTCTGTCTGTCTGTCTGTCTGTCTGTCTGTCTGTCTGTCTGTCTGTCTGTCTGTCTGTCTGTCTGTCTGTCTGTCTGTCTGTCTGTCTGTCTGTCTGTCTGTCTGTCTGTCTGTCTGTCTGTCTGTCTGTCTGTCTGTCTGTCTGTCTGTCTGTCTGTCTGTCTGTCTGTCTGTCTGTCTGTCTGTCTGTCTGTCTGTCTGTCTGTCTGTCTGTCTGTCTGTCTGTCTGTCTGTCTGTCCTGTGTTCCTTATAGAATAAAAAACTACTGAACCAATCGGCGTGAAAATTTGCATGTAGAGGTTTTTGGGGCCAGGAAAGGTTTTAGTGATGGTTAGAGACCCCTCCCCCCACTAAGAGGGGGGGCTCCCATACAAATGAAACACAAATTTCTGCATAACTCGAGAACTAATCAAGCAAATAGAACCAAATTTGGCATGTGGGTGTTTTCGGTGACAAGAATTTATTCTAGGGTAATTTGAGACCCCTCCCCTCTTTATAAGGGGAATTATAACTCCTCTCCCCTTTAAGAGGGGGGGTTTTCATACAAATTTCCTCATAACTCGAGAACTAATCAAGCAAATGGAACCAAATTTGGCATGTGAAAGTTTTCGAGGGCAAAAAAATTTTCTATGTTGAATTAGGACCCCTCCTCACTTTAAGAGGGGGGGCTCCTGTACAAATGAAATACCAATTTCCTCATAACTCGAGAACTAATCAAGCAAATGGAACCAAATTTGGCATGTGTGTGTTTTTGGAAACAAAATTTTTTTCTATGATGAATTGGGACCCCTCCCCACTTTAAGTGGGGGGGGGGGGCTCCTATACAAACGAAATACAAATTTCCTTATAACTCGAGAGCTAATCCAGCAAATGGAACCAAATTTGGCATGTAGGTGTTTTTGGAGGCAAGAATTTTTTCTATGATCAATAAGAACCTCTCCCCACTTTAGGAGGGGGGGCTCCTATACAAATGAAATACAAATTTCCTCATAACTCGAGAACTAATCAAGCAAATGGAACCAAATTTGGCATGTGAAGGTTTTCGAGGGCAGGAAAATTTTCTACGGTGAATTAGGACCCCTCCCCACTCTAAGAGGGGGGGCTCCTGTACAAATGAAATACAAATTTCCTCATAACTCGAGAACTAATCAAGCGAATTGAACCAAATTTGGCATATGTGTGTTTTTGGAGACAATTTTTTTTTCAATGATGAATTGGGACCCCTCCCCACTTTAGGAGGGGGGTCCTATACAAACGAAATACAAATTTTCTCATAACTCGAGAACTAATCAAGCAAATGGAACCAAATTTGGCGTGTAGGTGTTTTTGGAGGCAAGAATTTTTTCTGTGATGAATTAGGACCTCTTCCCACATTAGGAGGGGGGCTCCAATACAAATGAAATACAAATTTCCCCATAACTCGAGAACTAATCAAGCAAATAGAACCAAATTCGGCATGTGGAGGATTTTGGAGGCAAAAATATTTTCTACGGTGAATTAGGATCCTTCCACACTTCAAGAGGGGGGGCTTCTACACAAATGAAATACAAATTTCCTCATAATTCGAGAACTAATCAAGCAAATGGAACCATATTTGGCATGTGGGTGTTTTTGGAGGCAACCATTTTTCCCATTATGAATTAGGACTTCTTACCTTTTTAGGAGGGGGGGGGCTCCCATTCAAACGAAATACAAATTTGCTCATAACTTTAGAACTAATCAAGCAAATGGAACCAAATTTGGCATGTGACAGTTTTAGATGGCAGAATTTTTTTTCTGTGGTGTATTACGACCCCTTTCCCTTTTAAGAGGGTGGGCTCCCATACAAATGAAATACAAATTTCCTTATAATTTGAGTACTAATCAAGCAAATGGAACCAAGTTTAGCATGTAGGAGATTTTTGAGTCTTGAATTTATTTTATGATAGTTAGAGACCTCTCACCCCTGTGGTAGGGGGATATGGATTCTCATACAAATAAAACAGAAATTTTTGCGAAACTCAAAAATTAATCCAACTCGAGAAATTCGAGACTCTTCCATAAAACATTAATCAATAACAAGACCACAAAAACTATCTATAGTAACACTAGATCATTCAGGACGAGCCGGTCGCGAGTGTTGCCGGTGACCCGCCGTCGGAAGCGCCGCCCACTGGGGGGCTTGCAAAACTCGAGATAGTGACAAAGATCATCCGAGATTCATGATTTATGTACAACACAGGTTAATTTGTGGCAATACGAAGTTTGTCGGGTCAGCTAGTAATATATATATAAGAGCCTTGTCTGTAGCCAAAACGAGGGGCGCAATATATTTTCGTGGTAACAATCGCCCACATTAAGCAAAGACTCAAACCAATCATACCATCAGATTGCATTAAACACGAGTAAAAGTATCGTGGTTGTACCTCATTGAGTTACATAGCGTTAGCGTTACGTAGCGTACCTCCGATTTGCTCTAAATTAGGCGCAAGGCGACGCACGCGGGTTGCAGCTAGTATATTATATTTCTCACGTGATAAAAAGAATGACAAAAAAACCATCGTTTCAACTTCAAATTTTATTCAGTGTATGGAAGCAGATAATGAATATAATATGAGCTTTCCAACTGAAATATCACGAGCCAATAATCGGCGGGCATTTCTTTTAACCAATGAAAGGTAAAAAAGCTGTTGGCACGTGATGTTGAGAGCTGCCGCAGTTTCATCAACTAAAAAATTAAGCGCACCAGAAAAATTTTCCGTACGTGTTCAACCAAACTGCAAAAGCTGCTAAGAGAAAGAAGTGAACAGATTACTCACATCGTCAGCTTGCCTGCCTGCCCGGTGTGTGTGTGTCCTAACTTATTCGGAATGCGATTTTTGTGAACTAGAAAGTACATACAGTGGAATTTGGAATTTACTTGTTTCAAGTGCAAAGTTTGCAGCCGGTTGCAGTTTCGGTTTCGTTACCATCCTTTTGCAGGAAGCTCTACGAGTATTACGGAAATCATGGTAAATGGACAAGGTGCCTCGTTTTGTTGGAGTTATTCAATAAAATAAATTTTTTGATGTCTGATCTATCAGAATTCCTACACTTCTGCATCTAAACGTTTTTTTTGCTACTGTATTATAGCACTAGGGTGATTTAAGTATTTTAAACGTGCGTTACGCATACTCTATTTTGGACATTTACGGCAAAATCAAATGGAAATGTCCAAAATAGCATGCGCGTAGCGCCTGTCCAAAATACATACATCACCCTATCTAGCAGTATAAAAATTGAAAAACAGGTGATATGCTAAGGCTCAATTTAGCTGGTACAATATAACAATCAATTGTATTTCAATCATGTTTCACACTACTAAATATCATCATTTCATGTCGCTTTATTATGTTTCCAACTTTTATCAACAGCGAAGCGCGATTGACAAAACATCTATTCGTACGAAAGTTGTTCTACAGAATTTCACACCTCACACAGTGCTAGGTGGATATTTGAAACAGGCCGGTCTTTTTTTTCATTCCGTACACTGTGAACGAGAAGAGGTTTTCCCACATGACTTGGATTTCTTTCTTCTATTGCATAACGTCCATTGCTTCTCCATGACGCGAGAATAGGTTCATCAGTCTGTTCGAACTTTGTGAAGTGTTTTTTTTCGCCGAAAGTTTGTTCAATGCCAGTTGTACATACTTCAATACCGACGGCTACCCGACAGTGGAGAACTTTCCGAGCAGTTTATTCCCCCGAGAAGGCACTTCCGGGCGGTTCCACGTTTGAGAGTAGGTATACCACTCCGATTCGTGATGGGTTGGTTAGTTGGTTTTGAAGTTGCTCAAATAAAAAACAAAGTCCACAAAAATCGCTTTCGATACAAAGCTGCTTCGCTGTTTTGTTTGAGTAGATCGAAATGGGTCACCGTAAAAAATTGCTTAATTGAGAAGAAAGTCCTGCAAGCGATGATGTGTTGTCGTAAAAGTGTATTGAGAATTTTTTCGCTGTGTTTTTCTTTTTATTTTACTGAGTTTTAGTATACCGGGAAAGTACCAAATACTTGTGGGGCAGGACATTCAGATAAAATAACTAACATCCAAAATGTTCATATCAGTTTGAAGTACATAACATCAGTAACAGATAAAATGGATTGCTCGCATAATGTATGTTGGTTGTCGTCAAATGTGTGTAAAATGGATGGGACAACAATTCAATTC
Organism: Sabethes cyaneus; assembly: GCF_943734655.1. Lineage (NCBI taxonomy): Eukaryota > Metazoa > Arthropoda > Insecta > Diptera > Culicidae > Sabethes > Sabethes cyaneus. Next base: position 166,802,317 of record NC_071355.1, read on the forward strand.
AACTGTAATTATTAACACGCATGTAATTTCAGCTTTTGTTGTGTTGATAAAAGACCACTTTACAAAGAACAACTCTTGGATGACACTTGATTGATCATTCTTTTCTGGAAAGCTCGTGAAACTGTTTTTCTTCAGCAATTAAAAGGAGCGTACATAAATGCAATGACGTAATTCCCAAACCGTCAGCTATATTGGCAAATTGCGTTTCCCGGTTAGAACCGAATTTGCTCTACCTTCAACTTTAATCGAACCGTCAATTGCCATCAAAAACTGACCTTGTGCGTGTTTATTGACGTGCAAGAAAGAAATGCGTGCCATCGGAAAGCCAAACGCACGCGAAACTTCGGCTCACTTCACTCATCGTTACCAGGGCCAGGGCGTCATGTCGGTTGAACGACTCAGCATCGACCGTCAAGCAGCTCGCTTGATTATGCAAAGCAATCGAAGCAACGTACCTACCGAAAATCGATAACCATGATTCTATTTTCATTTGCGCCACATTACTTATTAATCTATAAACATAAGAAAGTGGTGAGCAATCGAGCGAAAGGCTGGTAATACGACAGTAGGTATTTGCAGTTTAGGAAATCGTTTGCATCGGAATAGTAAACTTTGACAGAATGGCATACTGAAAGCGTCAGACAACAGTGTGATCAGTCCAAAATTGTTAAAATGGTTATACACAAACACAACAATTTGCTGTTTACATCTGATATAAACAGAGATTTATAACAGATTTTCTGTATTGGATTTGAGTTTTGGCATTCGTCCAAAAATCTCGGTGCTTGCTTCAAACAGGAAAAATACCGAACAACTTCTAACCTACAAATTCAAACAATCACCCGTTTTTCTGCTGCAGCCAAGGTAAAAATAGCATTTCCAATCTAGGATGTATTCAAAAAAGAGAGGAAGGGCTAAACACCGTGAAAAACAAGGCACCGTCGATTCTAAAGAAAAAGGATGCGCATATTTGTTTTTCAGCATTCAACTCCGGGCGCGCGAAAAATTCTCTTGGGAGAAACGCACAAAACGTAAGCTCCAAAAAAGTTAAAACACTAGCCCCCAAAATTGAATATCTTCCTGATGTCAACCCCACGTTCATATCCACACACTCATGTTGTGTGTAATTGTACAATTTTTTTCTACGCATTGATGAGACAAATATTGATTCACTTATTGAATTTCATCAAAATCGAACAAAGATTTCTTGGTTTGGGCTGCATTGTGTGTTCGTGTGGGTATGGATTTTGGGTCAAGGAAAATAATAGCGAAACAAAATGCCACATAACTTAACATTATTTTAAATGACGATTCTCGCCATAAAACGGATCGTATATGGCGAATGGGCAGCAAGGATGATCGAAGAAAACAACAGTCCGAGTAACGAATTGCCAACCTCAATATCGACCCGTGTCCGTGTCGCGCTGTAGCGAGATAGTTCCGTTCTATCCATGAAACTGGGTCCTAGTTATGGAATTGCACCATCAAATGGCTTCCGTTTAATTTTATTCCCGGCAAATACATGAATGACTGTTGCCATCGGAATGGTATATTCAACTTGTAATATAAATAATACGATCCTTCGTTCACAACTATTGATTCCACACACTACTTGGACAGTACTAAAATAGTTTTGAAAAGGACATTTCATGATTTTATACATAATATACGTAAACTCTAAATTTAATGGATAATCTAACGAATTAGTATAATTAAAAAATAATAGTTTCGGTTAGACTGCCGAAAATTTAATAGTTTTCATATGGGCTTCCGGATCCGGAGTGCAATCTATACCGTATGTATTGTACTTATTTAGGGTTTAAACACGCGTCATTGATTTTAGGAATTTCAAAAGCCATTTTTATGCTCAAAACAATAGTTATGTTCATGAACTGTTCCCACTTTACCTTTTTGTATTTGTTAGAGCACAATCAAAATCTTTCGTCTCACATCAAAATGTATCACGCAAAAACGCTGTAGAAAATTACCTGGTTGACCGATCCCTCTCAAACTTCCAGACAATAAAATATAACCCATTAGTTAACTTTTGGCATATTGATTTTATTCAACTTCAGCTCACACTCTACGCTTAACTCCACTCATAAGGTTCTGTACAACATGTGGCTGCAGCTTCTTCTGTACGGAAGCCCACTTTTCTTCATGTCTCAGATTTGACCTCCTTGGGATGCTTCCGTAGTGCCTGCTCCATAGTAGCCCAGTATTTTTCGATGGGCCTTAATTCCGGTGCGTTGGGGGGGATTATGTCTTTGGGTACAAAAGTGACCCCGTTGGATTCGTACCACTCCAGGACATCCTTTGAATAGTTGTAAGAAGCTAGATCCGGCCAGAAGCGCGTAGGGTCTTAATGTTGCTTCAACAGACGAAGTAGATGCTTCTGAAGAAATTCCTTGAGGTAGATTTACAGTCTCGGTAGTCACGAATGGCGCACTCCGTTTGCCACATGAGCAGATCGCTTGCCAAATCATGTATTTTTTGGCAGACTTTGAAACTTTCTACTTCTATACCTCCTCCGATGTTCCAGCCCTGTGCTGGGCGTTGAAGAACACACGGATAGAAATTTGATCTCCAAAACGAGCAAAATGACTCATGATTCCAGGTTTCTAGCTTATGATTTATGAAAATACACCATGAATAATAATCATAATATCACGAGCTTCTTGCAGTACAACACAACGCAAAATCATGAACTATTATTTATGATTTTGTGCTGTCTGATATGGCAGTTCAGTCATGATTTGACAGGAATTCACATTTCATGATTTCATGATTTCATTCATGGCATCGGAATCTAATTTCTTTCCGTGCAGTAGCCCCGGAAACTGCCGGAAGTCCGCCTTGACGTAAGTCTCATAATTCATGTTGAGACAATGAGGCTTCGTCAGCATCTGGATGTACAGTTTCCGGGCCTGTAACTTTCCCACCGTATTTTGCCATTAATCTCGATTTGGAGCCTACTGCACTTTGTACGTATGCAATCCCTCCCTGAACGAAAGACTTGGACAAATTCAACTTTTTGGCCACTTTCTGTGACCGAAGCGTTGGGATTCCGCTTGAACGCTTTCACGACATGCTCCTGATCGTGATCACTAATAGAAATATCCATTCTGACCGCATTTTTCATTCCGTTCGATGCCCAGAGTTTCGTAATTACGTTTAATCACACGACTCTGCGTTAACTGCACGATTTAGAATTGTTTTTCGATGTAGGGGAAACAAGGGAGACTTGATCCCCATTTTGTTTTAAGTATATTTCTCAAAAGTCCACTAGAAAAAAACCTGGGTTTTCAATTTTTCGGCAGTTTACAATGCAGCTTACTACCTACAATTTATCAGTTAGCGATACGTAGCGCTAAACAAAATAAAAACAAATATAGTGATCAAAACCAGCTACAAATGAGTGAACTTGTGACATAATTAACATATTTTAGACATTATAGACAAACGAACCATTATACATCCAAACTCAAAGACAGACAACACTATAGGCTAAATGTTACTAGACAATGACGGTTTAAACTTTAAGCCCTGAAGAAGATCTAAACCAAAGATCGAAACGTTGGCGTAAATACAACAAATCGTCCGCTAAACAAAAGATATGAGATATTTTGGAAAGTACAGAAAATTGTAGGTATTCAAAACATGCGGGAGACTTGATCCCCAGTTTAGGCACAATTGATCCATTTGCAAATATATATTTTTAAAGCTCAACTTTCATTTGGAAGTTTTATTAAAATAGGCCTAGTTCATATAGTATCTTTATTAAGTGTACAACAGTTTAATTCAAAAGTATAAAAAAAATTTAAATCGTTGTGCATCGATCTGTAAAAGTATAGCTTTGGACATCTTTTATAATTTGCGACGAGAACTTTTTCGTTGGGTTTTAATTTTTGAAGCATTATATTTTTCCTGTTTAATTATCAGAGCAGCCTCCAGCTTCAATTTCGTTGGTGCATCTGTAAGGATGTGTATCTCCTCGTTTTCTTACTATTCGCATATTTTTACGTGGTGATGCCTTTGGAAATGGTTTTATATCTACAGGTGTTTTGATAATTGTATTGTTCGGAATCATCGATTTTGGTACCTGATTAATAGAATTCTTCAAAGAAGATGAGTTGTATTGTTCAGATGAATTATTTGTCCGAGCAGTCTTTCTTCTTCCTTGGAAAATCCACGGGTTACTCCTCCGTAGTCCGGTTGATAAATGATCTTTTCAGAAGCATTTTCTCGTTTTCTCACATATTGCTTAAGTGTCATTACTTTCAAATTGAACATTTTTGTGATTGTTCTGACCGGATCTCCGGACTATTCGTGATTTTAACATAACGAATGTTTACGTTTTTGAGAATTGTTCATTTTATTATTTACGACATAACGGCCTCCAAGCTCTTCATTTCCTAACAAAAGGATCAAGTATCACTGAAATTATGTGGATCAAGTGTACCTGTCGTAGTAAGTTTTACTGAAAATTATTTTTGTAAAATAAATACAAGTTTTATTGTAAAACGTATACCTATATCATCAATGAATAAACATGTTTAGCTAATGTTTTGTATGAAAAGCAATTTAAAAATTTCAAGACAGTTCTCAATAGCCAAAAGTTGGAGTTCACTAAAAAAAGAAGTATAGAGAATTATTCCGTTGCAAATCTTATTATATTATATTTTCATTGCAATGTAAAAATTTATTATATTTTTGTTTTGCAATTTTGTTAGTAGAATGAAATGTACAACTTTATTTTTTTTCTGCATAAAAAAACATTGTATTTACTGAGAAACAATGAATGGATCAAGTGTCCCAAGGGATCAAGTCTACCTGGTCTCCCCTACCGATGAGAGAGTCGAGCATTTTCCTGGTGCTTGCCCAAAATCAATTCGCGACGTTGCTTTCCGGGTGACGCCATTTTCTCCAATTTTTTCAAAATTGACAGCGACAAAAATACAGTGTAAAAGATACACTCTAAAATACTTCTGCACAAATTTTCAAGAGAAAATACCCAATGGGTAATTTTTTTACAGCGTTTTTCGCGAAATGTAATTTAATGTGGAAAACCTTTTGAAAACTGATTTTGGAATACTAAAAATCAATGATACTTGTTTGAACTAAACATACATTATGGCATTCGTACGTATGGCAACCGTCCGTATGGCTATCGTATTTATGGCTCTCGTCCGGTCACCGTCCTCAACACCTTTCGGTAAAATACGACCATTACCCGTATATCTTCCGTAAGCAAAGTTACAATCTGAAGTCCGTAAAGGACTATGGACTACGGATCTGATTAGCATTTTGTGTACTGTCAGCTTTGCGCGGTGGTGCATGCTCCTTGATCGTAGCGTATTACGGAGACAAAAGTGACTCTACTTCCAGCTTGAATGTGTTATTATGTGAATTATTATTGTCGGCGGTGACCAGAGATTCCTAATATATGAAATCATCAACAACTTCTAGTTAATCGCCGTCACTAGTCCGCCGGAGGTAAACGTTATTTTTTCTGAAGCCTCTTCCTACTATATATTTGGCTTTCGACGCATTAGTTTGTAACCCAATCCTCCTAAATTCCGGCTTTAATGTGGCGTATATTGCCTGCGTTGTCTAATTTCTAGTAATGATGTTGAGATCGTCTGCGAAGGCTAGGAGTTGGCTACTTTTGTTGAAGACGTGCTTCGATGGCTGCTCGTCGAATCACACCTTCAATAACGATGTTGAATAAAATACGTGACAGTCCACCCTCTTGTCGCATTCCTTTGCGCGATCAGCCGCGTCAGTTTGTTCGGAATGAGGTTATTGTGAATTATTTTCCATAGCTGTTCGTGCTCGACCGAATCGTAGGCTGCCCTGAAATCCACGAAAATATGTTGCATGGGCACGTTGTACAGTCGACATTTTTGGAGTATTTGTCAAAGAGGGAAAATTCGATCTGAAACTAGTGTTATGATAGTTTCACGCAAATACGAACTGAAGGTGAGGGATGGCATGTCAACCATGCACCACACTAAGACTGCCTTGCACAGGATGCAATTACGAAACTAACCTACGTCGGATGCAGCCAAGATGCAGTTCGGAAGCCAGGGTCGGGGGATACATCGGATACACTGACATACACTTCAACAGCTTAGTAAAATAAAATTCAGTGAGCATGGGTAGAATAGTAAAGGGATAATTAAATGTTAGCTGTTCTTTCTTCTAATGTGAAATTGAGGCGCTTTCCCTATTTATTCAAGTGCCAATTTCAAAGTAGATCTGAATACGAACAATAGATCTACACGGGAAAATAAGATAAAAATAAACAAAAAGCGTGGATTTGTTGATAGGTTTTCTGAAGCTGTGGATAACAAATATAACATTTATAACAGAATTATAACAGAAATTTAAATCATTTATTATCGACCAAAAAGTAATTGCATCGAGCTAAATAGTTGATTGATCTCTAATCATGGCGCGGCAGTGGTAGCGACGGTTACGCGTGCTGGTTTGATTGGTTTGCTAGGTTTGACACTTCCCCTGAAAGCGCGAATCTTGGCAGTTGGCCTAGGTGCTTTAGTTGCAATGGTAGTTCCAAAAACGGCTAGCAGCAGAACCACAATTGTGAATATCAGTTGAAACTTCATCTTGCAGCTTGTTTAGTTGTAAATTGAACCGCGAATTGATTGTGAGATACAATTTGACACATTGAATTCTTTTATAGGAAGCGTTCGAAAATTACAATGGTTTACTCAGGTGTGTCTCACAGCTGCCATAAATTTTACTATCTGGCAAAACGTAATGAACTAAAAGTTTCTCAATGTTTGTCTTTCGTCTGTTCAATGCTGGTCAGAAGAGCCAGAATAAACAGTTTCAAATTCAAAAAACAAATAACGACAGTTTATCCAATACTCTGCGTTGATTAGTCGACCGTGACCGTGAGACCAGGTGTCGTCATCATCATCAGGGTTTCTTCATAATTTTGTTTTTTTTAACTAATTAAAAGTTATAATGTTGAGCGTCTTAGCAAAACTTGGGTTATGTAGCAACATAAAATGGAAAACTTTTCTGTAACTCGTTTATGTCTTTCTTTTAGAACAATACCTCTATAGATCTTATTCAACAAATATAAAGGAATTCAATAACGTTTATTCTACACATGTCATGGATGGTAAAATCAACTCTCACTTAGTTTGTGGATGGGTTCTATTTGAACATTCGGGCCAAAGCTTAAATAAATATAGTGCTACATTTACATAGTAGAGTAAACATAGATGAGCGAAGATGAATCCATTGTATCCAAAAGAAATGTCAAACCGTGTATCCAAAAGACCATGACGCCACCATATTCTATGCGGCTCTTGAGAATTTTACAGTGTTGCTCAAATGTGATTGTAGTTTTTTCTGCGAAATGTGCAACCGTTTATTAATGTTTACTCTACTATCTATAGTGTTACAGTCTGTGATATCTGATAAAAATTAAGAGGAATTAGGAGTAGACTAACAATGGAGTATAGGAAAGTAGTGAATATGTAGTAAGACAACAAGAACAGCGAATCTATGAAAAAATTTTGGCCATTAAGCATCAAAATCCATGCTATTTTCCTTCAAAGTAGAATAGTTTGAAATAAATTTGTCAGATTTTTAAATTCTTTGTCAACTAAAATCATTTTGAGGGGGATCACAGTAAATTTCATTGCAATCTTTTCCAGGTGAAAATAACCTTCTTTCCCCACAAAGATATCCACAAGGCCACCTAGAGATCACCTGACCAACGAACCTTGAACCAAATCGACCATATTCTAACCGGGGCCGGTTTTTCGCGAACATCACCAACGTACGCTCCCTACGGAGCGCGGATATTGACTCATTGACCTAGTAGCAGTACAAGGGAGCTCAAAACTATAGACGGTTTATACCTCGCGACAAAGTCGCCCTCCTCGGCTAAACATTTGGCAACTAGACAACCCGCGAGATGCCGAAAACTACGCGCGCGTGCTGGATGAAGCTCTACCTTCCACTGTGGAGCTAGATACTTCAACCCTCGAAAACGGACGGAGTAGGATACGCTGACCGTCAACAAGGCCGCAACCGCGGAGCTAGGTGTGGAAACCTCGAGTGCACGAAATGATTGGTTAGACGGAAAAAGGCCAAGAAGCGATAGACAGGAAAAAAAGAGCTTGGGAAAACTATCTCAGCATATCCACGATAGAGAATTTGGTCAAGTATCGACGAGCGACGAATGAGTTGACCACGATCCTGAGGAGAAAAAAGCACCAGAAGGAGGATAGAGAACATGAGGAGCAAGAACAACTATTCCGGGCTAATGCCACCCGCAAGTTTTACGGGAAGGTGAACCAAACTCGCAAGGCCCACACACCAAAACCTAACATATGTAGGGACAATGGAGGGGATCTAATCACAAACGAGCGCGAGGTGGTCGACAGGTGGAAGCAGTATTTCTATGAGCACCTCAACGGCGATAGAGCAACAGGAGACACAATGGAAGTTAACCTCGGAGTACCTACAAACGACAACAGCGTACCGACTCCCGATCTCGAAGAGATCCGGCGAGAAGTCGGTCTGCTGAAGAATAATAGAGCCCCTGGAAAGGACCGACTCCCGGCAGAGCTCTACCGCTAGCAACGGCACTTCACTGACTGATTTAAAGGATTTAGACAGAAGAGAAACTACTGAAGGAGTGGATGGAAGGCGTAGTCTGTCCCATCTACAAAAAGGGCGATCGCTACCGCGGCATTACGCTGATCAACGCCGCCTACAAGGTGCTCTCCCGGATTTTATTGCGACCTCTAACCACAATAGCAAGAGGTTTCGTAGGTCAGTATCAGGCGGGTTTTATGGGGGCCCGTGCTACTACGGATTAAATTTTTACTCTCCGACAAATCCTCCAGGAATGTCGAGAGTACAACGTGCCCACGCATCATATTTTCGTGGATTTAAAAGCGGCATACGATAGCGTTGAACGCGAACAGCTATGGCAGATAATGCACGAGTACGGTTTTCCGGACAAACTGACGTGGCTGATCAAAGCTATTCTGGAACGAATGATGTGCTACGTGAGCGTTTCGGTGACACTCTCAAGTCCTTTCGAATAGCGCAGAGGGTTACGGCAGGGGTTGGACTGTCCTGTATGTCATTCAATATCGCTATTGAAGGTGTGATCTGGCGGGTGGGCATCGATACGAGAGGAACGATCTTCAGCAAGAGTAGCCAACTCCTAGCCTTTACAGACGACCTCGACATCATTACTAGAAACCGTGGGACGGCGGAGACAATTTATGCCAGACTAAAAATGGAGGCTAGGAGGATAGGGTTACAAACTAATGCGTCGAAAACCAAATATATGTTAGGAAGAGGCTCCCGAGAAAGTAATGTTTGCCTCCCACGAACAGTGACTATTGACGGCGATTAACTGGAAGTGGTTGATGAGTTCGTATATTTTGGATCTCTGGTCGATATTTGGGCTCGATAATTTGCACTGTGCCACAAAAGTAAAGTAAATAAATATCAAGGTGTCTTTGATACTTGTTCTCGAAAGAAACAAAAGAAACTAAAGACCCGTTTTAAAACGTACTATCGTTCAGAATTTAGCTAGCTCTCAAACAAACTCACACAAACCATCACCCGGAATAAAAGAAAACAGTAGATCGCTGAGCAACTGTAAAATAAAAAATATTTCTTTTTTTCAAATTTGAATCATTTATTATCAGCCAGAACGAAACTACGGCGAACAAAACAATTGACTGTTATATTTATGGTGCAGCAGTGGTAGCGGCGGTTGTGCGAACGTGTTTAACTTTGCTAGCTCTGGCACTTCCTTTCCAGGTCCTGGCAGATCCCTTAGGTGCTTTTGTTGCAACGGTGGTTCCAACCACAGCTAACAGCATGGCCACGATAGCGAAAATCAACGAGAAATTCATTCTGCAGCTTACTTCTCAATCGAACTGAAGATTGATTGGGATTAATTTCAAGATCTACCCATCGAGCTCTTTTATAGGTCATGTACGGGAATTGGCACTGTTTATTCAAGTGGTTCATAGTTGCGAAAGGCTTTTTTTTTTGAAGGATAAATATTATGAACGGAAAGCTCTCGAATTGTCTTTCGTGTTACTACTGCTGTGCGATTAAAGCTATGGTATTTAGAATTTTGAATATAAATCACGGCAATTACTGGCATTACTGTACGAGCTTTCTCATGCTAACGTTTAAATTAAAATCAAAATTAATCACGTTATACTTATTAAATACCTTTAGAAATATAGCGTGAGACTAAGTATCGTTGATAATATTGGTAATTGTATGGGTAAAAATCCAACTAATTATACTAGTGTTCCCCTTCATTTATATTAATTCTTGATTGATTTTTGAACAGTTTATATCCACCACATCATGTGGTCCACATGTAAATAAATCGATTAACCATTTTTGTAGGTAAGCCTTTATTTTATGCTTGGTAAATAGAATCTATTTCAAATTCATGCTGAACACAAATACCTATTTTTATTGATACAATTTCTAAAGGTGAAGAATTATTTTGAGAATTGCGGTATTTGGTATACACTGGATTTTGAAACATAAAAGTTAAATATAAAGATAAAAATTTGTTTTAGTAAACATTAGTTAATCAAAGTTATAAAGCTCTGTAGCTCAACGACCATAATTAATCCAACTTGTGGCACAAATTATTCAACTTGGGAAGTTTAGGAAGTTAAAACTCGGGCAAACCAGGAAAGGAACTCGGGCAACCGATAAGCATAAACATTCGCAGTAAATCAACATTTTATTGGCGTTTAAACTACACGTTGCGGTATATTAGCTTTTTGACTGCATAGTTATTGTAAATTGGCATCCAAAAAGTCGTATATTCCTAAAAAGCAGTTTTTAAGTAGTATTTGAGGTAATATATATACTTATTAGCTTTCATTAGTAATGCTTGTTGGTTATTTGGTTATTTATAAAAATAGCTAGGACCAGCCTTTAAAGCTTTCAAGTATTTTGTAAATGATATTGTTCAAGCAAACTGACGGAAACCTTCCTTGAAAATTACTCGCGAACATTCATGTCAACGCTTTTGAGACTCTACTTTAAAGATTATATCCTAATTACATTATTTTATATCGAGTAAATTATTTCAAACGAAACCAAAAAGGCGACTTGAAAGCTTGACTACATTCGATAGAACAGACAAATTAAGTTTACAATTGACCCTGTATAACTATCATCCTGAGTCTGCCAAACAACTGCATTCAGGTTCATTGATGACCAGGATGGATAAGCACCATGGATAAACTTTTTCCCAAGTCTAGCAATAAGGATGTTTGATTGGGGAGTTTCCTGGCTGGCTAATGATTTTACTCATCGATACTTATTTACAGTATCGATTGATTGAACGCTAAACTTCTGTAATCAAATAGTTTTTTTATATAGATAAGAAGCAAACAATTTGAACTTTCATCCTATGACTACAAAGGAGGCCTCCGGCATCCTGTATTGCGATTTCCATCTATTTCGATTGATTTATTTGAGTCGGTAAGCCGACTTATTGGCTTTACTCTACGGTTGATCTACTTTAACACATTATGGTTTATTGAATTGTTTTACATTCGAATGCAAGTACTTGAAGACAGTTTGTTATTTTAGTTGAGCGTGAAATTCGCCAGCAAATATTTTCATTTCATCACTAGCGTCATTTCCCATGAAGGGTAAAGCAGCTGGTTTAAAGGCAAACTTGTCAAATCTTCTCACTGTGCAAATATGTACATTTGTCTGGCAAATTTCTGCTTCCTCGATGATGGATGTTGATTTTACAGAGCGATTTTTTTTGGAAATACCATACCAGCAGAGTAATGAGAAATGATATTTCTGTTGGCTGAACATGTGGCACTGTCTGGCAAATCAGTTGTGTTACTAAAATTAGAATTGCGAATGCAGCCATATTTCATAACGACGGTATGTATAATATTTGCATTGTTTTACGAGGAGATCCCATTAGCATCGCACCGGAAAGATCTCAGTATTGACACTTCTGACTTTTATGGTTTGAACGGTGCAAATAATATTTAGGTCAGTAGGATTTTTTATTATGTTACAATAATATACACTCAAAAAAAAAACAAAGCCGTGGGCTTAAACCGTCATTAGACATTACCCTTCATTGTTGACAGACTTCACAGCCGGCTGTTAGAGTACAGGAAAATTACGGGGTCAGAGTAACGATCCTAATGACTCTAGCTAGCAAGCCTAGCCGAGATTCGAACAAACGACGACTGGCTTTGTTAGACCAGCATCGTACCTCGGAGCTAACTCGGCTAATATACACTCAAGCGTCACATAAAATAATAAATCAATTAACATATAGACATATAAAATATTCAACTACGTATAATTCCTAATCAACCTTTTCATGCATGTGAATACAATCAGTCGGTTTAGTTATTAAATTGTTCGGTAAACTACAGGCTTTCTGCTGGGTCACACCTCTGACAAAGAGCAACTTACTGTACTTGCCTATACAACGACGGGATAGACTGAATTATGTGATCCAAGAGCTCTTAATAAGTTGTATTTTGTAACATAAAAAATTTGGCTGTTTTGTACTGTATATTTGTAACTAGTGTTCGACAGCGGAAGGAAAATTGAAATCCGGGGTCCGGTTCGGTCCAAGTTCCGGAACCGGAACAGAGCCAAATCGGACCGGAATAAAGTCGGAATAAGAAAGTTCGTTCCGATTTTCAACCGGACCGGACCGAAACCCGGACTTCAATTTTCGTTCCGATGTCTAACACTTTTGAAACAGTAATTTGCAGTGTCTAGTCCGAGTAAAATTGTTGAAGGCACATCAATCAACAATATCAGAAGGTGAGTAACATTGGCAAACCTTATAGAAAAGCTATAGGTATAAACGTCCTAAAGAACTTGACCCTTCTTTATCGACAGATATCGCAGCCAGTTATTAGAGTACATGAAAATTACTGGGCTACTGCAAAGGTCCTATTAACTTAGGCTGACCAGACGTCCCGGATTGTCCGGGACTGTCCCGGATTTGGATGGCTTGTCCCGGATTACCAAGCGTCCCGGAAAATGTCCCGCATTGATTAATTCGTGCCAGTTGAATACTGAAACGCTCAGAGGAACACTACAGATAAGTTCTAAGAAGTTTTCAAGAAGTTCCCTATTTATGAATTATTGTTGAGACAAGTGCATTTAACTGAAAAATTTATGGAGCACGCTAGATCAGTACAAACAAATTTGTACTGGACACGTCGTGCAAATTAGCAGAGTTCAAATCAAAAGTGTTGAGCTTGAGATTAAATACGGTCAAACGAACGGAGGTCCATGGTATACTATAGTAGAAGCAATTTAGCAAATAAGTCATTCAATATGTCTTACCGTCGGTCGTCATCGCCAGCATGACGTCGGGATGGTTCGTGTTGTTTTAAACAATCATCGCCATACAATTTGATCTTGAGCCTCTCGTCGCCAGCTTCCCAGGCGTCTTTCGACCTGGTCGAGCCATCTGGCACGTATGGTCCCCCTGTCGCCCGACATCCTTACGACGTGTCCAGCTCATTGTAGCCTACCGACTTTCGTCAGATGTGCGATTTAACAGAAAATTCAATAATTTCATTTTCAGCTCAGCCGTTATAAGGCCGTTAGCCTTAATGATCTAAGACAAGCATAAATTTCACCACATTGTTGGAAAGCACACTTTTCCCATCGAAAGTTTCATTGCAGAAGTATGCCCAGGATAACTGCACTCTATAGAAATTGTATGGGACTGAGTGCGTTTTCGGTCATGATGGCTGAGCGGTCAAAAATGAGCATTTTTGAGTTCCGGTCAGGGATGTCACATATAATTCTGTGTTTTTTGTTGGAAAATCTTACCATCTGTACAGCGAGGAAAAATATCTGTGCAAAAATCTGTCCAATGCACAACAATGAGAGTGAAAGAGACGGAGCGTCATTTTGCTGACTATTTCCGTCTCTTTCACTCTCACGCCAAAGCTCAAAAATCTCAAAAACCCTGTTTCCGGTAGAACCGATGCCGAATGTTCCGGAATGTCCATATCGACTCAAAATACATCCAAATGTCCACTAAGGAGCTAGTGTTGAAAAATCCTTTGGTTTGATACCCCATTTGCCATGTTTTCGAAACGAATTCCAAATGCCCACTTTTGAGTTCAGGTAGAACCGACAACGTATGTTCCGCAGTCTGAGGCGTAAGCGCGCTCTACAGGATAGTAAGAAACTCATTATTAGTGACTACAAATAAAATGGATAACTTTTGCGCAGACAATTAAGCAGATTTCTAGATTTATTTCATCTGCTACTCATGACGTCAAAAAAATCCCACCGTGATCTGGAATATCTCCAGTAAAATGGAACTGTAATTTACCAGCATATTTTTTCATTAAAGGCCAATCTAATGTGGTTCTATTAAGACTAGTTGCTTGAAAATCTATTGAAAATCAGTGGAGATAGAGCCAAAAGTTTAACTGAAGGTACATTCATTTTTGATGTCGGGGACGTAAAGGTTAATCGGAACAGTTTCTAAGGATGAAACATTGGAAATTATGTTACACTAGCCGACCCGAAAAACTTCGTATTGCCACAAATTAAACTGTGTTGTACATAAATCGTGAATCTCGGATGACCTTTGTCACAATCTTAAGTTGAATTTTGCAAGTTTCTGGGGAGTTCATGGGTGTTTTAATATACAAATTTTCCTCACAGTAAAGTAGACAACTCCCCCCATTGCTTAGCCTGATAAAATAAAGCGGATAGCATTTAAATATTCGCCATCATTTCAAACCATTTCGCCGAATACCATTTTGCGGAACACCAATTCTCGGTTGACTATAACGCGGAATATAGAGTTTCGCAGAATACCATTTCGCGAAAAACCTTACGCGGGATGTACCATTTCACGGAAAATCTTTTCGTAGAAAGTACCATTTCGCAAGGGTGACCCAACTGAAGGAAAGTAATAGAGGCCAGTAGATCTAGGAAAATAAATAAACCTAGATAGAGGTGATCTCTACGGGGGGCTGCCCCCCGCAGTGACTGGCGCTTCCGACGGCAGGTCACCGGCAACACTCGCGGCCTGTGGCCATCTCGCGCTAAATTATCTAATGTTACTATTAATAGTTTTTGGTGGTCTTGTTATTGATTCATGTTTTATGAATGAGTCTAAAGATTCTCGAGTTCGATTAGTTTTTGAGTTTCGCAAAAATTTCTGTTTTACTTGTATGAGAGAGTCCTTATCCCCCTACCACAGGGTTGAGGGGTCTCAAACCATCACTGAAAAAATTCCTGCCTCCAAAACCACCCACATGCCAAATTTAGTTCTCGAGTTATGAGGAAATTTTTATTTCATTTGTATAGGAGCCCCCCATCCTAAATTAGGGAGAGGTTTCAATTCACCGTATAAAAAATTCTTGCCTCCAAAACACCCACTTGTAAAATTTTGTTCCATTTGCTTGATTAATTCTCGAGTTATGCAGAAATTTGTGTTTCATTTGTATGGGAGCCCCCCTCTTAGTGGAAGGAGGGGTCTCTAACCATCATAAGAACCTTCCCTGGCCCCAAAAACCCTTATATGCAAATTTTCACGCCGATCGGTTCAGTAGTTTTCAATTCAATAAGGAACATTCAGGCAGACTGACAGAAATCCATTTTTATAGGTATATATTTGGGTGGGAGCCCCCCCCCCCATCTTGGTGGGGGGAGGGATCTCTTACCATCTTAAGAACTTTCCCTGGCACCAAAAACCCCTACATGCAAATTTTCACTCCGATCGGTTCAATAGTTTTCGATTCTATTAGGAACATAAAGCAGACAGTAATCCATTTTTTTAGGCATTGATTTGTATGGGAGCTCCCCCTCTTAGTGGGAGGAGGGGACTTTTGCCATCGAGAGAACCTTCCGTAGCCCCAAAAACCCCTACATGCAAATTTTCACGCCGATCGGTTCAGTAGTTTTCGATTCTAAAAGGAACATAGGGACAGGCAGATAGACAGACAGACAGAAATCCTTTTTTATAGGTATAGATTGCATGAAAAAACCTACTGCTACACCGCTCGTCAGCTGGTGTACACCCTCCTCAGTGACGGAGCTGGCCAGCCGGCACCTCGAACTCCTAATCTGACCAATGTCGCTGGTGACTGTTCTCTTCATCTTCATTATCCCCCAGAATTTCAATACTGGACGAACCCGGGGACAA
This sequence comes from Sabethes cyaneus, assembly GCF_943734655.1. Taxonomy (NCBI): domain Eukaryota; kingdom Metazoa; phylum Arthropoda; class Insecta; order Diptera; family Culicidae; genus Sabethes; species Sabethes cyaneus. Next base: position 166,818,542 of record NC_071355.1, read on the forward strand.
TTTGGTGCACTCAGCTCTTTAGAAAGGAATATATCCATCCAGCTATACATAACTTGGACACTTACAGCAAAATCAAATGGAAGTGTCCAAATTATGTACAGCTGCTGATGGGGTCCAAAATAGGTAGGTTACCCTAATTTTACCCTTGCTTTTATACAAGAAATTGGGGGTCGTTTGCTTCAAAACGCAAACGGAACCACGGAACACCTCGTGGTGATGAGTGATGCTTATGTAAAACAATGTGAGGATTACGATGGGGTTGGAATTTTTGAACTATTCAAAACAAATTAAAAAAAAATTTGGCAGCACCGCCACTAAAAAATAAAAGTTTTTTCGGATTCCTTGGGCAATTTGCAATTCTGTTAACCATGACACTGATTATGTTCCGCACTTAACTAGAAACAATTTGGTCACTTCATGTCAAGTCTTTTGCAACTGTAGCGCACCTGAATAAACAATTTTATTTTTAAGCGCCATTTTTAAAAGAGCTCGATGTGCCGAATTAAAACCAATCACAATCAATCTTCAGTTCGGTTAAGAAACCAGCTCCAGAATGAAGTTCTCTTTGATTTTCGCTATCGTGGCCATGCTGCTAGCTATGGCTGGAACCACCATTGCAACTAGAGCACCTAAAGGATCTGCCAAGACACACACTTGGAAAGCAAGTGCCAAAACTAATACTGCTAAACACGTTCGCACAACCGCCGCTACCACTGCTGCACCGTGAATGTGAGCATTCAACTGTTTTATTTACCATGGATTAGTTCAGGCTGATAAATGATAATAAATCATTTAAATTTGCAAAGAAAAACATTTTTTATTCAGCAGTCATACCACAGATTACTTATTTACTTTATAGGCGACGGTTCGTAATCGATCCTGCGCCAAACGAATTATAGTACTCCAGCACTGTCGCCCCTGAGCTCCCGTTCTCCAATCCACTCGAACATCAGCTGATCGTGCGTTGTCCTAGACAGCGCGCAACCAGCAGGTGCGGGCTGTGGGGTCTGTACCGAAGTCCTCGGCCTCTTTCTGGTCCACTGGTGAAAATAGTTTTGGCAACTCTTTTGTCGGGCATTCTGGCCACGTGCCCAGCCTACCGTAGTCTGGCTGGGTTACTATATCAGCATGTGCTCGTGGTTCACGCGTCTGCGCCACACTCAATTTTACATTTGGCCACCAAGTACTCGTCCATCAGCTTCCTTTAACGTCCACTCATGACCGTACTGAGTCACCAGAAGAATAAGTGCTGTATAGAGCGCCAGTTTTGTGCTAATTTGCAACCTACGGGACTTCAGCTGACTACGTAATCCGTAGAAAGCCCGATTTGCAGCAGCAATTACTTTGTTTAACTTCCCGGCTTACGTCATTGTCACATGTCACGAGCGTACCAAGCTATATGAATTCCTCAACTACTTCATATCGTTCCTCACTCAGCTCCAACTCGGTACCAACTCTGTTTGGACTCCCATGTACCCTGTTAGCAACCATATACTTCGTTTTGGCGGTATTATTGGTAAGTCCCGATCTCGCTACTTCCCATTTAAAAGGCCTAAAGGCCTCTTCCGCTGCTCTGCCATAGATTCCGATGATACCGATGTCATTCGCGAAACCAAGTGGCATGTGATTTATAATGATAGTCCCATTCCTTTCCACGTTTGCTCTTCGTATTGCACCTTCCAAGGTAATGCTGAATAGCAGGTTAAAGAGTTCATCCTCTTGCTTTAGTCCATTCGACATCACGAAAGCGGCTGAAGTCTCACCCGCTATTTTGATGCATGATTTTAACCCATTCTGCATCGCACGAACCAGCGTAATTAGTTTCGTTCGAAAACCATGTTCTAGCATTATCTACCATAGCTCATTTCGTTTGACTGAATCTTACGCTACCTTAAACTCCACAAACAGATGATGAGTCTACAACTTACTCCATGCAGACTGCAGAACATGTCTAGAAAGTGACGCAGGGTAAACATCTGATCCGTCGTGGAGTGACCCTCACGAAAATCAGCTTGGTACTCGCCGACGAAGGACTCCGCTAACGGACTTAGCCTACATAATAGAATACGGGAAGGCATCTTATAGGCATAGTTGAGCCATATAAATTCCTCGATAGTGTTTACACTCGAGTCGATGTCCTTTTTTGAAAATGGAGCAAATTAGGCCATCCAACCACTCGATCGGCATTTGTTCTTTCTCCCAGATCCTGACTATGATTATCGGCTCGGGCAAATATTCATGCTGTAAACACTATCAAGAAATGGTTTGATTCGTGGGTATGCTTAAAAGACGTAGACTTTTACCATGACGGAAAGATTGGTAACAGTTGTGTGACGTCCCGTGATTCGCCATCTGGTCGAATAACTGCCAATCCCATTTGCGCGGAAAACTATCAAACAAGTCGGGCATTTTTTTTTCTGTGCCAGTTACACGCTACCGATTACCACCCAAATAATATGTAAACAATACACAATCCAGGCAAATCCTCCAATACGCTATTAATAGGTACGAGGACGCCATAGGTTGTAATGATCGGTGGGAAATATTTCAAAGTTGCATATTCATGAGAATAGCGAGAATTTAGTTGTCCCCTAATATTAGACACATCTCATCCGATTTGAGCTTAGTTCCATGACATTCGAACCAGGTCGTATTATTTTGATAGCTTGAATTTTAATTCATTAGTCTTTCTATTAACTTTACAATTGATATGATTAAGGTATTAATCAACCTTAGACGTGCTGTTATACCTACTCTTCAGCTGCGCGTACGTTCCAACAAATGTCTGAAACAAAAATTAATGAAGTGAAAATGGGAAAGTATGAACACAATTTAAAATAATTGTACAACCGTCAATTACAATTTTCTTCACTCTAGTGAGCACATTGTAGATTGAAAAATCTTATTGTTGATTGAAATGAAAAATCGTTTGCAATAAAAATCCTTTTGCGTCCTTGCGTTCAACGTCCTTTGAGAAACTCCTGCACAGATATTCTCATGATTGGTCGACTTTCGTTTTTTCTATTCAACAAAAAATGAAAAACGAAGCCTTTGATATGAAAAAAAACGTTTTGCTGTGGGTAGATCCTTTGACGAAGAAAATAGGAGCGACAATAAAACTCTAACCTTCCATTCCATTTCCACTCCATGTATATTGTGGCAAACGCTGAGTGTCGGTTTGTAAAATGCTAGCGAGCGAGATCACTTTTATGGCGACGTAAGTGAATTGCTTTCTGTGTTCTGGGTGGATATTCCTTTGATTTCGATGTTCGGATTCCAATTTGTGATTACTTTTGCTCGGACCGCCCGTCGTCGCATCGCACCACTTACTCACTCACTCGTTCTGCTGATTGGCCGGCGTATTTCAACGTACAGTCGGATGGATTTCCGACCAAAGCCACTTGACACTGCCAGATACATAGGTGGAGCGGGGGTTTGCGTTTCTGTGTCCGACTGGTTTTACGTTACGAAGCTTTGGTTGGATTAATAATGGGTGATAGATTTTTCCGATTGATGAAAGCCAGTGGTGCTATCGGGCAGCGTGTATTGTTCGATACAATAGGTAAGAATGTTTTGAATATTTAAACCTTGCTTTCAAAGGACCTATTATTTGCTGAGTGAAGGAACGATTTAAAATTAATGAACACTTCCAAAAGAATATGATAATAACAGGCTATCGGTATTGACAGAATGTGTTCTGCTAAATAAATTAGAAACCTATGCCACGCATGAAATTTGTTTTGAATGGACATTACGAAAAAAATGTATTCAGAATCTGTTCTTTGACACCAACATCAAAGCATGCCAACATGTGATTTGACAATGCATTCAAGAGTTATTATTTTTCAAAAACGAGGATTCAAAAAAATTGCAAAAGATTATATTTCGGGAATTTCAAACCGAACTATTTGCAATCAAAACAGGAGTCACCATGTAAGTATTACAAATATATAATTCTTTTCTGTATGGCACACATATTGCATATTCGAAATGGTTTCATAAAAAAGTTACACCAATGTTTGCCCTTGTTTTGCCTTGTTCAACATATTGGTTTTGTAGAAGCGATTTCGGCACTATATTGACATTCATTGCTGGCGAAATTTAAATGGAGTGCAACAATATGGCTAATTTGAGCATTGTGCTGAGGTTTCTCGGTAAAATTCAAATATATGCTAATGGGGTGAAGTGAACGTTTCCGCGTGGATTCTACGAGTAGAAGTCAAATGTTCTGAAACACGCATATGTAATATGTACAACATGCTACGTACGCTTTCAACATTAAAGTACATAGCAATTGGCCTCGAGGGATGACGCTGCTCGATCCTCTCTATTGGGTGAGACTGTTAGAGCTAGCAGGATCATAGCATAGCACTAGCCCTAAAATTGACTGCGCACCAACTGTTGGCTGCGAAAGTTTAATTTGAATAGCAGAATGTAGCGCAAGGGTTTTGCATAGTGAGTGAGGCATATGTTTCAATATGTTTAACTTTCTTCTAGCTTTCTTCTGTTTTCTAGCACAAGATTAAGTTCTTTTCGGATTTTTAAATGTTTTAAACATATTTTTCAAATAACACAATTGCCCAAGTCTATCAAACATGTAAACACAAATAGGAAATGATTAATGTAGTCGCTATATCAGTTTGTAATAAATTATATTAAATTAAATCATTAAAATCAGAAAGTGTTTTGAATTTCACGTTCCATGTATGGTTGTATTGCTATAATTAATTGAATTTTAATATTAATCATTCATTCTTTTGAGAAAAAACAAATGCAGCGGAAGTATATTTAACCAGCAAAGACATTTCTAACTAAATGTTTGGATGGTAAATGGTTGAATAATGCGATCCCGAATCTCGCGGGTTATTTTATACATGCAGGTATAAAATAGATTCCACTGAGGTCCACAGCTTCTTATTCAGCAACTCCTATCCACTCCAAGGCACTCATGCGAATGCTGAGTGTAAACTCTCTGCCTGCAATTGACGGATCTCGGTAGAAACAGATTCGAATGAACCTGAAATACTAGGAAACAGAGGAGAGGGTCCAAAGCCCCTACGGAATTCGGATTCTACGGAATCGCGCGCAATTAGTCGAACGAAGGAGGAAAAGCTGGAGGATATCTTCAACCTTGACAGCGACTCGCTGTAGGTAGGACCTTCGTGTCGTCTCGTATTGGTCTCAAGCAGAAAAGGCGGCACAAGCTGTATCTCAGCATGGGATACACACAGGAAGAGACTATGAAACTGGACATTCGCTCAACCGACCAGCAACCGCAACCTCTCGAGCAGAGCAAGCGGCAACGGTCGGCGGAGACTGTGTCACCTAACACCAGTGCAAAAGGTCCTAGTACTAAGCGACCTAGAGTGCGCAAAAATAAAAGGCAGTTTGCGCCCAAATCTCAAACAGGGGTTTCATATAGTGAAATGGTGGATGCCTCCAGCATCGCAATCACTTCGAGTGATTACCCATCCACTATGCTTACAGCGGATCTGCTATTCGCAGTGAAATCCTGAGCTGCATTGCGAACAGGGTTCCCCAGCCATACGGCCATAGTTCAAGAGCTGCCAGCTCAAGAACGGTTATCTGATCCTTGTTTGTGCTGACGTAGAGACAGTAAGATGGATGGAGACTACGGTAGCAACCCTCAAGCCGTGGGATGAAGCGCTGCTGCGAACTTACACCCCACCTCCCGAGGCCCCTTTTTTCCATGTGTGGATTCATCACTGCGACCAGTATAGTTGATCTATTGTGATATCGCCCGGGGGTTTACTGTATGACCTGCACTGCATTTCTTTTTGCTATAATCGCTATTGAATGAACGATATGCTTATTAAATTTTATGCGTGCTGTGTGTATTGAGAATTACCCTTCCTTCACAGCTTGATCTACTTTACCCACTTATTCCTCGCTGCCAGTACTATCCCATATTATAGCCATCCCTGGCGAGGACTCATTCGTACCTCTGACCAGTACAACTTAACTGTAGGAGGGACATTTGCACTGTCAAGAGGCTTCAGAGGGTAAATATAGAATTCAGCATGAAGGAAGGGTAAATGAGGGGCCTGAGAATAAACCCATGCTAAAGTCACTTGACAAGGAATGGCTTGATTCTACTAAGACTCGAACCCACGACCACTCGCTTGTCAAAGCAGACTCGATAACATAGCGGCTACGAAGCCCCACCACCCCCCCACCCCCCAAGGCCCCTTGTGTCCAAGGGGTATTTCTCGAGCAGCGTAGATACCACGAGCGAGAGGATCCTCCGTCTGCTCCAAAATCAGAACGACAGCTTCTCTACACAAACGTGACGAGTACATCGTCGCAGTGTGACAGGGGACACAATCGAACTGCCGTTGAAGATAGACCGTCTGTCTGCTAACCTGAAGATGGGGGGCTCCGTAGCCGCAAGGTTATCGAGTCTGCTTTGACAAGCGAGTGGTCGTGGGTTCGAATCTTAGTAGAATCAAGCCATTCGGTGTCGTAACTTTAGCATGGGTTTATTCTCAGGCCTCTCCATTTACCCTTCCTTCATGCTGAATACTATATTTACCCTTTGACGCCTCTTGACCGTGCAAATGTCCCTTCTATAGTTAAGTGTACTGGTCAGAGGTACGAATGAGTCCTCGCCAGGGACGGCTATAATATGGAATAGTACTGGCAGCGAGGAATATGCGGGTAAAGTAGATCAAGCTTTGAAGGAAGGGTAAACCCCAATACACACAAGCACGCATAAAACTTAATAAGCATATCGCTCATTCAATAGCGATTATAGCTAAAAGAAATGCAGTGCAGGTCATACAGCAAACACCCGGGCGATATTACAATAGATCAACTATACTGGTCGCAGTAATGAGTCCACACATGGAAAAAAAACCTGAAGATTTCAAACAGGGTTTCATGCTGAACTATATGTTCGGCAAGGCTCATGCACATGAGACAGGTTAGCCGTGGAGCGGCCAACTAGGGGATTCTGCGCCAGGAGCAGTGAAGGTACGTCTGGGCAACCTCCCGAGGAAGCTTCGCAACCACCTGCTCCAGGCACGTCGGCAACGGTTGCACAGGTTCGCACAAAACCCCGCAAGGGCGATCTGCACCAACCACCAGCCAATGTTCGCACGTCCGCGACGGTTGCGAAAATTCGCAAGGTTTACCGAAAGGAAGCTCTGCATCAACCGCCAACCACTCGCACATCTCAGAATCGAAAAGCGCCGGCCGTGATTCGGTCTCCAGTCGACTGCAGCCACCGAAGCCCTCTGATGTAGGAACTGGCAGCCGTCCGTCAGTTTCCGAGTCTAACGACTCCGCCAATTGCGGCGGACCACAAACATAGTGGGCAGCCTTTGCTGTGTGCAAGCGGACCTTCATCATGCCAAGGGCACTTCTAGTGTCCTTGGTCGGAGGTTCGTAAACCAGCAGCTAACGGCTGTCTTCATTTAAGAACCTTGGGTTCACGGCACGAAAATTCTCGGCCTAGGAATCTACAGTAAGTTAATTTACTGTAACACGCAATCCGTACCGAAAACTGCAATTCTGTCAACGAGAGAAATTAAATTTTCTTCCATCACAGAATTCATTCAACGCGTTGTCGTCACTGTCAAACTGGAAATGCCAACGAGTACGGGGAATCAGAACCTGGTCGTGGCGTCCACATACTGCGGGGCCATCAACGTGTCGTTCCTGATCGGCTGAGATGCAAATGCCCATCACACGGGGCAGCACGGATGTCAATAACAGGGGTGAGAACCTACTTGAATACTTAACTGCTAACAATGTCAATGTATGCAAGGTAGGGAACGTCCCCACTTTTGTTAATGCTATCAGAGATGAGGTCCTAGACCTCACTGTCTGCACCACTTCTATAGCTGAAAGAGTCAAAAACTGGCATGTCTCTGATGTGCCTGGCTTATCAGACCATAGGCATATCGTTTTTGATATTGATATTGAAGCAAAATCTCTCAGGAGAGAACAATACTCTCGGAACTTCTGCCATATTAAGATACGCACCAGCTGAGCTGGACGTTGCAGCTAATGACCATCAGAGTAGGATCATTGATGCTGATGAGTCTGCCGTGAAATGCGACGTGCCTTGTTGGAATGAATCGCTGAGCAACCATCGTCGGGAAGCTAGGCGTTTATTCAACAGGGCTAAGATCACGTCCAATTGGGAGGCCAACCGGGCATCTCTCACCAAATACAACGCAGAGCTTCGCAAAGTCAAAAGGAAGTCCAGAGTCAAGTTTTACGAGAACATCCAGACTCTGCCTGAGACGGCGCGACTCTAAAAAGCGCTAGCCAATGACCATGATAATGGCCTTAGACAATTCAAAAAAGAAGATGGCAGTCTGTTACTGCTAGGGAAACGTTGGAGATTCTTATGAACACGCATTTCCCTGGTTCGACAGTGTCCACTGGAAGCGACGTCGGCGCGCAACAGCAAGTTGAGTTGCCGCGCAATGTGTCAAGCGACTCGGTTCTACTTGCGCGCCGACTGTTTACGGAGACCTCAATCAATTGGGCACTCAGCTCCTTTGAACCAATGTCTCCGGGCCCGGATGGCATATTTTCCATCTTCTTACAAAAAGCGGACGAGATTATAATGTCCGAGCTCATCAACCTCTTTCGTGCCAGCTTCACGTTGGGACATGTTCCGGCAATCTGGCGGAAGGTCAAGATGGTGTTCATACCTAAGGCAGGCAAAAATGATAAAACTATGCCAATAGCTTTCAGACCAATTAGTCTGGCATCAACGCTTCTCAGGTTGATGGAAAAAATCACGGATAATCACATCCGTAGCGAGTTTCTAAAGAACTCTCCTTCACATGGCAATCAACATGCTTATCAAAGCGGGAAATCTACGGAAACCGCTTCACTGCCTAGTGACGCTAATTGAGAAGTCGCTTCAATACCAAAAGACGGCACTTTGTGCTTTTCTGGACATTAAAGGTGCCTTCGATAACACGTCATTCGCCTCAATTAACACGGCTCTCCTTAATAAAGGAACTGATCAGCCGACAATGAGCTGGATTGAAGCAATGCTGTCAAGCAGGGAAATCACAGCTTCATTGGGAGAAACGTCGATCACAATCTCAGCGATCAAAGGATGTCCTCAAGGAAGAGTTCTCTCTCCCCTGCTTTGGTCACTGGTGGTCGACGCACTCTTGCACAAGCTATCACAGCAAGGTTATGAGGTCATTGCGTACGCCTACGACGTGGTACTCATTGTCAGAGGTAAATTTGACGCAGTGCTGTCCAGTCGTATGCAAGGAGCTCTAAATTCCACTATCTCATGGTGCCTAATATAAACGCCTCCAAAACAGTTGTGATACCATTTACTAGGCGGATGAGACATACTCTTACTCCCCCTACACTGAATGGAATCAGACTGAGCTTCAGCAATGAAGTTAAACATCTGAGTATTATTCTGAATCATAAACTGAAGTGGACCGCTCACCTAGACTATGCTGTCAAGAAAGCAACAACAGCCATCTGGGCATGCAGTTCACTGTTTGGCAAAACCTGGGGACTGAAACCTCAACTAGCCCTTTGGTCATACACTACCATTGCACGGCCTAGACTAATTTATGCCGCTCTTGTATGGTGGCCAAAGGTGAATGAGGGGACAGCGCAGGCCAAGCTGAACATAGTTTAACGCCTGGCATGTTTGTCAGTGACCTTGCATGTTTGTCAGTGCGCACAACACCAACTGCAGCCATGGAGGCAATGTTATGCTTGTTTCCTTTACATCTTCATGTGAAGCCGAACTCGGTGCACTAAGGTTGCAATGGTGTCGTAACTCGTAACATACTTGAGGGGGACCAAATTGGTCACTTTCGTGTACTAAGGGAGTTCAAACTATCACCCCTAGTACCGACAATCTCCGACTGGATGGAGGCACGGTCTGACATGGATGTTCCATACAGTGTAATTGATAGAGAATGCACTGTATGGAGCAATGGAGGGCCTGTTCTTCCATCCGGTACCATCTGCTTCTTTACAGATAGATCAAAAATTGGGACCTGCACAGGTTCCGGAGTCTACGGACCCGGAATAAAGGAAGCAGCACAGTGGAAGGCAAAAGCCCCACCGTTTTCCAAGCAAAATTATATGCATTATACATCTGCGCCAAAATATGTCTAAAACGAAAGTATAGGCATGCGAAAATCGGAATTTTTACGGACAGCCAGGCTCTCAAGTCCACCAAATGTGCATCCAAATTAGTTTGGGAGTGCAGCACAACTTTGATGGAGCTCTCACGCCAGAGCAAAGTTTCATTATTCTGGATACCTGGAAACTGCGGAATAGAGGGCGATGAGCTTGTTGACGAGACGAGGATCTGCTCATCAGTTTATTGGTTCCGAACGCTCCATATCCGCTGTCAAAAGCGAAGTACTGACCGGAGAAAAGTTAGAAAAAGCATCCAGATGGTATCAAGCGCAGAGTTGTAGAAACGTTAAACAGTGTATCTACCCAGACCCTGCAGTAGTCAAACAACTACTTATTTTAACGCGTAGTGAACTGCGCACTCTTTGCCATTTAAAGAGAATTGGAAAGGTCTCAACCGACAGTTGCCACTTTTGCAATTTAGAACTAGAAAGTTCAGCGCACTTGCTCTGCTCCTGTGGAGCTCTTGCGTCTTTCAGGTACAGTTTCTTCGGAAGCTACCTTTTACCTCCATGCTCTGTATGGAAACTCCATCCCAAGAAGGTTACCGGTTTTATTAATCAGTCTATTATACAGTCTTACAACCTAGCTCAACTCCATCAACGGGTATGAGCAATTCGTAAACTGTGTACAACAATCGGGGCCAGCTACAAAATATAATCTTAGTGACTGTCGCAGTGGCATTTTTGAACCCAGTGGCCTTCTGGCATACAAAACTAATTTTTTGTTCAAATAATGGCAAACGTACATCTGGGTGTTGCTAAAGAGGATTTTCCATGGGCACTCTATCGGTTTGTTTATACAAGTTATCCAGAAATGAAAGATATTAACAAGAAAGTAAGAGAATGTTCCATTTATTTCTAACACAACAATTACAACGTTCTTTACAGATACGTCTCTTAGCGTCTCTTGCTTTTATTTTATAGCTTCTTGCTTTCAGCGATATAGTGTCCTCGGAACTTTGGGCATGTAAATATCCCGCATAATCAAAAAGTTTCAAAGTTAGTCATAGCTTACAGTGATAAAAATTTAAAAAAAAAATTTTGTGTTAACAGCACAGTTGTAGAAAATGTTAAAGTAAGCAACTTTGCTGAAGAAATGGCATTTCTGACTCTATCGGCTGCAGAGTCATGGAGAATTTTTTGGAATTTAAAAAAAAATTGAGTTTTCCTGCTTAATTTTTGTTAGTTACATTTTACAAGAATATATTGTTCTAAGCAATTATTAAAACACTCAAAACACACGTTTTTGCAAGTGACCGCAAATTTCTAATACCTTTCCTTGCAAAGTTGTCGCATATTAAAGTTTAATTCTTCCTTAACTTCACGAACCTATAGGGTAGAATGGGACAACGGAAACGTGAAATCAGTGTTTCACCTTGAAACTTGGGTGCCGCTTGTCCTCACCCACCCGTATTAGAGAACGGCATGTTTTGTGTAAATTGGCTATTGCAGTTGAATGGAGCCACTAATGGTTGAACAAAATTGTCCTGGTCTACACAACTGTTTGACATTGTACCTCCACATATTTTTTTTTCTCTTCCGATCCGAGTACAGAACTGTATCTAAATAGTAAAAAAATTAAAATGTAGGTATTTATTAAACGAAAAAATACGCTTTCATCGTTTCCATCCGATTTTCACTCCGCAATGCAAACAGAAGAAGTAGATGGGGAAATTCAAAAGAGAATTAATAACTTTCCCATTATTGCTGTGGTCAGCAGTTTTCCTCCGAGCTGAATTATGCAGCTGCGGCTGCATTGCATTCATAACTTTAAATTGAAAAACAGCATCGAAGAGAAATAAATAGCGGCCTTTTAGTAAACTGTACCCGATTTCAGTGGTATTTATTAAAAGAACCGACCAATTAAATCCAAAGAATCACTCAGTCGTAAACATATAGTAAACATTAACTTGGCTGCCCACCAAGAGATGGGTTCGTTCAAGGCTAAAAGTACTAAAATCTCACTGGCGGTACTGGAAGACCACTGTCACTAAGGTCAAATAGCGGACGTTCGTCCACTCGTTACTCGTTTCCATTAGTCTTGCTTTAGCTCCTAGATATGTCTTCTTTGAGACTCAAAATTGTCGTCTCTACGGTAGGCTCTCTAAGTGATAAAAACATTCTTATTCTATCTACGACTGTCTTAATTTATTTTCCTCTCTAGCGAGTGTGGTTTGCTGTTTCTGCGTCTGTCACATGATACTAATTTCCTCCTGCTATTACATACTACTGGAGGAAAAATTGGCTGGCGAAACCAATCTAATTAGCTCGAGTTCGAGGGCAATAATTTCGTGGTGATGTTGGTAGGAATGCTGGGCGAACAGATTGCGGGACACGTTATAGGAAATTATTTCCCATTGGACTTCCTCTGCCATAGGCCGTTCCGTTGACGACGTCGACGACGACGACGACGACGGCGAATCAGTCCACTGACTGCCACTACACACGTCTACCTTCTCTTCTAGTCTAGTTAAACGATGTTCAGAAAAAAAATCTGCTCAAATGGAAGTGCTTTTCGTGCGATCTCTTGTATCCATTAAATGATACGATAAGGAGACTTTTGCCAAACCGGCGGCGTGGATTTTGCTGTCTAACCGGGAGTACATACAACATGAAAGATACAGTTGAAATGCTATTAAGTACGCTTAAGAACCCGTTTTATGGGCTCTAAATTGGGGAAGACAGGCGACACAAGCGTACTGCTAATGCATGCGAAAAACATTACGAAAATTTCCGTAATAGACAGACGTAAATGTTCGAAAAAAATACACTCGCGTAACTTCTTTGAATTTGCCATCAGATCCAGTTTTGCTTAGAAAAAAATAATCATTGCAATTTATTTGGTCCCAAATCTAGATGAAAACAAACATTCCAATTCGATGGCGATCAGCAACATACGGTGCTCATGTAAAAAGCATCACACACAAGCACAAATATCTGAGCGCTGAGCCTAATGCGTCCCATTAGCAATTCGGAGTTCTAAGAGCTATTTTAATTGCATGAAATCTCATGGGACAACGCACATGTGAAGGTACAGATTGACTTTGCAGTTTAGTATAAAACCGTTTGCATAACTTGATTGACGTTTTTCGGCGAAATGAATACAAATTTTTAAATTCCAGTTTGTCCGGACGTTTCGAGCTACTGCGTACAACTTTTTACGTCCACTATGTTACACTTAGTTTATCTTTCTTTTTTTGTATTACTATATGTAACATAATGGACGTAAAAGTTGTCCGCAGATGACCAACGAAAGCCAGTAAGTAGCTCGAAACGTCCAGACAAACTGGAAACCATACATTTGTATTTATTTCGCCGAAAAACGTCAATTAAATTAAGAAAACATTAGATTGCGGCGAATATCTTTATACAACACAAATGCCACCGAATTTTTAACTGATGAGCGCGGTTATGGTGAAATGTCGTCGTGGTTGGGCCACTTTTTGGCATACGCCTATAACTTCCGTTTCAAAATGGGATTTGAAAATCTAAACAGGCTACGGGTGACTTTTTTGGGCCCATCGGTGGCCTGAACAATATTTAGAAATTACGTTAAAACCATATTTATTCGAGTCACGAAAAATGATATAGTTGCTGTGACTATTTTAGGCCCACTTTTTATTGTGGTGTCTGTGATGTATGGTACCAACGATAACAGTTATAAAGCAATCCCCTGAATAACTCAATTACTGGTACTGTGCATGCCGTAATTTTTTAGCTGCGCAATTAACAATAACGCTGATTGTTGGCATATTGTTGGGACTTATCAAAGGCTTATCGCCCACCAAAAACCAGCTATAAATAAACCTGAGAAATTGCGATGGGCAAATAGCACCACCCAAGGGCCTATTTGGTGTACTGCTGTACTTCAACGGTAGACCAAAAGGGAGTTAGAAGGTTTATGGGTCGGTGTTTTTCAAGTTTTGCCTACATACCGGCAATATAATGGATCCTTGAAGATTGCTGATTTTGCAGCGACAACAGCTTGCTTCTGGAGCAAGTGGACATTAAATCGTCCATATACATTAGCACCAGAAGCAAAAGGTTGTCATTCAAAAACTAGTTATCTTCAATTTTTACTCAATATGCTAGAAGCGTACCAGGTGCCTCGCACATTAGTAGTAGTTTGAATGAGGAACTTCAGTTTATTTGGCTGAAATTAACAACAGGATGAATCTTCAGCTAGTGAATGAAAATTAATTTATATTTTCATATCAGAGCAGATATTTTTGTTCCTCCTTGATGAAAATAAGTATCGCACTTAAAAAAAAAGCACCGAAGTCGGCCAAATTTTGTCGAGATTTGGACAGCCGAGCGTTCGGTAAAAATTTTTATGATACCAAACGTTAGTAAAGATCCGTAAACGTATGCACCACCGAAATTTTCACGCTCGGCTGTCCAAATCTCAGCAAAATTTTGCCGACTTCGGTGCTTTTTTTAAGTGTGAGAATTGTTTTGTGTTACTGTATTAACAGCTGTTGTGCCTCCCAGTTGACGTCGAGGTATGATGCTGGCCTGATAAACCAGTCGTTGTATGTTCGAATCTCGGCATGGAGAGGGTGTTAGAGTCAATAGGATCGTAGCAACTGACCCTGCAATTGCCCTGTACTCTAACAGCTTGCTGCGAACAGCTGTTAAGTTTCTAGAATAAGTAAACGTGAAGCTATTTGTATGGTTTTCAACCCATCATCGAGAACAGATACACGTAATCGAGTGCTTCTATTTTTTCGGCCTAATTACGTGATAGTGGACATACAGTGGTTTTGATTTTTGTTATTAATTTTAGACACTTTACATCAACGATGCATTCGTGGTTTTGATGTGTATTGAATAAAAATTAGCAAAATACTGCGACATTTGCCCCTATTTAGACTACCCCGATTTACACAATTATCACAGTCGAATTTCGCACACGATTTCGCTCAAGGAAAATGAAGTGAAAAGAAGGGCAAGAAGGAAAAAGAAGTCAAATTCATAAGTTGATTAAACTAAAAGCCACTCTAGTGTTAAATTACCAGTGCAAGATGGGGTATGCTTCATTAAATGATTATCACAGTATTCTAAATAGTCATAAAAGGGGCAATACATTTTATGAAAACATTTATAACAGATTAAAGCCTATGGGGGCTACCTACATTCGTTCCAGTATTGTTCTGAGACAAGACATGTCAACTCGTAACAGATTTTTAAGGGGGCATAGTACTTTTTACGCCATATTTTTTGCCTTATTTCAAATATTTTTTTCTCGATAACGCGAAAAGCGAATCGATTCGGGTTTATTGCTTGCTAAATATTGCACTTTATACTTATATTTGCAGTTTTGTTTGCATATGTGAACCTCTTCCCCTCTCCCCTACGCCTCCTAGAACATGATCATTCGAAAAAAAAACATGATTTGCGGTACCATGGATTGGCGCTGGGGGGCTTATCCGAATTAAAAAATTCCAAAACGACATGCAAGAATATTAAATTATCTCGTGTTTGACCCATCGTTTTTTTTAAATTCGAACGCATAACAAAATGGTGAATGTCCGCATTCAACATAAAAGTAAGGTTTTTAGCCGAAAAAATTGGCTTTAAACATTTCTAAAAAATACAAAAATTGTAATATCGAAAAAAGGATGGGTCAAACACTAGATAATTTTGTTAGCTTTGAAACAAAAAAAGAATCATGAGAATTGCTTCAGCCGTTCTTGAGATATTTATGGTACCGACTTTCAAACCCTGGTTTCGAGAAAAACGACGTTGAAGTTTTTATTCGCTGTGTAATCGCTCCAGACATGCGCGGTACATAGCTGTAACTTTGTCAATTTTTGGAATTCATCGAAATGACTTGAAACACATATGGTCAAAATGTTAATCTTTCGAAATAATCAATAAAAAAAATTTCGATTTTTTTAAATTGAAAAAATACTATGCCCCCTTAAACCATTTTAGACGGCCATTTTAAATTGGCTAAATTGGACTGCTTTGCACGCATGAAACAACTCAGCAGTGTTGGAAAGAACAACATATTCATAAGCTTTGGTAAAACTGCTAAACGACGTGTGTAAAGTATCGAAAATTTGCTGAAAAGAAGACAAAGAAGCCATTTGTTACGTCTCGCCTCAGGTATTGTTATATAGTTTTCAAAGTTTTTATTTGGGAAAGAGCAGCAAAAGAAAAGCAATGTAGGATGAAATTGGTAGCATGCTGAAAATACCCTCAGCTACCCTACATCGATGCAGTAGTCTAAACATAATTCTGGACAGTCTCAAACTACATATATGCATGCAGCATAGCAGAGTTATACGTAAGACAAACAATGTTGTCAAACTCTTGACATACCTTTTTATTTTATTTTTTTTTTTATTATTACTTTACCAACAAGCAACAATGTCCTAATGGCCCTTAACACCTAATACAGTAAACATCGAAACATTGAAATAAATTTAGAACGTAACATTTGCTGAGACCAGGGGCTTGCGATGGGTGCCATGTTTTTGTTGCCAACATCTCAGCACAACTCGACAGGGTTGGCAGCAAATTTACCTGTCAGACGGGCGCTTTTCCTGCAATAGCGCCCTTCGTTAAGTCGACTGTCAAACACCGTTCGTTAAGATAGGCTGCGACTGAGCTGGCTGAGACAGATGAAAGTCGAACACTGCCAAAACTCGGTTAAAAACAAGTTGCAGGCCCAGGGGACTGGCAGGCGGCCATATTTTTGGAGCTAACATGTCGATCGTAGTATAACAACATACCGCAAACATTTTTGAATTTCGCTTTAGTCACTTTCTGTGCTTCCGATTTGATGCTCGATGCTTCTGTTGGCCTCGCAGTTGGCTTCGAGGTATGACGCTGGCCTAATGAGCCAGTCGTCCTATGGTCGAATCTCGACTGGGAGAGGCTGTCAGAGTCAATAGGATCGTAGCAACTGGCCCTGCAATTGCCCAGCACTTTAACAGCTGGCTGTGAAGTCTGTCGTATAAAAACAGTAGGTCAAGTTTCGATAACGAAATGTAGCACCTAAGCTTTGCCTTGCTTCTGTTAGTCCCAAATGGCAGTTGGAACGCACCGCCACCATCAAAACAAGACAAAAAACGGCAATGAATGGTAATGGCAATGTTTCGGCTCGTATTCAATACGGCCCGCGATATGTAGGATGCTAGCTGTTGCAGTAGAAAGGATAGTGTTACCAGTGCCGTCTGCAGACCAGTAATGGTGTTCTTCACACTGTAGTTGATGCTACGAAAAGGCAATTGCGTCACGGAAGAAGTAGTTTAGAGTGTATTCTTTACACTGTATTTTTATCGCTGTCAGTTTTTTGAAAACTAGAAAAACTACAAGTCTACAGCCCTAAGGGTTGTACGAAAGGGTGACGTAGGACTATATCAGGTCATTAGATCAAAGACTAATGTAAACTGCATTTCTGGCATATGTATGTTTATAAGAATCTGTGAGTGCCATTGTTGAAGTGAAGTTTAAGTGAAGTTTAACAGAGCGAAAAATTCAGATTCAATTCTACATTGAATACAATGGTGGCTTTGAAAATACGTGGACGGGGGTTCATAAGTACAACGTCTGCAACCATTGAGAAGAGTTTTCTTTTTAAAATCACTTGTGTGCATTATAAAGGTTCAAATAGTAATGAATGACCAGACCAAAAATTATTGTATTAAATGCATCATGCGTAGCTTGACATATTTCAGTAACCCTACTTTATCTCGCTTGTGGCCTTTAAAAGGGTTATTGGTTACAAATAACATTAAAGCCAAAGCACGTTCATCGTAAATATGACGTGCCATTCGAATGTCCTTCTCTTTTAGGTAGGCGTCGATTCACTGTCTCTTGCTCCGAGAAGGTTTTACTAGTTTACTTTCACAGCTTACGGCTTGTTACATAGCAGAAAATATGGCACAAACGCAAAATTTTTGTTTTGTTTATATGAGAGTATTATCCTCCCACCACAGGGGTACCGGGTCCTCAAACCATCATATAATAAATTCACGCCTCGAAAAACCTCCACATCCCACATGCCAAATTTGGTTCCATTTGCTTAATTAGTCCTCGAGTTTTGAGAGAATTTGTGTTTCATTTGTATAAGAGCCCCCCCCCCCTCTTAAGCCCTTCGTAAAATTGCTCTCTCATCCCCTCCATAAAATTGCTAGTCATTTTATCTATCCAACGACATATAAATTGTTCAGTTTCGTTCAGTACTTTAGTAGTTATTACAATTTGAAATCTTTCATTCCGACGTTACACTTCCATTTTCGTTTTCACAAAGTGCTACCCAGTCCCAATATAGTAAACAAAGACGTAGTCCTACGTCAAAAAATGTGTCACCCGAAAACCAACGTCGCGAATAGATTTTGGGCCAGCAACTGGAAATTCCTCAACTCTCTTATCGAGACATCGGAAAAAAATTCGGAATATTGCAGTCAATGGTGAGTCGTGTGATTTAACGTTACTATGAAACCCTGTGCATTTAACGGAAGGAGAAATGCGGTCAGAATGGATGTTTTATTAGTGATCAGGATCACAAGCGTGTCGTGTAAGCATTTAAAAGGAATCTCAATCGGTCAGGGATGTGGCCAAAAAGTTGAATCTGTCAAAGTCTTTCGTTCAGAGAGCCAAGTACCGAGTGGGACTGCATACGTACAAACAGTAGGAGGCTCCAAATCGTGACGAATGCCAAAATACGGGCCCGGAAACTACACTCAGATGCTGACGAAGCCCCATGGCTGATGAGACTTACAACAAGGTGGGCTTCCGGCAGCTTCCGGGGCTACTGTTCTTCACCACCTAGTACAAGTTTGATGTTCCGGAGGAAATAAGGAAGCAGAACTTTTCAAAGTTTTCCAAGAAATACATGATTTGGCAGGCAATCTACTCATGTGGCAAATGAAGTGTGCCGTTTGAGACTACCGGAACTGTAAACGGGCAGATCTACCTTAAGGAGTGTCTACAGAAGCGTCCACTGCCTCTGTTGAAGCAACACTAGGGCCCAACGATCTTCTGGCCGGATCTAGCTTTGTGCCACTATTCAAAGCATGTCCTGGAGTGGTAAGAAGCCAACGGTGTCACTTTCGTACCCAAGGACATGAATCGAAAAATACTGGGCTATTATGAAGCAGGCACTACGGAAGCATCCCAAGGAGGTCAAATCTGAGGAAGATATAAAGAAAAAGTGGGTTTCCGTACAGAAGAAGCTGCAGCCAGATGTTGTACAGTCGTCATCGATTCTACCAATTTCAAAAGCAGTTTTTTTGTTTGAAACGAAAATTCTGTTCATGAAAATATATTCACTGTCTTCAGATTGGTAAGAAGAATGCAGTATTTCCATTTTTACAAAAAGAACCCCGTTTTTGGGCCCAAAAACTGCTTCCGAAATTGGGTTCTCCGACGAAAAGCTAATGACTGCTAATTTACCGTTAAGCGTAAGGTGCGAGCATACGGTTATAGTATTGAAGTTGAATGCAATAAGTATGCCAAAAGCTTACTGGGTTATATTTTAATGTATGAAAGTTTGAAAAGGATCGGTCAATTAGGTAATTTTATACAGCGTTTCTTCCGTGGTGCAATTTGATGTGGGACACCCTTTACAAAGTTGAATTTAATTATTCACCGATAAAAATCCATTTAAATCTGATTATAAAAAACCTTAATATCTACGATCTACAATTAGGGTAACCAACGTATTTTGGACTCCATCAGCTGTACATAACTTGGACGCTTAGGGGAACTGTGGATGAAATGCCCAGTCGGGGCAAAACGCACCTTTGTGATGTATTTTTCATGTTTCGTATAATTTACATAACTTAGGTTACATAATCCACATGGATTTATAATATAAAATAGAAGCGATTGGCATCTTAGTGACTGTTAGAACGTGTGTATATATGTGTAAAATGTTACAGTGGCGCAAATACCCCGACTGGGCATTTTATCCACTGTGCCCCTACAGCAAAATCAAATCCGAAATAGTTTGGTTACCCTACTTCTGGGAAAAAGTATAAAGGTCTGTGCTTAGGTGCAGGAACGAGGACTACGAAGAACTACGAATGCTGATTCAATTCGAAAAAGCTTGACATTTTGCAAATGTTTGTCACGCAAATTTTTAGTTATCGTTATTTAAATAAAGGCTCTGAAACATTCCTATAAATTTGACACAAAAAGACAAGTTTAAAATTCCCACATGTCCGTGCTCTGTCTAACAATTTTATCCGTTTCTCAGAGTTTGTAGTTCCACTAAAAGTTTCATTAGGTCACAATCACATTTTTCCTGGTGATTGGCGACAATATCGCATTTTGAAATTTTTTATGTGGTTCGTAGCACTAGTCAACTTTAGGTAATTCGCTTGATACGCTTGATATGGTTTAAGGATCTTACTTTAAGCATGAAATATTTGTCATTGGACGCACAACTTATGGTTGAACGGAAAAAATTAATAAATAATCTGGGTTATCGTTTACCACTGTTTCACATTCGTTAATTTGCTTGAAAATAATTGATACATAGCACCATTTGTTGTGACAGGTTGATTTAACATTTAATTGCCTTTCAACTAACATACGAACAACGAGTTAAAATTATGACAGTATGACCTCCTTTGCACATTAATAGCTGTTTTTGACACTCTGTTTACCAATTATTTCACAGTCGACAGCAATACAATCAAAAGTACGTGCACAATTGCATGTAAAATCGGGATCGGATTTCGGATCAGACAGTCGCCAATTCTTCCTCACTTTGAAAATGGCTGCATCACGTCATAGCATGAATATTCCGTCAATCCACTTTTCTAAAGGAACTGACTAAAGAAATGACTTTGGAGCTCAGTCACTCTCCACCACCTGTCATCATTAAACCTAATTTGCTCAACGATGCTTGTTGTGCGTGACTCTGTTCAAAGTTGCTCGAAAAAGTTCCAACAATATTTTTTCGAGCTCAACATTTAGGCGATTTTATGAACTGTACGCTACAAATTTGATTGCCTGATGTTTTCGTTAGGCAGCACGGGTCGGTTTCGTGATGATACGGTGATATTCGTTGCCGTTTGCTTGCAGTCAATACACCGCAAGTTTTCCAGATGTCCCTAACGCTGGCAGTACAAAGTTAGCAGAACATTAGCTGCACCATTCAGTTAATTGATGCTCAATTAATGCTAATTAATGCTCCTAACGACGAATTTAATGCTGCATTGTTTCATAGGAAAAAACAATGCACTGCTAGCTTTAGATAAAGTTAGCAGGACAATTTCCGGAAATGGCACTTCCGGTGCAGATAGAGCTACCCAAGTATGATAATAATTTAATGCTCATTTAATGCTCTAGGAAAAAGTTACCGAAACTATGTTTTTCCTAGAGCATTAAATGAGCATTAAATTATGGTCATGCTTGGGTAGCTCTATCTGCACCGGAAGTGCCATTTCCGAACATTTTCCTGCTAACTTTATCTAAAGCTAGCAGTACAATTTTTTTTCGCTCAATTTTTCATGGAAAATGACTACCGTCATCCGGGGTGAGATTGTGCCAAAAAAGCATATGTTTTTGTTCTTTAGCTCAGTATACATACAATTTAGGAACTAGGTTGATTTCAAACCTGTCAATATATACTAAATTGTTCAATCGGTATCGAAACCATAGAAATCCATTTATATTTGACAGAACTATTTTCGTGGCGCTCGTATTTTTTAGTTTTTTGGAATGACACCCTATCCCAAATCTTACCGTGAGGCGTAGTCCTACATCAAAACATTTCCAATTTTCGCTCTTTCTATTTCATCTTTTACGTACTGCAACCTCCGTAAGACCGAAACATTTCTAATACTGTTGCTTATTCATTCATCAGCGGTTAGTTGTATTTCGTAATCCCGCAGAATTGTAGATATGTTTTCTAAACAATTTTAGAATGATTTATTTATCAAATGGTTAATAAATCATCCCCATAAATATCTAGATTTCGAGTGATTTAGGTCAGGGGGTAATGATGTGTTATGACCGACACATCTATTATTCTAGCGTAGTTTCAGCAGCATAACTGTCTTATTGTCCTGGCACCTCGAACGCCTAAACTCGTCATTGTAGATGTGCTAAGGCGCATAACAAATGAAACCGTATGAAGCCGTATTGACCGTTCGTTGAAGCACGACGTTTGTACTATGTTATCGACCACAACATATTTCATGTTTATTATTATTGCGTCATTTCGCTCGCGAATGATACAAAATAAAAATATTTTCAATACTATCGTTGGCCATTAAAATTTCGTACATTCGAGTTCCAATGGAATCCAATTCGTATCCATCCGCAACCAGCAAAGCCCACATCAAAGAACGCCTTTCGTTCGATTTATAATTTTACATTTCGTAACGAAGCAACCATCAAATATTTACCCGGCGCCGCAAGTAAGTACCGCCTCCATTCATGCAAGCTTTCCAATCAATACGCCTGAAAAGACGTCTTCCACCCTGCCTGGACTCTTCCGGGTTTCCAGCTGAAAAAACAGTTGATCTGGTCGCAAGTAAAGCGGGACATTCCTTCACGCTCGGATTGGGCGGTAGAATTACCGAAGTTTTTAATTTCCCAGGATTTCGTTTCAATTTCAAGCGAAACGGAAAGCTAGAACCGGCACGAACTAATCCGCTTGCAAATAAACACAGCTAAATCACTTTGGCAGCAGGAAGCGGGCATGTCTAGTATTGCATAATTAAAGATTCACCGCAAAAGAAAATTGCTGCTCTTGAAAATTTGCCTCTGCAGCGCTGCCAGCAGCTGCTGGAGGCGTAAAAAGTAAGGTCAGCGTGACATAAGATAAGTAAAAGCGTCATTTACATATTATGCAATTTTTCATGCCCTTCCCCGTAGGGCATCCGCGGCCGTCTATTGCCCGTCTTCGGTGCAGCAGGACCTGATGATTTTCGCAGAACGGCTTGGTTGGAACAGTGAAGGCCATTGAGAAGCTCAACCGGCAGCAGTTACCTCCGATCAGCCGACTGGCTTGGCTTGGCTTGGCTTGGCTTGGCTTGGGTAGGATGCTTTCTTCGTTTCAACGACTGCTGAGACACCGAAGAAAACGAAGAAGCAGAAGAAGGGAATCTTCTATTCAAATAGGAAATGCCGCAGAAGAATTAAGTTGCAGCAGATGGTACTAGCTGGGATTAATTATTATCAATTCGTTTCGGGAGGCATCTGCACAGCGCGTGGATTCGAAACTTCACGTTGATGGGTTCCGGGCGTAATAAAAATGAAAAATGTACCACCGCCTGGTGACATTCTACTTTTCATCGTTAGGCAGATGTCAACTTTTTCTGTTAATTGAGAAATTTTGCTAATTTATTGATTTGTTCTCTGCGGAGGAATTGTTTAATTAAAACAGAACCTGCAATTAATTTCTTTGATCACAAATCACAGCATGTTGAGTCAAGTGATGATAGTTGTGTAATTTCCGCTTGTTGCTGAATTTGTTTCAATCAGTGTTCAGTTCTGCTCAGTACTGCTCAGTTCAGTCCCAGTTCAGTAGTTACAAACTTGAAATTTATTTGAGGACCGATTCTTCTGGAGTAGAAAAGTAGAAATTTGGAAAACTTTATTAAAAATTTACACAAATTTATTATTGTCGCCTGAAACTTTTGCCAACAAAAGTAACTTCAAATTTATTAGGTATATAAAATATTCAAAATTGTAATTTAATACAGTTGAAAATGGAAAAACAGTATAACTTCTATGTTACGTATGCACCGTGTGTGTACCATCGTCGTCGCCGGAGGCAGCCTGATTTAGAATCAACAGAGCGAATGCTAATTTCTAACAACATTAGCGAGAACAGTGCATAAACACTAGCACTGCTGTTGGTACGGGTCCTTTGACATCGGGTGGTTCGTCGTGTGATACACTTGGCGAGAATCTGACTGGAGTCGCTGTACCAACCTGCATCGTCCATGGAAAGGTAGCCTTGACTGTGGCGTGAATGGAAACATTCCCCAGGGATACGGTCGGATTGGTGCCAGCAAGTTTGAAATAATATTGAAATTTAATTCCCGCGAGAGCTGAGTGCGCTTAGTTCGAACGAGTACAGTGGTGGTGATAGTTCATGGTCATTTGGAAATTGATTCAGTTTGCAGGTCGTACGACAATAACGAAGGTGCAATTACCATGCAATGAACGGCTTCAACACGATTGGAAAGGTGGAATAATTTGATAGATGATTGTTGTTAGAGATAGATGAATTTGCGTAGCCAATCGTTTGTAGAATGTTTAGCTTATCGGCACTTAATTTCCAATGTTTTAGATTGACAACTTAATTACGTATCACCTAGTACTTGATAAAATCGTGTGGAAATGTTAAACTGATGAAGCATTTCAATTCAGTTATGGATCTGTCTCTACCTATTTATGTATCTGGGCGTAATGTTGCAAATAAACCTCAACTAAATTTAAAATTATGGGACCCGGAGCAAATAATTGGCTGAAGCAGCAGTGATCCTTGTGAACGCCAAGTCTAAAATAAACTGTCCTCCTCTCTTTATGCCACAAGATTTATGGAACGCCACAAGTGTTGGATAGCACACACACGGCGGCAAAGTTTGGGTCGGAATTTCCGAGTAATCATCTTATGGGTTACTGCAGGCCAACAGCGGCTCAACTGAACCGTGTCGGATAAGCAAGCAGCATTTGCTGGGCAAACATTAAGTGTTGATAGGTGCGTCTGGTGGTCACTCGTTAATTTGCACCTCCATTGTCCATTGTACGGTAGGTAACCATGCTGTATTTGCCACACAGCTGCGAGAAGGACTATCGAGGGACTCATTAAAGTTAGCAGTTGGCTATTCTGCGATGATTACGCTCGGTCCAACCGCTGTGTGCTCGAAATGGAGAACCATTTATGTGCGAAATCAGCAACATAAACTTTTAACTATTGTTGAATTGGTTCGAGGTACGGTGAATTTTCGCAAATTATATTTGGCTATTCACAAAATAAATTGGTCAGAACGGTATTGTTTGTTCGAATTGGTAATTTAGTGAAATAATTTTATTCAAATGACGTCGTATCCTATCTATAGATAGATGTTTATTTATATTGTAGTTATACTGTGTAGGCTATTGTAGTAATTATGTATATATTTTAGTACTTTAGTACACAAATATATTATTTGTGCATGCATTTTTAGAGTGCAGTAGTTCATAATAATTCATGCCTCCCAGTTGGCTCCGAGGTACGATACTGGCCTAATAAGCCAGTCGTCGTATGTTCGAATCTCGACTGGGAGAGGCTGTTAGAGTCAATAGGAACGATCCCTGCAGTTGTCCTGCACTCTAATAGCTGGCTGCGAAGTCTGTCGTATAAAAACAGAAGGTCAAGTTTCGATAACGGAATGTAGCACCTAGGCTTTGCTTTGCTTTGGTTCATAATAAATGCTGAAGAAAAATTCTATCTTGTAACGCATTTGAATATGATATGATGAAATATTATAAAAGCGTTTGCCGTTAAGGTCAGGCCACTCATGTCGCCATGGTTGGGCTATTTTCATCGGTTTCAGTAAGTCTTTGTACCCTACACTCTCATGCGTTTAAAAACATTTTCCATTCCCATTTCCATATGTACTACTTATTATAAACTATCTATTACGATTACTGGTTATCTCGGTAGTTTCAGATGATTAACGTAAATAAGTTTACGTTATATCGACGCAAAAAATAAAGGCCCCAATTTGCTTCCACGGGGTACTACTAAATTGGAAATACTAAAGGATAAAAAATACGGACACGTTGCATACGAACGTAGACCAAGGTACGAAAGAATTATTCTCAAATCGATATAAAACACATTGTTTTTCTCACACGGATATACAAAGTTCATAATACATACGTAAAGGACTCATATATAATTATTGCAGCACAGTAATTTTACTATCAATTCTCTTGTGTTTCTCGGATCAAAACTACATTTGTAGGGCAGTTTTATACATGTAAAAAGGCTTTGGGTATAACCGTTCTTAGACATTACCCTTTTTTATCGACAGACTTCGCAGTCGGTTATTAGAGTACATGACAATTACAGGGTTATCGCAACGATCCTACTGATTCTCGCAGCATGAGGGTAGGGGGGAAAGGGGTATGGAAAATGCCCGCGTGGGCCAGTTTTTTTTAATACAAAAAATAGAACTTCGAAAGAGAAATTTTGAATTGTGCATATAAGAATAAACCATTGATCAGTGTTTGTTTTTAAGCTCAAATATAGTTTTATCTTCTAAGGTAGATATTGACGTAAATACATGCACCGAGCATTACGAGAGCACATATCTGGCATAAATCGAGTGAGAAGCAAACGAAGCACACTCACACACGAGTGAGTATGACAAGCATAGCATCAAACGCTTACGCCACTGACGCAAGCGTACGACAAACAACCGTCGGTGCTGTTTATTTATTGAAAATTAGCTGACCCGCCAAACTTCGTATTGCCACAAGTTAAACTATGTTGTACATAAATCGTGAATCTCGGATGACCTTTGTCAGAATCTCGAGTTTTGCAAGTTTCTGAGGAGTTCATGGGTGTTTTAATATACAGATTTTCCTCACAGTAAAGTAGAAAACAACTCCCCCCAACGCTCAGCCTGATAAAATAAAGCGGGTAGCATTTAAATATTCGCCATCATTACGAACCATTTCGCCGAACATATTTTGCGGAACACCAATTCTCGGTTGACCATAACGCGGAATATGGAGTTCGCAGAATACCATTTCGCGAAAAACCTTACGCGGGATGTACCATTTCGCGGAAAATCTTTTCGTAGAAAGTACCATTTCGCAGGAGTGACCCAACTGAAGGAAAGTAATAGAGGTCAGTAGATCTAGGAAAATAAATAAACCTAGATAGAGGTGATCTCTATGGGGGCTGCCCCCCGCAGTGGCCGGCGCTTCCGACGGCAGGTCGCCGGCAACACTCGCGGCCTATGGCCGAATCGCGCTGAATTATCTAATATTACTAATGATAGTTTTTGGTTGTCTTGTTATTGATTAATGTTTTATGAGTCTAAAATTTTTCGAGTTTGATTAGTTTTTGAGTTACGCAAAAATTTCTGTTTTATTTGTATGAGAGTCCTTATCCCCCTACCACAGGGGTGAGGGGTCTCAAACCATCATTAAAAAAATTCCTGCCTCCAAAACCCGCACATGCTAAATTTGGTTCCATTTGCTTGATTAGTTCTGGAGTTATGCAGAAATTTGTGTTTCATTTGTGTGGGAGCCCCCCTCTTAGTGGGAGGAGGGGTCTCTAACCATCATAAGAACCTTCCCTGGCACCAAAAACCCCTACATGCAAATTTTCAATCCGATCGGTTCAGTAGTTTTCGATTCTATAAGGAATATAGAGCAGACAGAAATTCATTTGTATAGGCATAGATTTGTATGGGAGCCCCCCCCCCCCCCCCTCTTAGTGGGGGGAGTGCCATCGAGAGAACCTTTTCTAGCCCCAAAAACCTCTACATGCAAATTTTCACGCCGATCGGTTCAGTAGTTTTCGATTCTATAAGGAACATACGGACAGACAGACAGAAATGCTTTTTTATAGGTATAGAAGATGTCTATTTTAACATACTGAATAACTTTGGAGAACAGTTGAAAGCAATAAAAAAATTGGATGCAGAATGCAAATGTACAGAATTGATTCCTAAGTATCATTTTAAAACAAATTATTAACATGTAAAAAGTCACGAGAAATCAATTGCTGATGGTCCCAACGTGCGGAAATGACGGGAAGTAGCCTGTTTCGCCCCATTAACCCCTATTTTCTAATAGTTTAAAAAAAACATGTGCAAACTCTTTGTAATTTGGGATTCTATGGTAAGGAAAGAAGAAGAATGTTAGAAAAAAGGTATATGAATAGTTTTATTTTAATACAACATAATCTAGAAGTCTATTTTGCCCTATTTTACTCAAGCTTTTTGTACCAAAGGTAAAATGTCAATTCGATACTTTTACCAGAGATTTTAAAGAAGGCATGCGCGTTGGGCAAGTTGAAAAAGTCAAAAGATCGAACGAATATCAAGTTTTTCATTAAAATGTCTTATAAGGGAATGCTTTACCTTATTTTACCCAACAACTTTTACTGAAATCTGAGAATGTATTGATAGAAAATAGAGCAACTGTGAGAGTGCTCCGATTTCGTTCAAATTTGGTGTGTTAGTTCTTAGTTGAAAAATTTTAGACGCATATTTTTTTATTGAACGCTTAGGGTGCCCCTTTCTGAGTTAGGGTTAGGGTTCTGCTTTTCTTACCATATAGGAGCTCAAATTAGAGAGAATTTGTACATAATTATTTCAAAACTATTAGAAAATAGGGGTAAATGGGGCAAAATGGGCTACTTCCCGTCATTTCCGCGCGTTGAGACCATCATCAATAGATTTCTCGTGATTTTTTATATAAGAAAAGTCACTTTTTACCCCTTAAAACAGCGGCAAAAAAGAGCTCCGTTTTTTCGGTCGATTTTGCCCACTGTGCATTCTGTTGGTTAATATATCTAAAATATGGCTTTTCCTGACATTATTTTGTGCTCCTATAGTAGTGATAATGTTCCTCTAATAGTGGAAAATGTTTCCATCAAGGTGAGTTAAAATAGGTCATCCAGTTTTCACAGTTTGTAGAACAGAAGTGCGCGGAATGATTGGTTAGCAACCATCGACGTTGTTTATACACATCCCACAGTTTCCTCTTTGAAAATTTCGGTGATTGTTAAGGATAATCCAGCGGGGGTGATATACATTTGAACATCAGAAAACCTCTCTTGACTAACCTTGGTTTCCATAATAGTGGAATTTTGTTTACCGCCCTTAGTAACGCTTGCAGTGAGCGTGGCAGCAGGTGGATAACAGTGTAGGCTTGTTAAAATGCTATGGTTTGTCACGAATTTCTTAAGCAATTGAACCTTATTGATTTGCGCAAAAGGAATTTATAATTTCTGCACCAACATCCTAAATTTTCACTGTGTAACTGTGTTTCACCGCCCGTGAGTTGCCCGCGATTGATCTAGATCAGCTAAAATTGCGCAAAGAACCATCAGAATGATGCTTGGGAGTAGCACATCATTCTCACTGTGCATTTTCTGGTGATCTAATTCTTTATGATGATCAATAGCAAAGCTGGTCACGCCCATGCAGGGCAATTTGGAAGGAAAAGGAACGTTAGTCCGAAACATGCTGCTACTAGAGATCGAAGAATCTTCTGCATCGTCCACAAGTGTCCACAAGCGTTCCAAAAGGAATTAATCTGGATCCACTGAGGCAGGGGGTGCGATCAGTGTCATTCGAGCTCGCGTACGATTTGAGAACATGTTTGGTTACGTGGCCCTTGCGAAACAGGTAGTGGAAATCCGAAACACCATTATAAGAAAAAACTATGAGAAATCAGCTTAGCGCACTAAAAATTATGTGCTATCAACATATTCGATTCGTTCGAAATCGCACACGTTATTAAATACCTATAGAAATTTGTTGCTACGCACGAAAGCCGTCCTGTCCTGAGACAAACGTATCTCTTAAGTAATTCATCAAAAACCATGGCTGTGCGAGATACCTTTTGGCATCCTTCGATCATAAAACTTTCATAAAAAATCTGACTACTTTATAAGGGACCTGTATAAAATCTATCAAGTTTTTGATATTCAATAAGGCCATTGCAAATCATTTTTAAAGTTTTTGTCAACCGCCACCCCCACCCCCCTCCCGTCCCCTCTAGGAAATTGGCTTGAAAAATCGAGGGGCAAAAAAATAATTTGTAGGAAAAGAGTCAAAAATTTTTTATGAAATCAATTACTTGTGGGCTCTACAATCTGAAAAACTCGAAAAATGAGTGTACGAATTGAGTTAACTCTAGAGCTTCTAGCACGAAACAGAAATGGAAATTCGAACAATGGAATTTCCGAAAATCGTCCAAAAAAATTACCTTCATATTTATCTTTTTTCGTAGATTTTTGCATAGAAAATAGTAACGTATATATTATAAGCAAGAATAGATTCGGTTTTCACGTTCAAACTTTAAATAAAAATACTTAAAACCCATGTTTTTTTTTTGCTCGATTAAAAAATTCACTTTGTTTTTTTCGACACCCCTCCCCCCTCCCTTCAGTAGCCGAACACCGGAAGGACAAAAACTCTATAAAATATTTGCAATGGCCTAATCATATGATAGAAATTACGCGCGATGTTCCTAGGTAACCGATTTGACGAATAAGGCTTCAATAAATGTTTCGGTTTGTAAACGCGGTGCTAAAGTGTGTTCACATGAATTCAAAATGTCCTTCAAAAACAACCGCTGTCGGCAGAAAGCAAACGATGCTAAATTTCCATACGAAACGATACTCAGTGTGTAAGCACCGGTTATATGAGTCTAACCTGGATATTTAAAAAATTTCTTGTAAAACCAGTAATTACGAAAATTAAGATCAAAAATACACCTTTTTTATAAATTCAATATAATAGTAATGTTATTACATCATCAACCATAATTTGTTAATTTATTTCGAAGGATATTATGCACATGCGAGATTGAGGGTGGCTCGAAAACCTTGTGACAAACTTGAATTTATTATACCCAAAAATAAAAATCAGGCACAACAAAACGAGCCAATATAGTCCCTAAGTTGATAAGCATTTCTAATAGGCAGAGATATAGCGCCTTACACGCTTTTACTGGTATATCTACCCTATATTTTATTGATTAACTTCCCTAAAGACATCATCGTTGTGTTTACGCATTTTTTACGCAATTACGCAAAATTACGCATTTTTTACACAATTGCCAATGAACGTATTTTTATGGATCTAGAACAGAATCAGGTAAAATGGACCGTTTGTGAATTCATCACGGAACGAAATCGATATCATTCAACCTGATGTTTTTCAAATGAATTGGTGCGTTTTTATGCTGTTTAAAACTTGCTTCATTTAGAATTGGAACCAAGTTTTGGTCATATTGTTGCGCTCTTGGTGGACGGATTTGAAAGTTCTTGGCACCTACGTGTCGGAAATTTTTTTTCTTCACCTATGTATTTTTGACATTCCGCAAAACGACTGTAATTTGCAAACAAACAACATAGAAGCCGAAAGAAGGGAAAAAATTGTGCACAGTTATTTGGAAAATCCATTGTGGTCTGCATCAAGACTAGCTAAACAGCTGAAATTGCTCAGAAATAGCTTATGGCGCATTATCAAACGGTATAAGGAAACATTGACGACGATTCGGAACCCTCGAGCTAATTATCGGAGTGCAACTGTCGATCGGAAACTGCGTGGTAAGATTTTGAAGACCATCAAGAAGAAACCCAATACGTCGGACCGTGATTTGGCCAGAAAACTTGGTGCTGCCCATAATAACGTGAGACAAATTCGACTTCGGAAAGGAATCAAGTCGTATCGAGCTAGCAAACAGCCAAACCGCACCATGCAACAGAATAGTGTAGCCAAAATCCGTGCTCGAAAGCTATACGACCGGGAGCTAACCAAGTTCGACGAGTGTCTTCTGGTGGACGATGACACCTATGTCAAGGCTGTCTTCGGGCAAATGCCAGGTCAAAAGTTTAACTTGGCAACGGCTCGGGGGGATGTTCCAAGCAAATTTAAATTTGTTTCTGCCGACAAATTTGCACGACAGTTTATGATTTGGCAGGGAATTTGCAGCTGTGGCAGAAAAACCAAAGTTTTCGTTACAAATTATTTATTATTATTATTATTTATTGAATAAAATTCATCTGACAAAATATTGTCTTAATGAAAAATAAAACGAACACAAGATCATGATAGTCTTCTCATAAAAACATGCAATGGAATGTTGAAGTCAAAAATGCTGTAAGCGAGATTGAATGCACTGGCTATGGCACGGATTGGCTCATTTTGTCCGTATTGTCGACTACGAGCTGCGAGGTGTAAAAAGTTGCGTTGACGTATAACTCTCTCTGGAGCATAGAAGTAAAACTGCCGGAGTAGTTCAGGCGAATCGACTTCCGAAGTGATGATCTTAGCAGCAAAGAGAGCTTGTGCAGTGAATCTTCTCCGTTCTAGGGTATCAATTCCAAGTAGCCGACAGCGATCAGTGTAGGAAGGCAGGTTCGTAGCATCACGCCATGGTAGCCAACGAAGTGCGTAGCGAACAAACCTTTTTTGTACTCGCTCGAATCTAGCAATCCAACACGCTTGGTATGGACACCATACCACACTACTAAACTCAAGAACTGAGCGGACTAGTGCACAATACAACGCCCGTAGGCACAGCGGGTCGCGAAAGTCTTCGGAGATTTTGAATATAAAACCAAGTTGTCTGTTGGCTTTCGTCAGAATATCGTTGTAGTGAGGTTTGAAGGTCAACTCACAGTCAAGAGTAACTCCCAAGTCTCTAATTTGGTAGACCCGTTGAAGTCTGTGTCCAGCAATTGAATAAGTAAACATGATCGGTTTCTGTCTACGGTGAAAGGTTATCACATTGCATTTGTTGATACTAAGTGTCAAAAAATTCCGGGAGCACCAACTCTGCATACGATCTACACTTAGTTGCAAGTAGCCGCAATCATTAGTACTGTTGATGATGTTATATATTTTGACGTCGTCGGCGTAAAACAGGCGGCAACCAGATGGCAGTATGACAGAAAGTTCGTTGATAAATAACGAGAACAAAAGTGGCCCAAGGTTACTGCCCTGGGGGACACCCGAAACATTCGTAAACACTTCGGAACTAGAAGCTCCGATCTTAACGCGAAGCGATCGGTTTATCAGATAGGATCTGAACCAGGCGACTAAGGATCTGTTGACTCCAAGTTTTTCTAGTTTCCTTAACAGTATTTCGTGATCCACTCGATCAAATGCTGCCTTGAGATCAGTGTAGACAGCATCAACTTGTCCACCGTTGTCCATTGTGCGAACGCATAGTGATGCAAATTCGGTCAAATTTGTCGCAACAGACCGCTTGGGATAGAATCCATGCTGAGCCGTTGAAATGTAGTTCTTACATGAGCAGAAAAGCGCCTCATTGATAATAATCTCAAAAACTTTAGAACAGCAGCATAAGGAGGTGATGCCTCTGTAATTCCGAACGTCTCTCTTATCACCTTTCTTGTGAACAGGGAACATAAAGGAGGATTTCCATAGTTCAGGAAATTTGTTCTCTTGCAGTGACCTGTTAAACAGTTTTGTAAGTGGAGTAACTAACACCTCCGAGCACAACTTTAGAATGGACGCTGGAATGCCATCGGGACCAGCAGCATAAGAAAGCTTTAACTTTTGGAGTGCAGACATTACGATTTGTTCACTAATGTGAAATGGACTGAACTCAAAAGTATCACTAGGACAGTCGTTGATGGCAATGGCGACTTGTTCAGGTGAGGCAGAACGTTCGTTGAACGAATTCCTGAAGTGTTGGACGAAAAGATCGCACTTCTCAAGTTCAGAGTTAGCAACTTGTTCCCCAAGGTGAACCGACATTGGCAGACCAGCCTCCTTTTTCTTGGAATTTACGAAATGCCAAAATCGCTTTGGATTCCTGCACAGAGATGCCTGTGTGCGGAGAACATAGCGTTGGTACAGAAATCTATTCAGTTTCTTGTAGTCGTTACTCGCACGGTTGAATTCCTGTTTTGTAAGGTGAGAACGATTCCGGCAGTATCTTCGTAGAGCTCTAGCCCTCAGCCGTTTTAGTCTGCGTAGGCGATTGTTCGACCAAGGAGGTTTTAAAGGCGGGTGGGCGTCGGGTACAAATTCACTAATTAGGTTTACGATTGTTCGCTGGAAATAATCGACGGCGTCGTCAATACATGTAGCAGAGTTTATTGTCTGCCAGTCAACGCGAGAGATAGCGGATCTGATTCCATCATGATCAGCTCGGCGAAAGTCCGGTGTACCCTCATTCCCGAAGGCAGACTCAAAAATGATCGGCGTTGGGAGATTCAACAGGACGTCCAAAGCAGGATGGTCTGCGTCGAGCCTGATCAAAGGCTCAATTGCTTCCGAAACGGTGCAGACTTGCGTTGCGGCCTCGTTACTCAAGACTAAATCAAGAAATCTGGCGTTTTTGTTGGCAATACCATTGACTTGCATCAACCCATGTAGGGCAAAACCGTCGATAAGTGTAGAGCTGGCCGCAGATAAAGCCATTAGGGAGTCGACCTGGAAAGACCCGTCGCTCGACTTGCACCATCGGAGCTGAGGTTGATTATAGTCCCCAAACTGCAGAGCATAGTCACTGAGGTCCAAGTTGGAGAAAACAGCACCGATAGAGTCCACGTGCTCATGAATGCTGTTAATATCGTTACGTCGATCCGGGGGTAAATAGATGACACCCACACTTACAACTCGACGAGACGTAGCGATTCTGACCCATAGCTGCTCTATAACATTGGACACAGGTGTTGGATCGATATAACTGTTCCATCGAGTTGAAACAGCAATCAGAACACCCCCGCCACGGGGTTTTCTACTGTTCAAGGGGTTACGATCGGTGCGATGGACAGCAAAGCCATTGCCGAACAGTTGCGCACTGTACAAACATTCGTCCAGCCATGTCTCGGTCAACACAATAACATCGTAGTCGCACTCGCTAGCTGCCAAAAAGAACGGGTCTACCTTTGTCCGTAATCCTCGTACGTTCTGATAGTAACAACGCATGGGACGGTTATCGTCCACATCGCTAGATGCAACAGCTGCATTGTTCGGCTCTAATGTTGAGGTACCAGTTCTGCGTCGTCCATGGAAGGCAGGAGCGTTGGGGTTTAGTGGCCTAGAAGCGCAAAGCGGATCAGTGGTGCGATGCGGGCTTGAAAGTTCGTACTTGCCATGAATGCAATGTTGGAAACTCCGTTCCCCGCAACCGCACGTAGGACCAGGACGACTGTTGAACGCAGGCAGGAAAGGCGCGACTGCGGCGGGGGGGTCAGGAGTTCCCACAATGCTAAAATCGGTGCATCCCGGTAGCTGCCGTAGTGGTGGAGCTGGAGCAAGGTCGGAGACGGCATTAACATTTCTATCCAGATGGAACCCATTGACGTTAGAATTCAGTAGGCTAGAAGCGCAGAGCGGGTCAGTGGTGAGTTGCGGACTAACAAATTTGTACTTGCCATGAAAGCAATTTCGGAAACCCCGTTCCCCAGAGCCGCACGTAGGACCAGGATGGCTGTTGAACGCAGGCAGGATAGGCGCGACTACGGCGGGGGGGTCAGGAGTTCCCAAAGTGCTAGAATTGGTGCATCCCGGTAACCAGCGGCGTAACGATGGAGCTGGAGCAGAATCGAGGACTGAACGGTCCGTTGTATCTAATCAGTCCTCGGTCCGAACGGTCCGTTGTATCAAATAAGACAATGACGTCGGAACTGTACCAAAACGAGTGTCTGCAAAAACGAATTTTGCCGTTCATTCGATCCCACCACCATTCCGATCTGGCCAAAACAGATTAGGCAAGCTGTCATTACAACAAAGTCGTTCAAGAAGGGTATGCAGAGAAAGGGGTCCAGTTTGTTCCGAAAGACCTTAACCCACCCAATCATTCCCAGTTCCGCCCTATTGAGAAATACTGGGCAATCATGAAGAGGAGACTCAAGGCAAAGGGAAAAGTTGTCAAAGACATCAATCAGATGAAGACCTGGTGGAATAAGATAGCCAAAACGATGGACGAAGCAAGTGTGCGCCGCCTAATGAGTCATATTACAGGAAAAGTTCGAGAATTCCTTCGAAACCGTGACCGTGATAATTTTATCCGTATGCTACGTTTGAAGAATGAAGTATGAAGAAAATGCTACATTTGTGTAAGAAAAGATCTTGAATTCAATAATAAATAACTGAAATACACGCAATTGTTTTTGTTCCAATACTTTCTGAAGCAAACCCAGCCTTTTTAAACCCAGTGTCCTTCTGGCATACAAAAAAATTGGTTTGGGACTACGAGCTAGTTTTTGCCCGTTGTGCGGTGGTGTTGGCCTCCCAGTTGACTTTGAGGTATCACGCTGGCCTAATAAGCCAGCCGTCGTATGTTCGAATCTCGGCTGGGAGAGGCTGTTAAAGTCAATAGGATCTGTCGTATGAAAACAGAAGGTCGAGTTTCGATAACGGAATGTAACGCCTAGACTTTGCTTTGCTTTTTGCGGTGGCGTTGAATTTGTAATATTGTCAGCACCGGATTTCAATGCACATTTCCGAGTGTTAATTGACATCGACATCCACTGTAGACGAATATTTTCAAGTTTGTAAAAACACGCATGGAGACGCCTTATATTTACAGCAATCCCCCGAATAACGCGATGGGTGGTGGTGTATGCCCACGGCGATTTCTCAGTTATCCGTTAATCAATAAAGTTGATTTTTGGTGCATTGTTGGTATGTAGTATAACCTAGTCAACCAGCAAAAATCAACTTTATTGGTTAATGGACAACTAAGATATCGCGATGGGCGTAGAGTACCACCCATCGCTTTATTCGGGGGATTCCTGTATTTCAATTGGCCGTGTGAGAAAATGAAACAGAAAAAGGAATGCGGAGTGATCTTCCAGTATATTTCCAAGGTGCTTTTACGAAGCTGAGATACGCGAGACCGAGTGTTCCCTAAGTGTTAAAAACCGGTTCCTGAAATACAACACCGGTCACGGTAGCTTTGTAAGCGTACAGTGCATTTCATCAGGCACGGCATCCCGAAACCTGATATATGTAGAGACGAGGGAGGGAATCTAATCACAAACGAGCGCGAGGTAATCGACAAGTGGAAGCAGTTCTTCGATTAATACCTCAGTGGCGAAGTTGCAGTAGAAGGCAAAACGGAAGTTAACCTAGGAGTACCCATGGACGATAGTAATATCTCAGCACTTGATTTCCAAGTAGTCAAATGAGAAATCGGGTAGCTGAAGAACAACAAAGCCGCTGGTAAGGAGCTACATAAACATGACCGAGACGTGCTGGCAACGGCTGTACATTGCGTAATTTCCAAGATTTGGGAGGAGGAGAAGCTACCAGAGGTATGGATGGTTTGTCTCATCTACAAAAGGGTGATTGGCTCAACTGCTCCACTATCGCGGCATAACGCTGGTGAACACCGTCTACAAGGTACTCTCCCAGATCCTGTTTCGCCGGCTGTCACTGATAGCACAAGGTTTCGAAGGAGGGCAGGAGGGCATTATCAGGAGGGCTGCCTGTGGGCTCGCGCCATTGCGGACCAAATATTCATCAGCCGATAAATCTTGCCGAAAAATCGGAAGTACAATGTACCCGTGCACAACATCTTTATTGATTTCCAAACAGCGTAAGATACAGTCGATCGAGACAAGCTATCCTAAGTAACAATATGAGTTTTATTGCGGTTTGTAAGACCAATTTTGGTCCCAAAAGCCATCATAAGAGTGCTTGGATGATGTGTTTCATGCGCATCTCAGGAACACTCACGAGTCCCTTCGAGACACGGCGAGGGTTGAGACAAGGGTTAACGGCTTAGCCTGCATACTATTCAACATCGCTCTTGAACGGGTGATCCGACGAGTGAGCATCGAAACGAAAGACACAATTTTCACCAAGGGTAGCCAACTTCTCGGCTTTATAGATGACTTTGATATCATAGCCAGGAATTTTGCGGAGTCTAGGAGGCTAAAAATAATTGCGTCGAAGACCAAATACATGACAGGAAAATGCTCAAAGTAAACAAACGCGTACCTCCCACGGACATTAACCGTTGACGG
Source organism: Sabethes cyaneus (assembly GCF_943734655.1). Classification (NCBI taxonomy): domain Eukaryota; kingdom Metazoa; phylum Arthropoda; class Insecta; order Diptera; family Culicidae; genus Sabethes; species Sabethes cyaneus. The sequence goes on from NC_071355.1 coordinate 166,856,381, forward strand.
CGATGAACTAGAAATGGCAAATGAGTTCGTGCATTTGGGATTGCTGGTGACCACGGACACCACCAGTAAGGAGATCCAGCGGCGCATTCAAGCGTGAAATAGTGCCTGCTTTGCCCTTCGCGAAACACTACGAATAAGAAGCATACACCGCCATACGAAGCTGACAATGTGTAAAACCCTTAGTAGACTAGTAGTTCTTTATGGACTTGAAGCCGTAACCCTGCTTACCGAGTACATACGCGCCTTTGTCGTGTTCGAGTGGAAGGTATTGTGGACGATTAGCAAAGTACAAACTGTGCAAAATGGCTCGACTAGGTCGAAAGTGATTTGCGACTTTTGAGACGACTGGAAAATTGGCCACGAGTGGCCCAAGATCGAGTTTAATGGAGACGACTGCTTGAAACAGCACGAGCCAGTTCGACTCTACACACTTAAAAAATTCGATAAAATTTTATCGAAATCTGAGCAGCCGAATGTTCGATAAAAATTTCGGTGGTGAATATCAACATTTACGGATTTTTAGTAATGTTTGGTATAGTAAAAAAATTTACCGAACGTTCAGCCGCTTAGATTTGGGTAAAATTTTGCCGAATTCGGTGCTTGTTTTCAGTGTGTAAACTGCTGACGACCACGAAAGCGTTATACTGAATGTGCCATTTTTAACAAAGCGGCAAATTTCCGCATTTTTGGTAAAACTTGCTTTTCTCTTCTAACTTACTTACTTATTCAGCCGAGAGCCAGGGTGGCTCTTGCCGTATCAAGAATTCCTCTCCATTGTACTCGGTCCTGGGCTACTCGTCGCCAATTCGTTGCGCGTCTCGACACACGCAAGTCGGCTTCAACCTGGTCGGGCCATCTAGCACGTTGAGCCTCTCTATTCCTGGTGCTGGTAGGGTTCTTGAAGAGAAGGGATTTCACTACACAGTCGTCCGGCATCCTTGCGACGTGGCTGGCCCACCGTAGTCTCCCAACTTTCGCCAGGTGTACGATGGGAATCTCTCCGAGCAGTGCCTGTAGCTCGTGATTCATACGCCTCCGCCACTCTCCGCTTTCCGTCTGTACTCCGCCAAAAATAGTCCGCAACACCTTTCGTTCAAAAACGGTAAGTGCACGTATGTCTTCCGTAAGTAAAGTTACTGTCTCAAGTCCGTAGAGGACTACCGGTCTGATTAGCGTTTTGTACATCGTCAGCTTTGTGCGGCGGCGTATGCTCCTTGATCGAAACGTCTTGCGAAGGGAAAAGTAGGCTCGATTTCCAGCTTGAATGCGTCGTTGGATCTCCTTACTCGTATTATTGTCGGCTGTGACCAGAGATCCCAAATATACGAACTCATCAACCACTTCCAGTTCATCGCCGTCAATAGTCACTGTCCGTGGGAGACAAACGTTACTTTCTCGGGAGCCTCTTCCTACCATATATTTGGTTTTCAACGCATTAATTTGTAACCCTATCCTCCTAGCCTCCGTTTTTAGTCTAGCGTAGATTACCTCCGCCATCTCACGGTTTCTAGTAATGATGTCGAGGTCGTCTGCAAAGGCTAGGAGTTGGCTACTTTTACTGAAGATCGTTCCTCTCGTTTCGATGCCCGCTCGCCGGATCACACCTTAAATAGCGATATTGAATAACATACAGGACAGTCCATCCCCTTGCCGTAACCATCTGCGTGATTTGAAAGGGCTTGAGAGTGTCCCCGAAACGCGCAGGTAGCAGATCACTCGTTCCAGAGTAGCTTTGATCAGCCGCGTCAGTTTGTCCGGAAAACCGTACTCGTGCATTATCTGCCATAGCTGTACGCATTCAACGGTATCGTATGCTGCTCTGAAATCCTCCAAAATATGATGCGTGGGCACGTTGTACTCTCGACATTTCTGAAGGATTTGTCGGAGAATAAAAATTTGATCCGTAGTAGCACGGGCCCCCATAAAGCCCGCCTGATACTGCCCTACGAATTCTCTTGCTATTGGGGATAGACGACGCAACAAAATCTGGGAGAGCACCTTGTAGGCGGCGTTGACCAGCGTAAAGCCGCGGTAGTTACAGCAGTCTAGCCGGTCGCCCTTTTTGTAGATGGGACAGACTTTGCCTTCCATCCACTCTTCCGGTAGTTTCTCTTCTTCCCAAATCCTTGAAATCAGCCAGTGAAGTGCCGTTACTAGCGGTTCTTGACCATTTTTGAAGAGTTCTGCCGGGTGTCGGTCCTTTCTCTTCAGACCTAGAAACTATTTTAAGCTTACCGCTTTGATATTTTACAGTCAATTCTAAAATTGAACAAAATTAAGTTTCATGCTTTAGATGAATCAAATGTTTGGAAAAACCTGAAATAATTTATAAAATTTTCAATTGTATACATTACGACTAGTGACAGATGTCCTCACTCTCCCACACTCTTTAGTATCGAATCTCGCAGCAACCGCCAAAAAGCCATCAAATGACTATAAACAGTTCCGTTAGAGTCAACTTTCATTGAAACCAACGAAGGGAAAAGCGTTCCGTATATGCTATGAGATGAAAACATCCTTTTTTTTCACCGAGTGCGAAAGCAATGCGTTGTTCCTAACCAAACCACAGCGAAGTTCGCTGCACTTGACAATAACGGTAGCACGATAGCAAAAATTCCCACAGCTAGGTTGTTGTTTTCTAGCTTGTTTTTATCGACTCTTTCAACGACTAACGCTAACACTATATCGATACCTGTACCTAGTCTGTAGGGAATTTTTCGATTATGAAACGATGCCAAATTTCTGTCAAAATGTTGTTTTTCTCCTCTGATTCGATTTTATGGACTATCTACTATTTTGCTAGTAGGATATGTTTGTGTGTGGCATCGCTCGAGGGATCATCGGAACGCTGTTTGCTTTTTTCGCCGAGAAAAGGTTAAAATTTGGCTCTAAAATTGTGTTTGACATCTTTGACCTTCGAAAAAATTTGTTACATATAGAAAGGAATTAGTTCAGTTTTATTATTAAAACTAGCGTGAATAGTGATATTTTAAAGAAGTTATTTACGGATGTTCTTACGAACGATAATTGAAAAATCAGATAGTTCGTAGTTATGCTCATTTATAGTTTACAAATTAATTTTTCCCAAGCTCTTCGATTATTTTAATTTTCTTTAAATCCGATGTGATTAATTTTTGTTATTTCTGCACGAAACAATAATTCAATAACAAAATTTCAAATCGATAGGGGCTTCTGGATCGAACCGAAGAAACCCAAAAATTTTTCCAAAGCTTTAATTTACAATACTACTATTCAGATTTTTCTATTTAGTAGCAACATTTATGACAGAAGCTAATGGAAATGTTCTTTTATAAAATATAATTTTAAAATTTATGCCCAACGTTGATATATAATTTCATCTCCACGATAAAAATTTTAATCTCACTATTCCACAGCGCAACGGGTTGCTCTCGTACAAAACAGCATAATGGTGAATTGAAAAGAACGATGAAGACATTAATTCCGCGTTCCAGTCGACAGACATTGCTCGTACGTATTGAGCGGGAGTGGCTCATCCTTCAGCAAGTCCTTTTCCGGTGGATAGGGGAAAATATTTTTCCATTATGACATAAAATGGCAACTTAGCTGCAATTTGCGGAAATGAGAGTATGTGCAGCGGGAACGAAACTATCACAAACGGCACAGATGTGACAGACTGCGGAAAAAAAGTGGGGAGAAATGACCTGCTGAAAATAAATGAAACTGATGTCATTGCATCGTACCAAACTCAACAATAGGTAATACTGTGGAGCACACATAACTTTCTATTGAATTGTCAACCACCCACAGTACAAATTAAACTTGCGCACACTGGCAATCCGGTAAACCAGGACGGCAGCCGGCGACAACGACGACGACGACGACGACACCATCAAACTGGCTGTCACATTCCAGTACATTTTCGCAGTTCAGTGAGTTGGATTCTACCCACGGGAGCGCACTGCTGGAGCCAGCTGAATGGATGTGTCATGTTCTGGGTCATGGGCGGCGGCATTGAGTCTGCCCCGACGCTGCTGACTGCTCCGATACCGACACACTGTGGTTGGTCTATTGTTGCGGAAGAAGCCACACCGGATGGACAGGTGCTTCGATCGAACGTAAAAGTAAAACTTGTTGGATGCTTTGGCATGGTGTGTGTGGTATTAGTATAAGTACGGCATGACATGATGGCAAACAGAACATGTAGGATGTTCGTTTTCAGCTAATCTACCGATCCATTCATTTATTTGCCAACAAAGCTGTTTGTTTGTTGTTTCGTTAAGATGAGTCTCTATTCTTCGGGCATCATTTTCAGGTTTGCTGGTACAAACATTTGCCAGAATTACGGATGAGTAGTGATTGCTCTTCATTGCTCATTTCATATACTCACGAGTTAATAATTTTACGATTTTATGTAATTTTCTATCTCTATATATCTGAAAGGGCATAAATTGAACTATTCATTAGACTGGAAGCACTTGCCATCGATTATACAATAAATCTTCTGTCAGAGTTGCTGCCTCGTTCTTGGCACAGTTCGTGACTGAAAGCCAGCGTTTCACATTGACGGGGTTGGCTCAGGAAATCTTTAATTAAACAATGTAATTATGTGGTTCTTGTCTGCAGGCAGTTCCGCGTACCAGACGAGTCGGACAGAAACTTTCAGCTTTTGCTATCACGAGAAAATCCATTATTTTCCGTTATTGCTTGTTCTCTTACCAGTGATTATGACGCAATATTTTGTAAGTTTTATCACTACACTGGAGACTAGAATCCATTAAGTAATTTGAAAACTTGGTACAAATTGCCTGAATAAATCGAAATACCAAGCGCCTCCATCATGTTGGAGAAGGTGGAGGCGCATGGTTATCTGTGGATAGTTTTCAGCAAAATGTACCAAATCTCACTATATAAAAAGTTATCAGCATTATGAAGTTTAATCAACAGATAAAACAATTTCACATAAACTTTCCAGAGTGCGATTCACCTTTAAATTTATCTAAATTTTCATTCGCTGTCTGCCAATCGTTTATTTAACAAATTTTCCTAGACCGGTTCCTTTGCTTTGCCTATACCTACACCTTAATCCCTCCATTCCGTTGTCTAAGATCTGTAGGCTCGAATAAAGTGAAACAAAAGACCACCATGCTCCAGCTGCTGGCGTTGATGCCTTCACTCTTGAGCTGGCCAGTCCGTAGCGCACGATGCTCATAAACTGCCAATCGCAGCAAAAGCTCGCTAAAAGCAAACTGCTCCCTAAAAGAAGACGCTGACGGGCGGCTACCAGACACATCGGTTTGCGTATTGAATTGCCGGCCCAGTGCCATTCGCTACGTCTTCCCTTGTCGTTAGATCATCGTTTATTCATCATCATGAGAATGCTTCCTATCACCCAACCCAGCTTATCTTGCAAAAAATGGACAGACACCGAACAGAGGCACGAACGAAGAATTTGACGTACTGCAGAAGCATCACTGTCACTGCCTACAGCTTTCGAAGCACGGGACATAATGAAGAACGGTTTGACAGTTGAACTATGGAGGGAGACTTTAATCTACTTGAAAGGCGTTAGCAGCAAGAAGGAACCATGGCATAATGCTGAACAGCCAACAGCAGCAGCGCAGCGGCGTGGAAAGAAGAAAACCAAATTTTCGAGACGCCTGCAGTACTTGAAAGGGCCACTGGCACTGCAGAGAACAATGTTTGACCAAGTCAGGCAAATGATGACAAATTTGGTGCGCTGATCTCGAGCAAAGGCTCACTATTGATGAGAAATTATTTCGACCGAGAGAATGACTGATGGGGTCGTAATTTTCTGGAACACGAGGAGAGTTGGAATTGGTTTTCGATTGCTTTTGGGACGTTTTACAGTCTGGAAAACATCAGCTTAGAGTTTAATTGCTTAAATGGTATTAAATGTCTATTTTCGTTGCTTTAGTGTCCATAAACCGTTTCTACGGAGGCGGCTTCACCTTCCGACGTTAGCTATAGTTTCATCTACCATTAGGAAGCAGTCGGTAAATTTCACAGGTATTATCCGAAATTTAATCAAATGCAACTACATGTGTTTTATTTTATGACTTAAACAGACCGTAGTAGAATGCTTTTACTCTTTCGGTCTTTTTTGGCAATACCTTTGTTCCTAGCACATATGAGCATAACCTGAATAACACGGTTTTATTGTTATTAAACTAAAATCCGCTTGACTGCTGACATGGTATTCGAAAACTTCATTTATGTTTTGGCAAACATCTTGGCATTTATGCTGTACTATCATTGTATATTTCAACGCTATCAGCAACTGGTTAATGGTCAAATATTACAGTTTGGCTACTCATCAGAAGCTTCTGTATGACATGGAATCTAATATCGCACTGTATTGATACGATCTGGCAGCTATGAGTACTTGTTCCAGTCTCTAACTTGTTTCTGACAAACGTCCGGACAAACGACTTGGGTCAGTTGATTGTCAGCAAAAATTAGAACTGTTACAAGGGTGGAAGTATGCCCATCGCCATCACAATACGGCAAAGAGTGCTGAAACAAACCACAAACTAAATAATTAAATGAAAGGTTTACATAAAATCAGCTTTCATTTTCATTCAGAAAACCGGCTCATTGTCCAAACAAACTTATATTTTTGTGCTTGCGACAAACGAGATGACTTGGCCCTTGTCACTCAACGTATTTACAATGTACCCTGATATAGCGTACCGAACAGCAGACGTAAAATTAGCTGCATCAGGAAAGTTTGTTTGTTGGCGTAAAAACAAATTACTTGGCTGGTCGGTTTTGTATGTACAAAGGCTTCAATGTCAATCCCAAACATTAGGGAGATATATCAGCCAGATGCAGGCTCATATTTCATGGAACGTGATGTAAAATTAAACAGCAAGTAAATATAATTCTTGCTTCTTGCTGTACACAGCGTCATGTACTGTTGGAAACTCCTATGCACTTATTGGTGAATGATCGTAAATCAAAGAAAACGAGGTACCTAGTTCAAAATGAATCAAGTATTCAAACATTTGCAAAATTTGTGTTGCGCCATGAAGTGCTAATATAGTTTATTAGAAAATTTAAATAAATCACCTCAAATCTTTCTTACTCTCAGGATCAACTGGTGGATTCTGTTATGAATGTCAGTCATATATTTTGATTTGTTCAAGCATTGAACATTTTATTGTTTAATCCTAAAGTAAAATTCCTCTACCAAATCGAGAATCGAAACTGACTTTACTATATTTTTTTTTATTAAAGAGATTTTAAATTTTAAATTCATTCATCTCCAAGTGACTTTACTATACATCATGAGAACTAATGAACCGGAATCGCTAGCCACAAAACTACGGGGAATATAGAAGCACAAGCTGTAGCCCGCGTGCGTTGTATCGCATCTAGTTTTGAGCGAATTGGAGATACCCATGCTAATTTTCTTTAATTTCGGTGAAAAAACACTTTTCGGTAATCTATATTTACTATAAGAGATAACCATGATGTATGTCCAAATCGTGTAGATGTACTTTTAACGCTATGTAACCCCCTACCTGGAAGAACCATCAAACATAGCTCTGGCTCTCTCAAGCTCCCACCTAGCGCCTCCACGCAGATCTAAGTCAAATGATGACGGTCGATGGCCTTACCCGGAAGTGCTTCATGTACTTATTGAAGCAGCTAAGCTACGAGGTGCGAACTAGAGCGCCTGTTCTCCAGGTGAGGAGCGGTTCACACAGCGTCTGTCTCGAAACGGGCGGCTGAATATGAAATGCTGTATCCCGCAAGCTATACCTAAGATAGCAGACCCATCAGCGGGATGTAGGTATCGCGACCCCGGTGAGGTAGTATACCGAAAACTCAATTACCACGAATAACGAAGAGAGAAATTTAGGACGGAACAATCGGTATAGGACACGGCAAGGGACAAGGAAACGATTAAGAGATAACGATTGTAAACTTGGTACCTGAAATGTCCGAACTCTCCATGAACCGGCACGGGCTAGCTTGCTTGCTCGAGAGCTGCATCAAGTGGAGTGGAGATCCCAGCTATTCAGGAAGTTCGGTGGCCAAATTCCAGAGAAAGGGAGTTCCGTAGGCAGTAGACCCTATTGCAGGGACTTCTTTCAAGTCTCAGGCTATTTCCTACAGCGATAACTTAATCCCGAAGATTTCCGGTTAGTCCCAATACAGCGTAAAACTGCTAAAATGGTCGGCAATGGGCATATGTTGCAAAAAATTCAATACCGGCTGTGATTTACGTTCGGTTTGGAAGTGTCATTGAAGATTTTTATTTACTTTATATGAGCAATCTGCCCTTTAAAACTTCAAAAGAGCGTAACTCAAAAATTCGTCGATCGATTTTTTTAAAAATTGGCTCAGAGGTGTGTAGGATGGCAATACAAACCAACTGGAATTTTCCGTTTAAATGGCCTATTTTATTTTTTAATAACGGTATTTTGAACACCGTGTAGCACCTACTTTCCACGTTTGAATATTCGGAAACACACCTGGAGGCATCCAAATGGAGACTCTAACTCTCAGAACGATCTTGTCTTGATTGACGGTCGAGACTTTTCGGATGTTATCGATGTACGATCTTTTCGGGGACCAAATATCGACTCTGATCACTATCTCGTAGTGAGTAAGATTCGCGCAAGGCTGTCGAACACGGCGAAAGCTCGCACAGAGAGGACGCTGCGTTTCAACATCCAGCGGTTAACGGCAGACAGAGTAGCAGTGGAGTACGCCAGGAAACTTGACCAACGAATCGCAGAACAGCAGGTAGAAGGAGAAGAAATAAATGGGCTGTGGAGGAACATCCATGGTGCCATCGAAACAGCTGCGAGAGAGGTGGTAGGCACGATGCGTGGAAGACAGCGTAACAGCTGGTTTGATGCCGAATGCCAGAGAGTGACAGATGAAAAGAACCAGGCCAGGAGTCGCATGCTCACTGCGGCAACGCGTCAAAACAGAGCGAGATACAGAGAGACTGAAACTGTGGAAAAAAGAATCCATCGTCTAGAAAAACGCGAGTACGAGGAGCACGTGCTCACTGACGCAATACGGCAGCAACGACAAACGGAGTTTCTACAAAATGGTGAGATGCAGGAATTTTGCCATGCCTGTTAGAGTAATGTGCAATGATAGTGCTGGCAACCTTTTTAACCTGTCCATGTCCGCTCCACTGCTGATGGTTACCCGCCATGACTTTTACCTGTCGCCAGGACAGGTTCTCGTCTACAGCCCGGATGTCGTTGTGCGAGCAAGACAATGTCGTCGGCTAGGTCGAGGTCATTTAGCTGCTCCATCGTTAGAGGATTCCAAGACAATCCTCGATTTGGTCTACTGTCAATTGCTCTAACTAATATCTCATCCATAACGATGAGAAACAGAAGCGGTGATCAGCCAGCACGGAATCCAGCTTGCTGCCGCCGGAGAGTAGCGTCGATCTTCTCCTGGATCCGGTTGAGGATTACCTTACAGAGTACTTTGAGAGTAATACAGAGCAACATGATGCCACGCCAGTTACCGCATTCCGTTAGGTCTCCTTTCTTAGGGACTTTGACCAATATGCTCTGCATCCAGTCCACCGGAAAAGTTGCGGTTTTCCCAAATATTGCTGAAAAACTGATGCATCATCTGGGCTGACAAAGATGGGTCAGCTTTGAGCATTTCGGCTGAAATACGATCTATCCCTGGCGCTCTATTGGATTTCATACTCATGATGGCTGCTACAATTTCATCCAGCGATGGCGCCTCCGAGTTGACGCGATTAATTCGACGAACTGTAGGCGTCATACGCTGCTGGTTTTGTTGGTCTCTGATATTTGAAACTCGGAAGAGTTGTTCAAAATGTTCAGTCCATCGCTTAAGCTGTTCTGTACGGTCAGTCAATAGCTGACCAGCTCTGTCCTTTAGCGGCATCATTGTATTCATCCTGGCACCACTAAGGCGTCGAGAAATATCGTACAACAAACGGATATCACCATTGGCGGCGGCGGTTTCTCCTTGTTCGGCTAGGGTGTTAGTCCAGGCTCTCTTGTCCCGCCTACAAGCACGTTTAACAGCCCTCTTAAGTTCGGCGTATCGTTGACGGGCAGCTGTCTTAGCCGATCTGGTCCGCGCTCGCTCAATGCCGGCTTTCGCCTCTCTCCGCTCGTCGATCTTCCTCCAAGTTTCATCCGAAATCCACTCCCTCCGCCTACTGCGCGCTTTACCAAAAAAGCAAAGCCGTGGGCTTAAACCGTCATTAGACATTACCCTTCTTTATCGACAGACTTCGCAGCCGGCTGTTAGAGTACAGGAAAATTACGGGGCCAGTGTAATAATCCTAGCATAATCTAGCAAGCACCGCCTAGCCGAGATTCGAACATACGACGACTAGCTTGTTAGACCAGCGCGCTTTACCGAGGGTTTCATCGCTGGTCGTGATGAAGGCGTTCTTGGGGTCGGTCCATTGCTCTTCGACGGTTCCACCAGGTGGCAACTCCGAGGCTCTAGATTCAAGTTGTTCGACAAAGGCCCTTTTCACCTCAGAATTCTCCAATCGGCGGACGTCGTAGCGGCATCCAACTTTTTCCTCCCGTCGATGGACACGTGCGACGCGCAGACGTATCTCAGCGATAACAAGGTGATGGTCGGATGCAATATCAGCGCTGCCTTTGTTGCGTACATCAAGAAGGCTCCTTCTCCATTTCCGGCTGATGCAGATGTGGTCGATTTAATTTTCTGTTCGGCCGTCGCGGGAAACCCACGTAACTTTAGGTACTGGTTTATCGGGGAAGAGCGATCCACCAATGATCATGTCGTTATTACAACAGAATTCTGTAAACAGCTCCCCGTTTTCGCTCATCTCTGCTAGGACATGGCGTCCCATGACGCGTTCAAGGTCCACGTTGTTTGAGCCAATCTTCGCGTTGAAGTCGGCCATATGGATTTGGATATCCCTTCGGGATTTTCTTAACCACGCTGTTCAGCTGGCCGTAAAAACTCTCTTTCTCCTGCAGGTCGGCAGCATCTGTTGGCGCATAGCACTGGATTGCCGTAAGGTTCCTAACCCGTGTTCTGAATCTGGCAACGATTATTCGCTCATTTATTGGTTCCCACTTCATCAGGGCCGCATGTGCACCTGGGCTCAGTAGGAATCCAACTCCTCTTTCTCGAGTAGCATTTTCACCTCGTATGCAAGGGTAGTGCAAGACTGGCCCGGATGATGTCCTGGCAACCTGCTTACCGACAAAACGGCGGTAGCAGCCAGGTGGAAGGAGCACTTCCAGACACTGTTGAATGGAGAGGTAAATGCGGAGATCAGCAGGGACAGGATAGAAATTGTAAGCGATGGTCAAACTGTGGAGCCACCAACACAGTAGGAGGTTAAGAAGGCAATCAGTGAGCTGAAAAACGGTAAGGCTGCTGGGAAGGACGGTATCCTGGCTGAACTTCTAAAAGCGGGGAGCGAGCGGCTGTACGAAGCAATCCACCGGATCATTGGCAGGATTTGGGAGGAAGAACAAATGCCGGAGGAGTAGTTGGATGACCTCATTTGCCCAATTTTCAAAAAGGGACATCGAATGGAGTGTAAAAACTATCGAGGAATTACATTGCTCAATTCTGCCTACAAGGTGCTTTCCCGTATCCTGTTCTGCAGACTGATACCGTTAGCGGAGTCCTTCGTCGGCGAGTACAAAGCTGGTTTTCGTGAGGGTCGCTCCACGACGGATCAGATGTTTACCCTGCGTCAATTACTAGACAAGTTTTGGGAGTACAACTTGCAGACACACCATCTGTTTGTGGACTTTAAAGCGGCGTACGGTTCAGTTAAACGAAATGAGCTTTGGCAGATAAGGCTAGAACATGGTTTTCCGACGAAACTAGTTACGCTGATTCGTGCGACGCTGGACGGATCCAAATCATGTGTTTGAATAGCGGGTGAGACCTCAGCTGCTTTCGTGACGTTGGATGGACTGAAGCAAGGGGATGCACTCTCTAACTCTATTGGCTTTGCGGATGACGTCTATATCATCGGAAACAACCGTAGAGCAGTGGAAGAGGCCTCCAGGCCTTTTAAAAGGGGAGTGGCGAGATTGGGGCTTACCATTAACACCGCTAAAATGAAGTACATGATTGCTGACAGAGAACGTGGGAGACCAAGTGGTGTTAGATGTTAGTGGAGTTAGATGGGGAACGGTATAAAGTAGTGGAGGAATTTATATACCTTGGTACACTCGTGACATGTGACAACAATGTAAGCCGCGATGAGAAACGACGAATTGCAGCCACAAATCTGGCTTTCTACGGGTTACATAGCCAGCTGAAGTCCCGTAGTTTGCAAATTCGGACAAAACTGGCGCTCTACAGAACACAAATCCTCTAGGTGGCCCTCTACGGACATGAACACGCATGCTAAAGGAATCTGATCGACGAGTGCTTGGGGTTTTTGAGCGTAGAATTCTACGATCCGTACTTGGTGGCAAAATGGAAAACGGAGTGTGGATTTATGCGTTTAATCATGAGCTGTACCAAGTACAGTAGGATTTCTAATTTGGTATGGTTCGTTTTTGGCATGGTTCAATTTTGGCATGCCTCGATTTTGGTAATAAAAGTATCCGTTTTTGTCAACACAAAATATTTCCCTTACAAAAATATGCTTAAATATCAGTCAGTTTTCGCGTACATGCTTAAAATGACGCACAAACGATGCCCTCTGTGTGTTCATTAAAAAAATTTGCTGTTGTCGAATTGCACAGGGAGAGCAGCAGAATTTGTTCACGTCACTAATTGGAAATTCAGTCACTTTGTTCGAGCCGCGTAAGTTCTAAATTTGGCGATTTAATTTAGGTCTTTGATCACAGGTAAGTAATTTTATTACATGTGAGTATTTCTTCTTTACAGGTGAATATTTCTTCCTTACAGGTGAGTATTTTTATTATTCGAGTTCGAGAGTCTTCTTCCACTTTTACAGGTAAGTTATTTCACTTCAGTTTCTTTTCAGGTTTCCCGGATCTTCACACAATTGTGCAGGTAAGTAAAACGGTTAGGTTCACTAAATTCTTATAATTGTATTATCATTAGATTTCTTAATTTTGCACAATTCAATATGATACAATTTGTATTTGCACTTGTAATTTGCTTCGGGTTGAACGTAAACACTACGGCTGACGTTTCGTTGCAGCTGCCAGATGCGTAGAAAAAGGCGCATTGAGTGTGCCGGCGACGCTTTTATACTTTAGAGCCCGGAAGTCAGAGACGAGCGAAATGGCTATATACTGCTCGAATCAGTTTTCGCGAATGTTCCCTTTATCGGCTGTGGATGATGATCCAGGGTTGTACACGGTTGATGTTTGCATAAACGATACTGATTCGTCGTGCACGAACAGCTGTTATAGAATGTTTCGAACAATAATATTTTTATTGCCGTAGAACTACGACTTACCGCAGGTTGCGAAAAACTTACTTGCACTGGACGGATAGCTCTTGGCGGACTTTTCTAGCATAAAATGATTGCAATCGTTGATTAATAATATTTTCTTAATTTCTAACGCATTTGAGCATACAATTTTTTCAAATCAAAAAAGGGTCTCGATTTTGGCACGGTTTCGATTTTGGCAACATAGGCGACAAGCATTTGTTGCCAAATTCGGAATCCAACTGTATACAAATATGCTGATATAGTGAAGGTAGTACAATATGGCAGGCTGCGGTGGGCTGGGCACGTGGCCAGAATGTCCGACGAAAGAATAACCAAAACTATTTTCAGCAGAGAACCAGGAGGAAGTCGTAGATTCCGAGACAGACCCCGCACCCGATGGGTGTGCGCTGTCGAAGACGATGCATGTTCAGCTGGTGTTCGTGGGGATTGGACAACGGTAGCCCAGGACCAACAGTACTGGAGGACCATAATTTGTTCGTCGCAGGATCGCTAACGGACCGTTGCCACTAATGTAAAGTAAGTAAGCATAGGAATGTTTCTCCGAAAATTTAAAGATTTCACTGCTATTCATTGAGCCTGGTGTTAAAATCAACACTTAATATTACATCGATAATGTTTTGGAGAATCAATTGCTTCCCATCGTCAAAAAACATTACAAGAATTCATAATACTGATTCCATCAAGATTCTGCACCGTCTCACCAGGCGAAATCTACAGAGACTTTTCCGTTAATCGAATAATTGAAAATTCCGGAATGGAATGCACTACATGCTGTATCGCATCTCCTAGCTCAGCTAAAGAGCAAAGCCTAGGTGCTACATTCCGTTATCGAAACTTGACCTTCTGTTTTTATACGACAAACTTCGCAACCAGCTGTTAGACTGCAGGACAATTGCAGGGCCAGTTGCTACGATCCTATTTGACTCTAACAGCCTCTCCCAGTCGAGATTCGAACATACGACGACTGGCTTATTAGACCAGCGTCATACCTCGAAGCCAACTGAAGCCTTATTTCTATTTAGCAGGTCAATTACCCTTATTTTTGTTTTTTATGATGGTTTCCTGAAGCCAGAACTGTCATGTCTTTGTGCACCAATTTTAATTATTCGATTAAACCGTTTCAGTTGAGCAAAATTTGAAAAACCTGTGTATGGAACAATCGTAAAGCTAATTATTGTCTAAAATATTGCTGAATTAAATATTTATCTATCTTTTGCATTTATGTTGCGCTCCCGCCAATGCACAAAGAGCACCCTACATTTCTATCACAGCAATTCTGCTCAGCCAAACCGGAAAAAATAAAATGGCATATTATTTTACCGATTAAAAACTTTTCGCTTTGTCCAGCTCGCTATACCGCTTTCGAGGCAAACTGCTGCTCGTGCTAGCATAGTATGGCTTAATTTGGCTCATTCAATCGTCATCAATCACTTCCCTGTGACAGAAACCGGCCACCACTACGATGTTGCAAATGAAGAAACCTACAGATAATGTGCTGATCATTTGGATGCTCTTCCTCTGGGCTCTGGCTAAATGAGCGTCCAAGTCCATCCTACCGGCTTACGTTCAGCTGATGAGAAAGTTTCACGGTCCGAACGAGAAAGGGCTCTTTATTCATGCATCAGACCTAATTATGGCGACTAATCTGCCATAGATAGCCCTGTATTGCGTACAGATGTATACGATTATACTAATCCACTCATTTGATGGAACGAAATTAATCTGAAATTTGAATTCACTAGGAAATTACAAAATTTAATTAAGTCATTGCATTGTTTTTGAAAATAAATCAGGCCCAGTTGTACGAATCGACATTCATTGTTCTTTTAATAATATTTATAATTTGATAATTTCGCTGTCACCCTATAATAGATAACCCCGGGGCAATCTGCTCTCCTCCCCTCCTTTTTTTCAGATAGGCACTCTTCTGGATCATGCTCTTCCGATCAGTAACAACACAACCAGTTAGCGAGTGCCTCGTGCCAAAGTCCGCTTTTCATAACGAAATGTAAATTTTATGTCCACTCTTATTATTTTAAACGACCAAATTCGTGTCCGTTCGTTGGGAAAAATCGGAGAGGATAAAAATTTTCCACTTTAATGCTTGTGGCGCTGCTGGCTGTGTACAGCAGCGAAGCTACATTCCGGGAATCGACTGAGCACTCATTCGACTGTGCTTCCCGGCGAACGGAGGAGCCTCCGCTATCGATTCAATGCTGTGTGATGGGTGCAGCATATTCCGGTTCCAACTGACTGGCAGAGGGGAATTGGCTTCAAGCTAGGATTCAAGTGCAGGTGTTGTTTGGTGTAAAAGCTACCCAAATTTCAAGACAGGAAACAGATTTTACGCGGAGATTACATCGTAATTGAGTCATATTTATTTACTTGATACATCGATTCAGAGTTTAACTGAAAAAGTATAAACTCTGATTGGAGAACAGTACAATTTGAATAGTTCACCGATTGAGTACAGAAGTTTTTTTCATATTTGATTAGAGTCATTTTAACCGCTTGGATCTTATTTCACCTTTACAGGGTTGGGATTTGAACCCGAGACCTCGGCGTGAATGTCATGCTTGCTAATCACTACATTGGAATTGACTCCCGAGAATAAACAAATTTCCGAAGTTGTAAATGGAAACATAAGTAGAGTTAAAAAAATTTGTGCCATAAAAGTTGATTTCTCAATTTTTGATGTTGTACAAATCATTGAGTGAGATGAGCATTGCCTCTTCTTTATCATATTGGTTTACTCAATTTTACATTTTACGTACAAATACAAAGCGAATGACTCAATTATGAATATCGAATACCATTTTTGATTATTTTCAAGTTTGTAGGTTTGTCCCTCCAATTTCGGAAAATCAATGATAGCACATAACCATGCAATACAAACATAACTGTAGTGGTTCACCCTACCCAAGCCATTCCAGTAGAGTTCTGGTTCCATCATCAAACTTAAGTGGATCTCTCCTTTTCTCCCAAAATCAATAAACCAACGAATTTCTGCGGCGAAAGCCTTCGGAGGCAGCACTAGACGCGCTCGATTGATCTATAAAGTTTGTTTCTACGTCTTCAAACATTGCATTCGTCTTCCATATGCCCTAAGCATATCCACTAAGAAATGAGGCTGAGTTTTCTTCTGGCCGTACTTGCCTGGTCTAGTTCGGAAAGGTCGATAAAAAGCAGACAAAAAACACCGACGCGAAAAAGAAATCTAGGTCATCGCTATATTTCAGACAACAACGGGTTGTTTTCGATATATGTACTGGGATTGCACATACCTACAACTGATTACAGCAGAAACGCCTCGCGAGCAGAACAACATACTGAAGCTTGACTGTCAGAAATTCTGACTTTGAATTGCCTATCAACGGCAATCGGTCAGCCGAGACTTTATTGCTTTAGCAGGCGGCAGTCGGGAGCCTACATATACATACATACATATATCGGCATTTTGGCCGGAAGTTTAGCGATGTAAGAGCGTACACCGGCGAGGATGGATTACATATGAAACGAAATTTGAAAACTTTTCCTATCTGGCAACCGGCTCCGACCTAGGCCGCTAAAGGAAGCCAGCATTCCCGGGTGGGTGGAACAGTTACTGCTGCTGACTGAGTGCCAGCAGGATTAATTTGCTAGTTTGTGGCGGTAGAACAAGTGTTCGCTATCAGCCCTTAGGGGAAATGAACGTAAGGAAGCGGAGGTAAAAGTTTAACCCTCCGAGAGACAGAGAAAAGCTAAATTTGTCAGACAAATCAACAAGCAACGATTACGGCATTTTTCCGTTCCAGCAGAGCGAGCTGCTAAATGAATTTAATAGAGCCATTAGGTAACTGTAAATCCCAACATCCAGGCGGAATTCCCCCGGAAACATTTGTGAAAATTAACTCGAATTGTGTAGGTGAGTATGCTACTGCTATTTGCAGGCTATAGACTTGTCGACTGTAAAATGAGAGCCATACCTGGTTTTGGACGTTTTGAGTTTATGTTTTTTTTTGGTTTAATTTTTATTTTCATCAGAGCTCATATGTGAAATGAGCAACAAATTGCCAGTTGAAATACTGACAAATACACTATTGGAAGTGGTTACTGAACGACTGAATAATACATACTGTAGTTCCTCGCGTACCTGTAGCTTTAAAATAGACTCCACAGTAGTCCTTGGAACCAGCTGGAATACGAGCGACTTTTGTGATGATCGGGTAACCAACCCCAGCAGAAAGTAAGGTCGTGTCTCGTGTGCGAACAGAACAGAAGTCATTCATATGAATGCTGAGTGTTAACACGAGGAGTAGCCTTGCTAGTTATGAGCGTCTGCCTCCATGTCCCCTCAACCTAGCGAGCGCCTACACGTCAGGTTAAGAGCGGCTCACGACAGCGTCTGAGTCAAAGCAGGTGGCTGAATTAAGAAACATGGCGTCTCGGCATTAAAGTTAAGATGGCAGCCCCGTCACGAAACTCGGTAGCGTGACCCTAATGAGGCTACTTACCTAAACAATAATTACGCCGAACATTCAAGCAAACACGGATCGGGATATTCGACATTAGCCAAGGCGACGAAACAGGGACAACGAATAGAAACTTGGTGCTTGGAATTACTGGAACTAGTACTCGAACACCACAAACTCGGTATCGTAGTTCAACAGGAAATCGCAAAGGAGAGAAGATTTGGAAGATCGGCAGAGGATAGACCCAACTTTACCAGCTACTAGCACCGCACTGGGAACGGGCTTTGTCCTGCTGGACAGAGTGCAAGATTTCGTGATAGATTGGAAGGCGGTAAACGAGAGGATGCGCGTGTTGAGGATAAGGGCTCCATATCCGCAAGGTTACTGAGTCTGATTTGACGAGCGTAAGATCACTACAGTACACTACACTGCAAGATAGTTGTCTGGCATTCTAACAACATATCCTGCCTAACGTATCCGTCCAGCTTTAGTGACTTTCTGAAATCTGGTTTCGCCGTACGGACTCCGAGTGTTCGCAGGTCTTCTTCTAGCAGTGTACCCGTTTCAGTAGTAGAAGTATCTTTTTTTATTATGGGGTTTTCAGCCGGAAACTGGTTCGCCCCTATAACTACCCATTTCATACCCGTAGTGGACAACCAGTCTAATTAGCGTTTTGTACAATGTGCAGATTGTTAGACCTCAAGTGTTTGTAGAGTCCATAGCAGGCACGACTTCTGTTGATAACACGTCTTTTAATCTCACAGCTGGTATTGTAGTCCTCTGTTACCGGTGTGCCGGTTCTCGTAGACTTCCTCAAACTCATCCCCGTCGATTACCATGATATTGCTTAAGCGGACCCTGCTGCACTCCGTTCGCATGGGTCCGACAATCCATACAAGATACTCACACAGTATTGGATCCAATCCATCGTAGTAGCCATGGTAAGTCTAGTAAGTTTAGCCGGAAAACTGTTTCCGTCCAGAATTTTTTATAGCCCTTGTCGGTTTACGGTCGCTCTCCTCCTTGTTTCGTCGTCTATCCCCAATAGCAGGGTTGGCACGCACAGTTTGATTCGATTTTACTGTACCAGGAGAGCTTCAGAGGGCCCATATTACCAAAAATCAAATTGTCACACTTCGGAAAATCCTCTACAAATGCCAGGCGTACAACGTATACCCACGCATCAAATTTTCATGGATTTCAGGGCAGCATATGATACAGTCGAGCACGAAAAAACCATGGCAGATAATGCACGAAAATGGCTTTCCTGAAAAACTGTTACCTATGACCAAAGCTATGATTATGGACTCTTCTGTATGTTATTTAACATCGCTATCGAAAGTGTAATCTGGAAAGCGCACATCGGAGCGAGAGGCACGATTTTTAGTAATAGATACCTAGGCTTTATAGATGACTTTGATACTATAGCCAGAAGCTTTCCGACGATCAAGATCATCTACGCCAGACTGAAAACGGAGGCTAAGAGGATTGGGTAAAAGTAAAACGCGTCAAAGGCCAAATACATGAATGGTAGAGGCTTCAAGGAGACGAACGCATGCCTCCCACGGACAGTTATCGTATGTAATACTAGTATGGAGACCTGGCAATGCATTCGCAACTCAGGTTAAAGTCCTGAACAAAGGGCTTGGAGCGGAAGCTGGACAGGCTTGGGTTTCCTTGTGAACTTTGGAACTCGTATACCATCGCTTTGTTGCGGAGTTGTATATCGAGCACCAAAGTTCTGCAGGATCTCCCTCGTAGTTCTAGATCGTTATCTAGAACCAACTCTGACCAGCTTGTGCTGTTAAATATTAGGTTCAATTCCTAATCAAGTCCAGATAATTTTCGGGTTGGAAACGTTTTGGACGAGCCTTGGACATTTTTTGAAAATGTTGATATTCACTTGAAAGTTTGATATGTCTGTATTAGAAGCCAGTTCGTTATTTGCTTTTGCACCTGGCTACCTTGTTATTACATAAATAACTTAATAGATAAATCGTCTCGCTCAAACCGTTGTAGGGGTATGAGGTGGGACCATCATCATCATCATAACTGGAAATCAGACCAATTTTGTCTTTCGCGATACGAATACGAAGCGTACGCCGCCGTACGCGTCAAGGGCAGGACATAGGCACCCTTGCCGCGTTCGAGCGGGAGGTATCTCGACCGATATTTGGCGGAGTAAAAACTGAAAGCGGTGAGTGGCGTAGATGTATGAAGGGCACTGCTTGGAGAGATTCGCATCGTAGATCTGGCAAAAGTCGGTACGATGAGCCGGGCACAAGGATGCCGTACGATAGTGCGGCGAAAACGGTTCTCTTCAACCAACCAACCGGTAGCAGGAGAGCAATTCCAGCTCAAAACGCTGAAAAAAGGTCATTTTTGAATCGACTATCTTTAATTGGAATGATTTTCCTGATACGTTGGATACCACGCAAGAATTCATTTTCTACTAAACTTGTTTTTTGTTCGTCAAAAGTAACTTTTCAAAAGGGCGTATTTAGAAATGAGATTACTTTTTTTCCACAAATCACAGAAAACTTCTTATTTGATCAAAATGACGTCAAAGGAAATGTTGAACGAAATTAAGTGTATTTTTAGGAAAAAATTACACTGAAAAAAAAAACTGTTCAAAACCATGATAAAAATCATAAAATGTCAATTATCTCAAAACGATCCCCCCAAGCAACACAGCTTGTTATAGAATAGTATAATATTACATACATCAGAACTTCTCTATTACCAGAAAAGCGCAAAAAATTGAAGTCTAATGAAACAACATTTGAAAGAAGCATGCATCAGGTTATTTCATTCCATTTTAAAACGTTATTATAATACGCTACAACTTGTTTTCCAGTAGTTTAAATTTAGTATTGGAGAGATAATAAAAACTTCGTGTTGACATGTTGACAAAAACAATCATTATTCATTTGATATGAGCTGTCAAATAAATTCATGTTATCACAAAACATCTCAAAACCTTAATAATAACGACACATGTTTCCAGAGTACGTTTATAGTACTCCTAAACGACTACTTTCCATGAAGATTATTTTCTAACTTGTTCTGTATGTTACTTGGGCCTGCTGAACTTCTAAATGCGGGGAACGAGCGGCTGTACGTAGCATTCCAACGAATCATTGTCAGGATCTGGGAGGAAGAACAAACGGAGGAGTGGTTGGATGGGCTCATTTACCCAATTTTTAAAAAGGGGCATCGACTCGAGTGTAAAAACTATCGAGGAATTAAGTTGCTCAATTCTGCCTATAAGGTGCTCTCCCGTATCCTGTTCTGCAGACTGAGACCGTTAGCGGAGTCCTTCGTCGGCGAGTACAAAGCTGGCTTTCGTGAGAGTAGCTCCACGTTGCATCAGATGTTTACCCTGCGTCAGTTACTAGACAAGTTCCGGGAGTACAAGTTGCAGACACATCATCTGTTTGAGGACTTTAAGGAGGCGTACGATTCAGTCAAACGAAATGACCTGTGGTAGATAATGCTAGAATATGGTTTTCTGACGAATCTAGTAATGCTGATTTGTGCGTCGCTGGATGGGTCCGATATATGCGTTAGAATATCGGGTAAGACCTCAGCCGCTTTCATGACGTTGGCTGGATTAAAGCAAGGGGATGCACTCTCTAACCTGCTATTCAACATCAGCTTGAAAGGTGCGATTCGAAGAGCAAACGTGGAAAGGAATGGAACTATCATCACGAAATTTCACATGCTTCTTGACTTTGCGGATGACGTCGATAGCATCGAAATCAACTGTAGAGCAGTGGAAGAGGTCTTCAGGCCTTTTAAAAGGGAAGCGGTTAGTTTACGGCGCAGTGAAGTGAAACGGCGAATTGCAGTCGCGTTTCAGGTTTTCTACGGATTACGTAGTCAGCTAAAGTCCCGTAGTTTGTAAATTCGCATAAAATTGACGCTCTACAGAACCCAGATTCTGGTGATTTCCTGCTGTGCTGATCGACGAGTGATTGGGGGTTTTGAGCGTAAAATTCTGCGATCCATACTTGGTGGCAAAATGGAATGGTGAGGTCGACCCTCAGGTGCGTGTAAGAATCCCACCATCTTTTGACATCGTTACAATAGTTTTACAATTACAAACTGTCTTACAATCTATATACATTTATAGTAACTTATAGCTTTTTATAGCTCAGTTTACCATTAATACATATTTAACTCAAAAAATATATTACAACTTTCTCTTAAGTCGATTCTTAAAAGTAACACTGGATAAATTAAAGTCAAATAGTACAAACGCGTTGTTAAAGACGCCACACATCGCCCTAACGGGTTCGTTTTGGCCATAATCGGTACGGTAAAATGCAAGGCGCAGAAAATTTCGTAATCTTGGTGTTCTGGAAGGCACATTTATATTGATTTGTGAAAGTATATTTGGAGCATCTATTTCATCAACTAAAAGTATTGCTACGATAACAGCTTTGGTTATATTTCGCCTTTTATCAAGTGTGTCAATTCCAAATAGTCGACAACAGACAACAGTCAACATTTTCTGGGAAGGGGAAAAGCCAAGCTGGGAACACAATATGCAATTTGGTCATACTTTCATTCAGGCGTAAAGACCCCTTAATCACATCATTACAATGATATCCTTAGCTCAATTTACAATATATCATTCAATTCCCAGTCAGGTCGAACATCACAAGGCCCATTTATAATCGATTTCGATAGCGCTTAACCATTTCGATGCTGGCACAATGTATCGTTGTGCTTATCTCACAACATACAAAACGGACAACAACCCCAAAATCTTTCAATATCATAACTAAAATACTTAGTGTAATGACGACGATAAAGTACTTGTCACGAATCGGACTGTTTGTGGAACTTTGCGATTTGGGAATCATTTTGAGGAATATTTATTCAAAATTGTGTTGTATTGTTAATAATCATAGTAGATGATAAATCGTCCAAACTTACCTCTATTTACTAGACAATTTGATGCAGTTTGCGAAGCTGTTTGTGTCTGTTGCAGATAGTGTACGATACATTTCTTCTAACTTGAAGCACTTGAAGCATTGGTAGCACGTAACGAACACTTATTCCTTTGCGCTTAATTTTCTTTTTTTTTATTATTATTGACGGTTTATCCTAGCTTTGCAATATGTTACATCTATAGATTAGTCGCAATGTTTTGATTAGCTAAACACTGCTCAGACGGATTTACGATCACTTAGACATAAAGATGTTTGGTGCAAATATGTATGTATATAGTATAGGACAGTAATCAGCCACAGATGTTTCTATATGCTTGTTCAAACTACTAGAGAATGCTGTAGAAAGAAGTCCTAGTACAGTATCCACGTCGTGGTTTTCTTTCTTTTTTCCGGTTGGCTTCTCTAATGTTGCTTTGAGAATACATAAAAAGCTCCACTTGTTTGGACGAACATTTCCATACACTACAATAATGATAGCAACAACAATAGACACCGACGACACTTGCTATTCTTTTCAGCCTCGTTATGGACGATTATGCTGTTACGCGACGCTACGACACACTTGAAGGAACGGTTAATGGCTCTAGAATAAGAGATCCTTTTCTATTCGTACATACGATGTACACAGAGGCCAAGATGGAAAGCAGTTAGCAGTGTGGGTGGAAACACGGTACAACGTAGGATCGGACACCTTTCACTGCACACGGCGCGAGAACCATCGAAAGCTTCAAATTGTGTGGAATTATTTCCCCACTAG
Source organism: Sabethes cyaneus (assembly GCF_943734655.1). Taxonomy (NCBI): domain Eukaryota; kingdom Metazoa; phylum Arthropoda; class Insecta; order Diptera; family Culicidae; genus Sabethes; species Sabethes cyaneus. The sequence continues at coordinate 166,879,955 of NC_071355.1, forward strand.
AGAGTACACTTCAGGCTGGAGTGCCTGCTGCAAGCTGTTCTATAAGGCCGACGTCGTTTTTTTTTATCAATTGTTTCCACTGAATACGCCACGGCTCGACAACACGGCGGTCTTTTGTTGTTATTTCCGTTGTATATTCCACATTTATTTACCCGGCAAAATAGGTTGCCATTCGGAGAAAACCGCCAGTGGTTTTATTGTTCATATCTGATTCACCGTAGTTTCACCATAAACATAAAAAATAGATATTAGCGTTGTTGGCCGCAGGTATTCTTTCCGGTTGAGGCTTCCCTGGAGCTTGGTAAGCAACCAACAAAAGGTAACTAGGAATGGTCACAAACGGAAAACCACAGAAGTAAATTCGTTTCCCAACACACTTAGACCGCCGTGGCACGTACACTTGAAAAAAGAATTGCACAAATACAACTCATCGTGGCACTCGTTGACGCGTTCCACTCCACGAAGACAACTATGATAATGTCTTGTGTCTAGGACGAATGGGGCTTACAATCACCGAGACGCACACTGCTAATTCCGTCAGGACCACCAGATAACGATAAGGATAACATTTTCTCTTGCTCTGGTTTATGCTTCTCATTCGCTCTCTTCGAACGTTTCCTCGCGGCAAAATTTGTCCTCCCACGTGCGTCTGATCCTTTCCCGCGTCAAACGGTACGGATGGTTTGTTCCCTCACGGAAAGTAACGTACTTTCTCGCACGCTCACATTGTCACCCCATGGCACCACAGGACTAGGATTTATTGCCACTTTTAAATTTGTTTTGCCACGTTTTGCTTCTTTCCTGCACGATTTCCTACGATTACCGTTACAGTCTCTCAATTGTGATGACTACAACGAGGGCAACTCTCGCCTCCAGGATTACTCGTTGAGTATACACTACAATTCTCACCGAGAAATACCGATACACTCATCTACTAGAAGCAAGGTTTTACCTCAATCCATCAAACTCTCCGCTATGCAATGACACACTAATTTTTAGAGAAACACTAGGTAGAAAAAACGGGAGTCCTCTTTTCTGGAAGATAATCCGAAATTCAACACTTTTCAATAGGCTGCAACCAGATCAATCAAGCGACATTCGCGCGCGTATCCTTTCGAAAGAAAACGGAAACATTAGACAACAGTAAGGAGGCACTGAAAACGTATGAAAGTTAGAAAACGGAACAAACGGCACACTCCGATTGGATAACTGATCCAGAATTAAAGTCCTTTCTGGTTGCCTACTGGGACGCGTGTGTGTGCTGGTTCCGCGAGCGTCCACCTTCGACGGTGCTGGAACTAGCCGAAGCACTCGACAGGTTTCTACACGGTATGCGTGTCGTTGTGGGAGAGCTTACTCTCCACGGCAGTCGGAAACGCTCATCACTCTCCGGTTTTGGCTGCCAGTTAGTCTATTCTCTACCGTGTGTTACTGTTGTCCACCTGCGCACCACCCACCCGGGAGGGCCATCACCCGGTTAGCAGCAGTGACAGTAGAATCGAACCTTACGCAAGGACGAACCCGAAGCACAATGTGGCAAGGTTGGCCAAACTGGTGGTCGTTAACCGGGCGCAGTTCACCCGTGGCTAGACCACCTACCACGAGCGGAAGATTACAATGCAGACGCGCGGTGGTTTGTTGTTGTACAGGGTCAGTAAAGTAGTTGAAAGGAAGCGCATATTTACGGTCTTTTAATTTTCTAAGTAATTTATATCATTTGAAATGCATTTTTGATTTTGTATATCAGTATTAATTTTTTTTTGTATTATAGTCACTTTAACAGCTTGGGTCATTCGTGACTTCTGCGGGGTTGGAATTTGAACCCGTGTCCTCGGCGTGAGAGGTGTGAATGCTAACCACTACACCGAGACTGACCCCAATACCAGTATTTATTATGTGATTGAATTTATAATATTGAAACCACATAATAAAACCACCCTGGTGTCTTTGGAAAGAACCGATTTTGTTACACTTTCGTCCGGCATCCTTGTGACATGGCCGGGCAACCGTAGCCTCTCGAATTTCGCGAGGAGTACGATAGGAATTTCTCCAAGTAGTGCGTGCAGCTCGTCAGTGGTTTATATGCCTGCCCCGCATTCCGGTGGCGTTCAACCAAAAATAGTCCGAAGCACCTCTTGTTCAAATATGGCAAATGCACACTTACATTCCCAGGTCCTGGACTACCGGTCTGATTACACTCCTTGATCGAAACGTTTTGCGGAGGAGTTCCAGCTTGAATGCGTCGATGAATCCCCTTACTCGTATTATTGTCGGCGGTAACCAGAGATTCCAAATATACGAAGACACCAACTACTTCAAATACATCGGTGCCCGTGGGGTCCGGTGGCGAATGTTATCTGGTCTTGAGTTCTGCTGCAATTCTCCTAGCCTCCGCTTTTAGTCTGTCGTAAATGATCTCCGTCGTTTTACAGTTTCTATTTAGAATAAATTTCGCAGTGATCTGCAAACACTACGAGACGGCTGCCCAATACGAACGATGTTAATAACATACAGTGCATACCATCTCATTACCTCAATCTTCTAGGCAATTCTTAGAGACTCGACAGTGTTCCTGAAACGTGCACTCAGCTGTACAGTCACTCGTTGTACAGTAGCCATGATCAACCATGTCAGATTAACTGAAGTTTTGGAGCGTCTTAGTAGAATACGAAAACTAAAAATAATGAAATAAGAAAACTTATCCAATTTAATTCTACTATGTGTATTTTATTCACGACAGATACGTATTTCGCCTATGACTTGCAGGCTTCCTCAGTGTCTGTTTTCGAACTAAATTAGCCAAAGCAATTTTAAAGTTTTTATAGGAGCTTAAGGTTCTTAAGCTTCATCTTAGGCCTTCTTAGGCCTTCATCAGACTTATCAGCTTCCGGGAACCGTTTTTGTCCATAATTTTCCATAGCTCTTCACAGTCGATAGTATCGTAAGCGGCCTTGAAATCTATGAATAAGTGGTGCGTAGTGACTTGGTATTCGCGACATTTTTGGAGAATCTGTCGCTGCACAAAGATTTGGTCCATTGTCGATCGCCCGTCCACAAAACTGGCTTGTTACTTCCGTCGAATATACTTGCAAGCGGCGATAGATGGCGAAAGAGAATCTGAGAAAGCACTTTACAAGCGGTGCTAAGAATAGTCATCGTTCGATAGTTCTAACTTGTCGCCCTTATTATATATTGAGCATATTACCCCCTCCTTCCACTCCTCCGGAAGCTGTTTTGATTCTCAGATTCTGCCTTGATCAGCTCCGCCCCGAAGCCATCTTTTCCAGCTGCGTTGTTGTTCTTGAGCTGCTTGGTGACTCGATCACTCCACCTATTGTGGCGGTCGGTACATCACCATCATCCGCCGTACTGATGTGCTGCCTTGGTAGTCCACCTTTTGATCACCTCAAGTTCCTCCGACAAGATCCCTCCGTCTTTATCTCGGCATGTTTCGACTCGCGGCACAGAGCCTTTGCGCAATATGTTCAGTTTCTTGTAGAATTTATACGTTTTCTGGGAACGATACAGTTCTTCTATGTCATCGCAATCCATTTCTTCCAGGCGATGCTTTTCATCACGGAAAAATTGGGTTTGCTGTCTTCGTTTTTGTCTATATCGTTCCACGTATCGACGGGTCCCCTGCTGCAGCACAGTTCTCGCGCAACATGTGAAAAGGGCCTATGCGCAAATGAGGGATTTCGTTTGTGTCTCCTCTCTTGCGTTTACTACGGCGACATGAATGCTTTCCAGTGCAATTTTTTGTTACCAATAGCTAGCAAATAACGCCAGCAATCGTATCATGCAGAATTAATCCGTTCAAGTGCATTGCATTTGCATCGCCGTGATAAGCGGAAGAGAGGAGACACGAAGAGAATCTATCATTTGCACATAGGCCCTCTTCACATGTTGCTCTTGAGTTAATCCTGTTGGCTTCAATGAACGATGCTGGTCTAATAAAGTCGTCGTACATTTGAATCTCGGCTAGGAAGTGCTGCTGGAGTCAGCAGGGTTGTTGCATTAGCCCCGTATTTGACCTATACTGCAATAAACGGCCGCGTAGTCTGACGATAAAGAAAGGTTCAGTCTTAATGACGTTTATACCCATGGCTTTGCCTTGTTGCTACAGCATCGAAGCCCACGCTGCGTTCATCTCGTCTAACATACTCTAAGGTCTACCTACTTCTCGTCTAACATACTCTAAGGTTTCATGAAGAAGCTGATAGTTTACAAATTTCAAAATAAATTGCAATAAGTGACCTTTAATATGTTTAAACATTTATTTTAAAAGAGTTAGAACACTTATAATATTGGAGAACACCATATTTATATTCGAAAGTAGCTAAACAGCTTTGTTCGCCATTTTTTATTATCGAAATTCGCCACAAAACAGCTTATAAAACTAATATTTCTTGCACAAAACAAAGAAGCTGTGCCCCTCGTTAAGAATCAGGTTATAAGCTCAAGCAGTCATATCACGCTCTGATCGAAGCAGCAATAAATCCGAATAAGCTTTCACTGCTTGACAGCCACTGCCATAATTTAATCCAGTATTTTGCTCTGGTAAAAAGCTAGATCTTCTGCGACCTTCTGTTTATAGTTTTACTGTCAGATCATCCTGATTTATTAGGTTTATAGCAACCATAATAAAATATAAAATATTTCATAAATTTTGAGCAATTTCTGCTGGTTTGCAGCATTTGCGCATTAAACTTTATCGTGCATATTGATATGATTGCTGGATAAAAGCAACACGCCAGTGAAATTAAATAATTTCCGAAAACTGGTTGTTTTAACCAAATAAATATATTCAGTTAGTCAATCTCAATTTCTAGCCAAATCATTTTAGTTGCTTCCTGTGACAGGAAAACCGACTGACTTAACTGACGAAAACTTAACTTTCTTCATGCAAAACACTTTGCTTTGATGAAATTTTGTTTGCGTGCTAGGAATATGGCAATATGGTCTGGCATAAAAAATGATTTCGGCGTTGAACTCTAATATTTTTCACGAGAGCAGCAATAAATCTGTTTGGTTAGGGTGTTACCGTTCTAATAGCTCTATAAAACTAACAGATTTATAGCAGTTTGACAAGCGGCTGTAATAAGGTCAATTTCGATTGGTGCGCCATATTGTATTGCTACGCCACACTTATGCTAAGTTTATAAAAGGCGTGGTGCAGGCAACTAGTTTTATCGTGGCAATATAAGCAACCACAATAAGTTAGCTTTATTAACAGTTTTATTATGGTTTTATGACTAGCTATGAATGTGTTTTGACTCGTATCCTCTCGGTATCCAGCTTTTTACGATCCATAATGGCGGGTAGCATAATTCGTGTCCCGAGTAGCACACTTTTGTCATTTCTGGTTGCTGTAACCTATTCATGACTTAAATTAGTCATTATTTGGTTACCACAACTTGTTTATAACAACTGTGCTAGTAGGGGTTCGTAATATTTGAACAGCATTTTTGATATTTCTGCATACATCGCACATTTCCTTTTCCCACGTTCACACGGCAAAACTAAAGGAACGCACGGAAAGAAAATGTGCGATGTATGCAGAAATGTCAAAAAGATTGTTAAAATAATACGAACACGCATTATGCTTTCTGCCATTATAGCTCGTAGAAAACTGCATTGCATAATACCGTGATAAAACCAGAGGTAATGATTATTGATTACCACCGCACTAAAACCTTCATAAAGTTCAAGTAAAACCAAGTGCCTTTAAAATTGTTACTTGGGTATCCTTCTAGTATAAATAAAGAAAACGTCAGGAAATGTCAAGTCCATAGGAATAATCGTTGTTGGATTTGTACGACATATATCGCATTAATACTTCTGAAAAACAAATCTTAGTGAGCTGCGGCTCGTTTTTCGTTCCACATCTAGTTAGCTACTGTCGAAAAATTCTTCTTTTTTCAATTTTTTTCCTAGTTTTGGCGTCCATATTGACAACCCGTGGCCACTGGTACCGTGAGCGACACGCCCTGGCAGGTGTTGTGGGTTCAAATCCGGTTATAATCTCTGATTACAGCTTGGTTCGACCCATGCACCTTCCAGCATTGGACAAAAGATAGGAGTCACAACGACAACTTGTTAAGCATAGCTACCTATTACCCCCCCTTCCTTTCCACCCTTCCCCTTCATTCCCGGAAAAAAAATCCTTCATTACTTTCCCTTACCGTCCCTTCATCAATTGTAGAATCATCGTTTCAAAAAAAATATTAATATATGCCTGACCGCATTTCAAGGTCATGACTAAAGTCACGAGTTTGGTCAAAGAAAATTTAGTTTTCAAGCAGAATATTAAATTATTTCCGCTTTGTAAGATTTATAAACGTATTCGTTTCGTTGTAAAAGATCTATAGGTATGTAACCTTTGTGCGCTTCTACGAAACAAATCTTAACTGTACTTCTTCTGAAGCTATCTAATTAAAGATTCTCAAAATAACACCAATGTAACAATTAATTTGTCTGGAATTCAATCGGTTCTTCATGGAATGGAGGCGCTTGGTATTGTAACGAACAACTAAAGATGAACTAAAGCGATTTTCGACATGAGTGATTTCTATACTGTTGCCCAGTAGCAGTGTGGATCTCACCATAGCACCGAAGCCAACATTGCAGAATTAAGAAAGTCATACACGCGGATAGCCTGCGGTTTGTGGCCAACCTTCCCAGTCATTGTTTTCACTGTGCGGTCGGAAAATTTTATGTTGTTTTATGTTTCGCAGGTCACCCCCCGTCGACTGCCGCTATTACCGCCACAATCGGGGGAGGACCCACTAGACCCGACTCCAATGGCAGAAAAGAATTGTCGCAACACGTAGTTTTCACCGTACACTCCCACCGGGTGAGCAATTTAGTCTACCAATTAGTACTGGTGTAGCACCATGAATTGCACCAACACGAATGAAACTTAGACAATTGTTCTCTTGCGACCAGTTTCCTGGTGACTTTTTTTCTCGATCTGCCACCTCTTTTTACAACGGAAATCCAAATCCGGATCGAAACTTTTCCAAGTAAATTAGCACAATCACAGACTGCAGAGCGCTCCAGCCGTTCGGAGCTGATTTATTTCCAACGTCACGCGTTTGTGAGTCCAATCAATTTCAGCCGTCGACCATAGCGTTATTCTTTGTAGTCAATTCTAAACGACTAAGAAACATGCAAAAGATTCCGGCGATCTACGGTTGTTCCGATTAAAGCACACGCGGCCGCTCTGCCCTCCGTACGCTCGCTCATCAGCAGATACGCCTAGTGACTGACGAGAGGAAAGCTCAGGCATAAGCCTTCAAGTCCTGTTTCTATTCGCTAGCCGACCCCAATCCTGCCCCACTGTTTCCCGTAGGCAGGCTGCGATGATAGCAACCGTAAGCGCATACGACGACGATGATGACGACGACGACGACGACGAAGACGACGTGGGTACGAGTGTGCGTGATAAGGATATGCCTTCTAATCCGAGCAAACAAACATCTGTCGCTCGGTTAAGGTAGCGAGAGATACGTATGTCGGGTGTGATGGTGTGCGTTTCAGGGAAAAATCCTCCTCCCTCGCATGGTTAGAGACACCAGGCTCGGATACGGGTGACGGCCAGTTGAATGTGAGAACTAAAAACAACAACAAAACACCTACACCATCGAATGGTGTGTGGTAGGTTAGGCTACATAAACTCCAGTGCTGGCGGCGAGGCGACCGCAGAGCGCTAAACCGAAGAACATTTTCAACCCCTTGCAGATTGCGGAACTGGTGATGTTCCGTGTTTTCTGTTAAATATGGATATGGATTTCTTGGCACAGCAGAAGAATAATTGAATAATACTAATTTATAAATATGAAGTATCATAATAATTCAGTATTTAAGATTGTACTCATTTATATACATTATTTGCAATAAAGTACACACTTAGATTTAATCATCGAGTATGGTAACATAATTTTCCGTGATCCCAACAGTAAAGCATTAAATATATTCACATTGATGTGAAATTATGCCGTATTAACAAACTAGAGCGCTATCGCTTTTTTAATAGAAGTTTCTCAATAATAAGTTTGTCATTTATAATTTATTTAATTGGATTTCCGTTCCAAAACATAACCTGACAAACAGTTTTTTTCCAATTAACTACGCTTTGAGGGCTATTGATCCCCAATTCTTTGGACATCGTGTACTTTTCATCAAATTTCGCTCCACTTAATCTAACCATCTTGCTTGTTGTGCTACTGGATATCTTGTTTCCACCGGATTTGAAGCAAACACCATCTTCGGAGGGTAAAACTGTCCGGCATTCTTGCGACATGTCAACGGTATCCGTCTAAGTGCAGCAACAATTTGAATACTGGGATCGCCATAGGATTGTGCGAGTTCATGCTTCATTAACTACCTCCATACTCTGTTCTCCCGTATGTCACCGAAGATCCTTCTAAGGACTCGTATCTATTGGGGGTTCTGAAGCCGCAAGATAATCGCCTATTGTCAGTGAGTCTTATAGTTAAATGCACTGATTATCTTTACCATTGATGGCTATAATTGGGGACAGCACTGTCATGTCGAACGAAGTGGGTAAAAAAGTGTAAGTATTGAAGGAAGGGTAAACTAAATACACAGAAGCATGCGCGAAAAATTTATAAGCTTATCGCTCACGGATTAGAGCAAACACCCGGGCGATATTACAATAGATCTACAGTCTTGGTTGTTGTGATGAGAAAAGGACTCGTCTCTCGAAAACTCCGAGCGCTCGCAGGTACTTCTCGAGCAAAGCAAAGCAAAGTCTAGGTGCTACATTCCGTTATCGAAACTTGACCTTCTGTTTTTTATACGTCAGACTTCGCAGCCAGCTGTTAGAGTGCAGGGCAATTGCAGGGCCAGTTGCTACGATCCTATTGACTCTAACAGCCTCTCCCAGCCGAGATTCGAACATACGACGACTGGCTTATTAGGCCAGCGTCGTACCTCGAAGCCAACTAGGTGCTTCACGAGCAATTTCCATATTTCATGCCCATAATGTACAATAGATTTAATGATTACACTTACTTACATACTTAGGTGGCTTGCCGTCCTAAGACAAAGCCTGTTGAACAAAGTTTCTCCATGTAACTCGGTTGAGGGCTACCGCTCTCCAATTCCTCCGACACCGAGTACTCTCCGCCAGATCTCGCTCCACCTGGTCTAATCATCTTGCTCGCTGCGCTCCTGGTCGTCTTGTTCCTACCGGATTTGAGGCGAATACCATCCTTGCAGGGTAGTTGTCCGGCATTCTTGCAACATGCCCTGCCCATCGTATCCGTCCAGCTTTAGCCACCTTCTGGATACTGGGTTCGCCCTAGAGCTGTGCGAGTTCATTGTTCATCCTCCGTCTCCATACTCCGTTCTCCTGTACGCCGCCGAAGATCGTTCTTAGCACTCGTCGTTCGAAGACTCCGAGCACTCGCAGGTCCTCCTCGAGCATTGTCCATGTTTCATGCCCGTAGAGAACAACCGGTCTAATAAGCGTGTTGTACAGGCTGCACTTTGTACGGGGACTTAGCCTGCTCGACAGGAATTGCTTGTGAAGCCCATAGTAAGCACGACTTCCGATGATAATACGCCTCCGAATCTCACGGCTGGTATCATTGTCCGCCGTTACCAGTGAGCCAAGGTAGACAAATTCATCGACTACCCCAAACTCATCGCCGTCGATCAATATACTACTGCCCAAGCGGTGTCGTTCGGCCTCGGTTCCGCTGGCCAGCATGTACTTTGTTTTAAACGTATTTACATTTAACCCAATCTTTTCTGCTTTGCGCTTTAGTCTGGTGTACTGTTCAGTCACCGCCATAGATGTTCTGCCGATAATATCCATGTCATCGGCAAAGCAGACGAATTGACTAGATTTGTTGAATATCGTGCCCCGCGTGTTAATATCCGCTCGGTTCATAACACCTTGTAGCGCTATGTTGAACAGCAGGCATGAAAGACCATCCCCTTGACGAAGCCCTCTGTGTGATTCGAATGAACTTGACAATCCACCCGAAATCCGAACACAGCACTGTGTACCATCCATCGTAGATTTAATCAGTTTGATGAGCTTCCTGGGGAAGCTGTTCTCGTACATGATTTTCCATAGCTCTTTCCGATCGATGCTATCATATGCGGCTTTGAACTCAACGAATAAATTATGCGTGGGAACTCTGTATTCACGGCCCTTTTGGAGGATTTGCCGCAGTGTAAATATTTGATCCGTTGTAGACCGACCTTCGACAAAGCCGGCTTGATAAGTTCTCACAAATCTATTCGCAATTGGTGATAGACGGCGGAAAATGATTTGGGACAGCACTTTATAGGCGGCATAGAGAACGGTGATCGCTCGATAATTCTCACAGTCCAGCTTGTCGCCCTTTTTATAGATCGAGCAGATAACCCCATCTTTCCACTCCTCCGGTAGCTATTCCATATCCCCCCGACCAGTTTTTTGGTCCCATTTTACTAAGCTCCGCTCCGATGCCATCTTTTCCAGCTGACTTGTTGTTCTTTAGCTGCATGATGACCTTCTTAACATCGCCTATCGTTGGGGCTAGCACCTCTTCCCCGTTTGTTGCACCGTCGAAATCGCTTTCCCCGCTGCCATGGTTCTCCGCCTGGGTGCCATTCAGGTGTTCGTCGAAGTGCTGCTTCCACCTGTTGGTCACCTCACGATCGTCCGTCAGAATACTGCCAGTCTTATCCCGACACATTTCGACTCGCGGTACAAAGGCTTTACGGGATCCGTTCAGTTTCTGGTAGAACTTTCGCGTTTCCTGAGAACAATGTAGCCGCTCCAACTCTGCATATTCCTGCTCTTCCAGGTAGCGCTGTTTCTCCCGAAAGATTTGATTTCGCTGCATCTTCTTCTGCTTGTGTCTTTCCACGTTCTGACGTGTGGCACTGCGCACTTTGGCCGCCCGCGCAGCGTTCTCCTCATCCATCACCCTCCTACAATCATCGTCAAACCAATCGTTCCGCTGATTCCGGGCCACATGCCCGATGGAGCTCTCCGCTACACTGCTGATGGCTGTTTTGATAGTGTTCCAACAGTCCTCGAGAGGGGCTTCGTCCAGCTCGTCCTCTTCCGGCAGCGCAGCTTCGAGTGAATGCGCGTAGTTTGCGGCGACGTCTGGCTGCTTCAACCGTGCGAGATCTAACCGAGGCTGGCGTCGGTACCGAATGTTGTTCACAACGGAGAGCCTTGGGCGCATCTTAACCATCACTAGGTAGTGGTCCGAGTCAACGTTAGCGCTTCGATAGGATTTGACGTCGATAATGTCTGAGAAGTGCCTGTCGATCAAAATGTGGTCGATCTGTGATTCTGTCTGATTTGGTGACCTCCTGTGTAATGATTACACAGGACACACTTTGTAGTCTATTCGATCGCACTTTTACTTGTGAAACCCATAGAAAGCACGACTTCCCTGATAATACAGCTCCGAATCTCACGACTTAGTCTGGTGTACTGTTCAGCCACCGCCACAGAGCCGACAATGCCAATGTCATGACAATGCCCATGTTGATATTCTGTTGCAGCGCAATATTGAACAGCGAGCATGAGAGACCAAGTCCTTGTGGGATTGAAATGCACTCGACAATCAATTCCAAATCCGTAGCTTTAGTCAGCCAAATCAGCGAAAAAGCCGTTTTCGTCCATGATTTTCCTTTTCATTTCTTTGCGGTCGACAGTATCATATGCGGCGCTTTGTAGTGCCGAAAACTCTGCATTCACGGTTTTTGGTGGAATTCGTCGTTGACCGTCCTTCAAGGAAGTCGACTTGGTAATTTCCCACGAATCCGTACGTAATTGAAAAGAGGCGCCGAAAAATGAGTTGGGAGAGCGCTTTGTTGGCGACATTGAGAATGGTGATCACATGATAGTTTTCACAGTTCAGCTTGTCGCCTTTCTTAGTGATCGGACTGATAATCCCATTCTTCCTCTTCTCCGACTGCTGTTTTATATCCTAAATTGTTAAATCAGCCAGTCCAAGTACCGGCAAGTGGCCAGCTTTTTCAGGCCCAACTTATTACGCTTCGCTCCGATGTCATTATTGCAAGTTGACTTAATGTTCTTCGGCTGCTTGATGGCATCCTTAACTTCCCCGATCGTTAGTGGCAGGCACCGCTTTCTCGTTTGCTGCAGCGTCGAAATTGCATTCCCAGCCGCCATGCTTCTCTGCTTAGGCGCCAATGTTGTTCACGATAGCAGGTTTTAAACGCATCTAACCCTCTCTAGATAGTGTTTTGTAATAACTTTAGCGCTTCATAGAATCTGAGTCAAGCATGAGCTTGGAAAAATTATCTAAGGATAACCACGAGAGACAATTTGGCCATGTATCGACGAGCAAGGAATGAATTGACCACGATCCTGAGGAAGTAAAAGCGGCAGAAGGAGGACAGAGATCTTGAGAGGCTGGAACAACTACTCTTGGCTAATGATACGCGCAAGTTTTACGAGAAGGTGAACCAAACTCGTAAGGGCTAACAGAACGAAAAGATGAATCTCATATTCGATGTAAACTGATATGCATATAAATTAATGAACACGTAACAAAAATCACATATATTTTTCCATTAAACAAAACGTAAATAGCCTAAACCATTTTTGACGTAGGACTACGTCTTTCAGGAAGGTAGCTGATATAGGGTGTCATTCCAAAAAATCTTTCTCGAAAAGTGGTCAGGTTTTGAACGCTAATAGCTTAGTGGTTTCCCGAACGATTTTCAATATTCTTACACCAATCGATTGGAAAATCTTCTAAGAATTGGCCCAAATGAAGAAAAGTATGGATTCTTCATGTTGAACTATTGAAAAATTGAAAATAATGAACCTATGTTTTACCAGAATTCTCGCTTCGTGGTTGGTTGGAAGAATCTTTACGATGATCTATAGCCTATACCAATTTGATATCTGTGCTTGGGAAGTAAGCCAAAACAAGTGACCAAGTTCCCTCATTTGAACAAGATTTCTTAACACCGCGATTAAACCTAGACCATTTTGATGTCCTTGCTTGGGAAGTACGCCAGAAAGAGTGACAAAGTCCCCTCGTTCGTGCCAACAGAACAAACGCGATTAAACCTAGTCCAATTTGATGTCTGTGTAAGGGAAGTGTGCCAGAAAAAATGACACAAGTTCGTTGTCCCAACAGATCGCAAATTCTTTACTGCGAGACGATTAAACCTAGGCGAATTTGATATCTGTGTTGCAAAAATGTGCAAGAGTTGTAGTGTTCGGTTATAATATGACTGTATGAATACTCATGCTTGCCGTTTCATTAGAAGTGTAGTGAAAAGATATGCTGTTGATAAAATAGGATTGAATTCAAGATGGGTCGGACACTCAGCACATTGTGCCGCGGCGCTCCAGAGATATCAAGCGGCACACCTCCGGTTCAATTTTACATAAGAAATTAGCATCACGGGTCCCTCCTGCCTTGTCTTGTCAATCATTTTCGAAAGGGATTAATTTGAATGGAATGCTTGACTATGGAAACTATGTAAAGAATTGCCAGCAACTAACTGATGCAAAGCAGCCAGGGATGGTTCGATATCTTTGACTCAATTTTGATTCATTTGACAGTACCGTCTTAACGGGGTCAAATATGACAAAGTTATATATGAGACATTTGTAGAACAGGTTATTATCAATAATTTGGCTGAGTAAAGTTTTGCTGTATCCTTTGTAGTTACGGCACTACAATGCTAGTATCTTATTAGTGACTAAATGAACGTTCATTTAGTCACTGATGAGTTACTAGCGTTGTAGCACCGTAATTACAAATGATACAGCAAAACTTTGTTCAGGAAAGTTGTAGATTAGAACTAGTTCTACAAATGTCCCATACATAACATTGTCATAACTGGCTCTGCTGAGACGATACTGTCAAATGAATCAATTTGAGTAAAAGTGATCGAACCATCCATGAAAGCAGCAAATGGAACGTTCAAAATTATTCTCGGATAATAGAGTCGCTGATTTTCCGCGCTTTGAGAATTCTATGTCACGTCACATGCACAAATGCAAGACAACAGTTTCGAGCAAATTCTTGCGGTACCTATATGGATACGATCTGGCAAAAGGAAAGGATGACCGCTCACTTTTCGATGACGTTTCACTTTCAATTTGGACTAATTCCAATCATAAATGTTAAAAGCGGTTGAAGGAAAGAGGTGGTTTTATATTTTAAAAAAATTTCTTTACGTTCAGGACATCACATTGGACTGGGTTTAATGTTGAAACGATAATATCGGTTGAAGAAGAGGGGTGATTTTGCACTCTGAGGTACTTCCCAAGCACAGATATCAAATTGGTATAGGTTTAAGCGCCGTAAAGAATCTTCAACCTATTGGGACGAGGAGTGTCTGTCACTTTTTTGCCAAAAACACGTGCAAACCTTGATGACGTCTTTTCTTCGACCAATCAGGATGCGACGATTTCTAGTTGGACAATATTTCATTATTTTCAGTTTTTCAATAGTGAACACTTACGAAATAATAGCGTTCTTCATTTGAGCTAAATCTTAGAAGATGTTCCGATCCATTGGTGCAAAAATATCGAAAATCGATCGGGAAACCACTAAGCTATCAGCGTTCAAAACCTGCCCACTTTTCGAGAAAGATTTTTTGGAATGCCACCCTACCCAGCCAAACCTTGCCGTAAGACGTAGTCCTACGTCAAAAATTTCGAAAATCGGAATACAAGGAAGTATCCACTCTAAATAAACAAGCGTACCCTCCGATTCCAAACGCAACGAGATGGGGTGCAAACTATGTGCTAATGAAAGTTTTAAAAGATAATTTCGCATTTTTTTAAAATTATCAAGTACATCAAAGGAAATAGGTATATATATTTTTATGAAAGATTAATTTTTATATATTGCAAAAATTAGTCTATTAAATCAATGAAAATGTAAAACAATATTACCGTATTACCCACTCGCGACGGCTCTTAATCACGTCTGTCCAAAATCCGATTCGAATTCAAGAGCTCTAGAAGCTTCTCCCTCATATTTCTGAATTCTATACTTTTCTTCTCTTTACCCTCACCCCTTTTTTTATAACACACAGTCTGTCTCGTTCTTGAACGAAACTAGGCATGTACATGCTAAATCGAAATCACTAAGTTTGGTTATTGATGGTTTAGTTATAATGAAACCTAATTTTACTGGAAGTCCATGAATTTTGGCACAATCTCACCCCTTCTAGGGGGTGACATTGTGCCAAAAACATAAAGTTAGGTAAATACCTAAACAGTGGACATTAGCATGTTCATAAACAATACACATAAATATCAGTATAAAGTAGTTCATTTGGGACCATCCATGAACTAAGTGGACTATTACGGGCTGGGGGTCGACCCAAAACAACGCATCATACAAAAAGTATGAACGAAAATAACCCGGGGAGGTCAAAAATAACTAAAAATGAGTCAATGGACAGTCTTTATATAACCAGTAGCGTTTCTATGGTTAACAAGGGGGGGGGGGGGGATATAGGACGGACGTGTATCTTAAGGGGGCATACCTCTTGGATCATTTAACAAAAGTATCCATTACTTTGTTCGAGAACCCGCGGCTGCATGACATGTGGCCCACACCCAGGGTTGCCACATGCACAGATTATTCTGTGTTTAACAGATATTTGAAAGAAATCGCCTGTACAGAATCTGTATGCATAGAATACAGATTTTCGCCAAATTATACAGATTAAACAGATTTTTGAGCTTTTACATGAGAGTGAAAGAGACGGAAATAGTCAGCAAAAGGACTCTCTATCTCTTTTACTCTCATTGTTTTGCATTGGACAGATTTTTGCACAGATATTTTTCCTCGCCGTACAGATTGTCAACGAAAAACACAGAATTATATGTGGCATCCCTGCCCACACCCCCTCTTCCTCCTTGAAACTGGCAGGTTATACACGGTGTAATATATTTGTCTTATATTAGAGTGTTTATTCAAAGCATCTGAAATTTCCAAAGAAAAAGTAAAAATTAGTTTAAATTATTTAGCAGACCTTCGATGCTGTTTGCTCCAAAATGGATGATGCAATATAATCTGTCAAACTCAAAATATTGTGTTCAATAGTAAAGCATGTGGGTGTACTGACGTATTTTTACTGTGTATATGAAATCCAAAAATTGAATCGATGATTATGGCTTGGCACAATCTCACCCCCGTGAAGCTCGAAAAGTACAAAGTTTGGAAAAATATTATTTTCCTAATCAAAACTTATCCAACGCATAATAACCTTTTAATACTTACCTATTTGTATTTATTTATATTTATATTCACCGAATACTAATTAAAATTTCACGAATGCTCTAAATGTTTAAACTAACTTTCTTCTTTACATTTTACTTTAAAAATTTATATATAATTTTAATATAATAAAAATATACTTCGCGTTTAGATATATCGTCTCATTGGAACTTCATCAATGAGTTTTGTGAAGCTTTTGCTGCATTATATAGCTCAACCGTACGTGTTCAACGACTTTTGATTGTCCATTAAGTGAATTTTTCCTAGAATGGATTAAAGTTCGTGGAAGTCTTACTGCCATTGATAATAAAAATCGTTTTAAGAAAGGTATTCTATCGTCAATTGAAAAGCGTGAAGCAGTAATCTTCATCAATCTAGCGTATAAATCCGCCATTTATATGGATCCCCGATTTACATACAGCGGTTCAACGATGTTCACCAATATTGAGAAGGAGTCAATTATTGTAAGTATTACGCCTATTCCTTTTAGCATAAATTATTAATGTTATTTTATACTAAAAGGAATATCTTGTTGAGAAAAAAATAAACAACGACGAAGGAGCTGCAACAGTTACAGTACAACAAACCGCAAAGAAAAAAACAACTTCTGGATTTGATGTTGAAGATTACATCAGCAACGCTTTAGGCGAATGTACTTAGCACTCGAGCAAAACAAATGACATATATTCTGCACTGAGAGATATCGGTCAGCAACCACGTCATCCAGCTGCTGACGAAGATTTCAAACCTATCGAATACTGGTTTAAACACAAAATGTTCGATTCTCGTCTGTGGGAGTTGGCAAAAGTTGTATATGCCGCTGCTTCAACGCAAGTTAGTGTCGAAAGAGACAATTCGTATTTTGGGATGGTTTTCACACCGCATAGACATTCGATGAATGCACGCAATTTGGAAAATGTCATGCAGGTTAAATTGAACGAGGATATGCTACCGGCGGCTATAGATATGGCCCTTCCTTCCAAACAGTCTGACTAATAATGATGACCGTACTATTTGGTATTCTTTAAAACTTCAATAGTATTGAACTAAACAAGAAACTACTGTACTAAACTTCTCTTACGCTTCCAATACTTAAATATTTTTTTTCAGTGGCTAGAGTTAGCTACTGTTTTATTTCGCCTTTATACCCGAAAAATAAGTATCCACACAAATTCATGTGCTTCTAGACGCACGAAAGCTTATGGTTCACCGATAAATATATTGGTGAACCATATTGCTTCAAAGTAGCAACGATAGCGTGAATCAGGTAGTTCAAGCATAGGCAACGAAAACGTTCTCTCACGCGATTGAACACTCGTGAATGAGAGTCTCTCGTGAGTGATGTTACTCAGTTTGTAGGCCGGCGCTAATGGCTAAGACGTATTGCTCACTCTGCCGTTTCGCTCATTCTTGAACGAATGGAGAAAGCTCTGCTCAGCTAGCGTTTGAATAATGCTGTTCGCCGGCTTACCTCGTGTTATGTACCAGAGCAAGTGACAAGAATTGGTCCCGTCTATTTTTCATGGTCCATCCTTCCACCATCTACGTTGAACAAAATGGAGCATTTCAATTTCAGTCTGAACAAAAAAGCAAAGTTACCAGTGAGCCGTTCATCTTTTACTGCCAAAGAAAAATTACGCTACGTATTACTGTAGCATTGGTGATGGATAGATTTGTTGCTAAAGAAAACCAGGTGAAAAGCCCGAAGTTCCAAGTTTCCTAGGTTTCATCAATTACCGAAACCCGTTCTTTTAAGAACGAACAAATTCTTATATGAAGATGCAAAAGATGTCACTAAAACTGCTAGTACTAATACTGCTTATATGAAGTTATAAAAGATTGTCGTTCTCCACTGATCACAATAAAATTTATCGGGCCAGCAATATTATTAAAACAAAACATTGGGTTTGGTTTAAATTAATTTTCCTGCGCACTTGTTGCGGTCAGTAGTGTTTAATTTAGTGTTAACTGTTAACTGTGGCACCGCTCGTGTCGCCGTTGGTAGTACATCACAATAATGAATTATCAAGCCAATTAGCAATCAACGAGAAAGACTAGGATTCCATTCGATTCTCTTGTTACTTTGTTATAGTAGAATTAAATGGAATTTTCCATCAACTTTCTCGTTGGTTCCTGAATTGAATCAAAACTTATTCGAAAATACCTCATTTAGACATCAGCGAACACGGTCATGGATGGAAAACGAAAAGATGAATATCGAAAAACTGAAGGACCAAGTAAATCAGGTTAAGGAACCAAGCGATGGGCTTACCAAAAGTATGTTGATACTTGATAGCGCCATACAGCGGTTTCCCACGTTGAAGGGATTTTACCAATTCAATCCTATTTTATCAACAGCACATCTTTTCACTACACTTCTAATGAAACGGCAAGCATGCGTATTCATACAGAGTCGTATTATAACCGAACACTACAGCTGTAGCACATTTTTCCAACACAGATATCAAATTCGCCGAGGTTTAATCGTCTCGCAGTGAAGAATTTGCAATCTGCTGGGACGACGAACTTGTGTCATTTTTCTGGCACACTTCCCTAACACAGACATCAAATTGGACTAGGTTTAATCGCGTTTGTTCTGTTGGCACGAGGGGACTTTGTCACTCTTTCTGGCGTACTTCCCAAGCAAGGACATCAAAACGGTCTAGGTTGAACCGCGGTGTTAAGAAATCTTGTTGAAATGAGGAAATTTTGTCACTTCTTTTGGCTTACTTCCCAAGCACAGATATCAAATTGGTATAGGTTTAGATCATCGTAAAGAATCTTCCAACCAATCACGAAGCGAGAATTCTGGTAAAACATAGGTTCATTATTTTCAATTTTTCAATAGTTCAACATCAGGAATCCATACTTTTCTTCATTTGGGTCAATTCTTAGAAGATTGTCCGATCGTTTGGTGTAAGAATATTGAAAATCGATCGGAAAACCGCTGAGCTATTTGCGCTCAAAATCATTCATTTTTCGTGACGCTCGCATTTTTCGATTTTTTGGAATGACACCCTATCTCAAAACTTGTCGTAAGACGTAGTCCTACGTCAAAACAATTTTTAATTACACTAACTTCACAAACTAGCCACATCGCTGTGCCCTGATTAAGGATAAATTGAATGGTTTTTCATGTACAAAGTGAATGAGTACTCAACATCAATGTCCACCGCTTATTGTAATGTATATGAGTGATATAAAATAGTTGGAAATTATTCAAACCAATCACGAAGCGAGAATTTATACCGTAAGACGTAGTTCTACATCAAAAGCGACCGAATTCTTGCTTTCCAACAGAACGGGAATTATTCATTAGCAGTAAATCTGGTTATGAAGAACGTGCTGCTCGAGCCACAAATGCTGATACCTGAGATCTGGTCCAAATTGAAGTCCTGAAGGTAAACTGTTTTGTAAAAATTAGAAACTACCCTCGCTCTTTGATCGATGTTGTTATTTAAACAATAAATCTAGACGAACTCGATGTCCTGAAAGTAAACATATTTGTAAGAATGTAGAATGATCTTTTCAATTATCCCTACCCTCTCTAATCCCTACGGGTTCAAATCCCAACCCCGCAGAAGTCATGAATGACACAATCTGTTAAAGTGCCTATAATTTAACAAAAAAATGGCGTTTTTAGCTATTTTCGAATAAATTGATCAGAGTGAATTAGTTTTGTGAATGATAACCCAGATCAATTGATTATTATTTACTGTTTAGCCCAAGGTCCTGCTAGCCAGCCATGGTTTTGCAGTCGACATCTAACCATTTACGCAAATGAAACAGCATGACACCGCTATACGTTCTGTTTCTGTTTCACTCTGCAAAGTCGGTATGCTGGCAGATGGGTATTATTTTCAAATCTTAACCAGATTTTTGCAAATAATACCCACGCCGGCAGTAGATGTTGGCTACTGTCAAACACATAGAGTAGGGATAGGGTTGCCAGTCCCTTGGTTTAGCCAAAAGTTTTGCGTTTAATGATAAATATTTTATTTTTATGGTTTGAATAAGTTTTTTAAGCCAATAAACGTATTGACTGAAGTTTTTGGAGCGTCTTAGTAGAATACGAAACCTAAAACGAAACCTATTTCGAAAACAGGCACTGAGAAAGCTTGCAAGTCGTAGGCGAAATACGCATCTGTCGTGAATAAAATATACATAGTAGAATTAAATTGGATAAGTTTTCTTCTTTTTTAATTTTAGGCAATAAACGTATACCGATTATCAACTGGTGTGTAGTTTACAGCCAGTTATCTAAAGTTATCTGGTACCACAGAGAACAGACATTCAAGCTAGAACAAAATTTTGGCAGTTTACAATTACAACAGTTATCAAACGCCGCCTAGCCTATGAATCGTCAAACTAAATTGACTGTCAATCACCGTCAAGTATTTGCGTCAATTAATGGTGAGAAATAACACTCAAAATAGCTATCGATACTTCGGAGGTACAGTAGGATTTCGAATTTGGCAACAAATGCGTGTCGCCTATGTTGCCAAAATCGAAACCGTGCCAAAATCGAGACCCTTTTTCGATATGAAAAAATTTAATGTAAATGCTTTAGAAGTTGACTAAATATCATTAATCAACGATTGCAACCATTTTATGTTTAAAAAGTCCGACAAGAGCTATCCGTCCGGTGCAAATAAGTTATTGACACCCTGCGGCAAGACGTAGTCCTACGGCAATAAAAATATTATTGTTCGAAACCACATAACTTTTTTTCATGAACATACTCAGGGCATTATTTTTTCGTCATTTAAAGCATCTATGCGGAAACTGATTGATATTTAAGCATATTTTTGGAAGTGAAATATCTTGTGTTGCCAAAAACGAATACTTTTGTTGCCAAAATCGAGGCATGCCAAAATCGAACCATGCCAAATTCGAAATCCAACTGGATTTATCGATTTTTTGACGAAAACCGTTTCAAACGAAAATAGTCAAATAGCTACAATAATAATAGTAATTAACTGACAATTATGATAACATCAATAGAAGACGAATTTTTCCACGTGTGAGTCACAAATCGCTAATAATTTCTAACATTATAGCTTGACGATATTATCGATATCACACTAGTTTCGATAGTATCAACAAATATTTGTAGCATTCCCATCGTTCGACTTGTTTACAAAAGAGCTTTTAATGTTTTTTTTTGGTTTTTACATAAGTAAAAGAAGGAAAGAAATATGCGGGATTTTTATCACGCGTGACAGTTACTTATGAGATTTTGTGTATGTATAAAAGGGTTGCGAAAATTTACTTTTTTTGTCAATGGCATCTAATTGCATGATCAATTTCATTGTGTTGTGCGGTGTACCTGCGGGAGAGCAACTCAAAGGGGCCAGTTATTGAATTTGTCGACGATCCGATCGGAGAGGTATTGTCGGTGATTTTTTCCATTCCAAAAAATCCTCGTCGTTCTCAATGAATTGAATACCAGGCGAGATATCAAACTCTTCAAGGATAGATTTTTACAGATTATCGGGGACAGCACCTGAAGACAACCAGTAATTTTGAATCAATATATTGGTAATTTTGTGTTAATTGTTTGTTTCCCACCCTCTATATTTTTTGTGGCATCTCGAAAGGCCGCTGCCGGGAAATGCTGCGAGCACACTTTTGTCTGAATGAATCCTTTAGGGCCATGTTTTGAAAATGTTTCTATGACCTGAACGGATCGCCATGCATCAACCCACATAGAGCACCTGAGTATTTTTTATTAGGACATTGCGTCAATAAAAACATTGCAATACTTACAAGATATCTGTTTTGTGAAAGTTTAAAAAAGTTACGTTGCGTGCTGCTCCTGATCCTATGCCCCGATAATTGGAACACGAAAAAATTTCACATTTTCGACCTATTTCATTTCTAAAATGTTTATATCAGTATACGAGACCGAATCAAAAAACAACAATTTTTTTTTCAATTTTGACATATGCTTACCGGTGGCGCCGCCATCAAACGAATCGCCAAACTAACAAAAGCGAGGGATAACTTTAACGTGAACGATGGTAAATTCAAAATGGCCGTTACAAAAATTTACACAGGTCGAGTATGCTAGCTCGGATGTCTGTTCTCTGTGCTGGTACTACAAGCCACTCCGCCAATCACCAAATGATGTGTGATTGTGACTTGGTGGTTCAATCCTTTATAGAACTACAAATTAAAAGAAACTGATACACGAGATGCAGTCATTTGGAAAGTATAATCTCGACCTCATCTGACAAAGTCATAAATTTGCGTAACAAACCGTGAAACATTTGGAAAATGTCCAGCGTTATCGAATTGCATCTACATTCGTAGTTCTACGTTGGCGCAGCGTACGTGCCCTTAGGCACAGACCTTCATACTTTTTGTCAAATGAGGAACACACAAATTCGACAGTATATAACTGAAAATAATTCCCCATTTCCTGAACAAATTCCTTAACCCTATAATGGGCAACGTCGTAAAAACGCTGCGATCGAGTTATTGACTATTTTTTCGTGAGGTCTTGACTCGAACAGTTTGCATGGTACATTTACTAAATCAATACACATTAGTTAAGAATTTCACAAATTATTACAGTGGTTCATCAAAACCATTACCACATTGAAGATTTTCTTGAAACGTACATACTTAGGGATATAATTACATATGTCATAGCTTGATAATATATTTCTTTACTTCTTTCAATTCATTCATTAACGAAGTTCAACAAGTTTTAGCAAATGTAAGTTAAATACTATAAAGCGCTAAAAAATGTTATTGTAATTGTCATATTTTGCTTCAAAAATGCTTATTTTTATTTACCATCGTAATACAGTTAATTTTAACGTTGCCTAAAAGTCGAGTAAAGTTAAATAAAATTATTGTTTAAATATTTCTCGATACTAATTAATCTCGCCTAAAGCTAAAAACATTCAAACAGTGTTCACAAAAGATGATGGAAAACGCCTAAAGAACCACTATACAGCTAAATATGTACGATACAAGCAACAAGCTCATCAAATGCCTGCTTCAAGGCGAACACGACTCGAAGATGCATGAGCCGTGAATCCTGGAGGGCCTCGATTCAATGGAAGAAAATGCTACACCCCACTGTGCATACCATAAACTCATCTTATCTCAAGTCGGTTCGAGCTTGAATGACTAAATATAGGCGCTCAACCCCACACCAGTATAATAACCAGAAACATCCACAGTGATTCTCTAAAATTTAAACCCGAAACACAAATTACGAGCAGCCGGCATGGAGGCGCTTTGGACAGCTGTGCTCCCTGTGCGGTATACAGCAAATGCAACAGGTGGCGTCCGCGCGCTTATTCATTGCCGCCTGCTTGACGGTTGCATTTCGACACGCCACCCATTTTGCCACCCAATCGCTCCTAGCAGCACCACGGCCGGCGGTATTTATTTTCCACTGCCGAAGCTAAAACTGCTACCATGGCATATTCATGCTCTCCAGTGCGATGGCTATGTAGGTTGTTTTGCGACCGAGACGTGCGAAGTATTTGCGCTACACGTCGTCAGCGGCATCGTCGTCGTCGTCGTTGCTCTGTTCCCCGTCTGGCACAAGCAATGTGCTGAGTGAGGGCTTTCAAGCCGCATCTACCGCTTCGTGTCGTTACATGTCAAATTCAAGGTAATCCCGGTTGGCTAAGCTTCCACCGCTCGCTGCGGTATCGATACCGGCATGGCAGAGGCGAACGTTCAAGTTTTATCATTTATTAGATTGCATTTTGGTGGGCTTGGATGGTTCTTGCCTCGTTTGGTCGTGCTATGTATACTGTTTGCCATAATTGATTTATTTTTATTCGTAAGAAGCTTTCTGTCGAGTTCGTCTTCATTTTGCAGTCGTATAACCAAACAGAGTGAAGAACTTGAATACAAAATTAAACGATTTTTGATCATCGTGAGGAAACTTTTTAATCGTCCCTAGTTTTTGTAACTCTATGCTTAGGTTCAGCGTACAATATTGGCACAGAAAAACACTCAGACTTTAATGAAGGTTTATTATACTAGACAGAAGACATTTTTTACTGATGTACAAAAGTTTTTCTAGATTTTAAAATCTATGGAATCCATGATGACCGAAGTGGCCCCGGTGACCGTGGTGACCATGATGATGATGATGACCATGATGGTGGTGATGGTGGTGGTGATGTTTCTTATGCTTCCTCCTCTTATGTTTTTTACCACGGAACTTATCTTCAGCGGAGCTTTCCTCATCAGAATACGAATCGTGTTCCTCGGCGTCATGTGCTTCGTAAGAAGATGGCTCAACAGGATGTGGATACGGGTGTGAGTGAGCTTGGCATGGTGCTACGTTTTCGTGAGGATCACAGCAGATGGCCAAATTGTGGCTGCACTTGACGTCGGGTGCTTTCACCGGGAACGAATACTCTACGCTTGGTCCTGGATTGACCAGCTGATCATACCCACCGCCATAGTGAGCCGTGGTGAAACTTGCTATCGATGCAATGACTAGCGTAACCAATCCGAATGCGGTCATGATTTTGAACCCGTCAGCGTTTCGTCGGTGTAAATGTTATTTGATGAATTCGACTACTGGTTAGTAACTAACCCCGAACAGCTGGAGTCACTGACTTATTTGAAATCTGCAGCCTGATGCATATTTTATAGGGCGTAGAATAACGGAGTTGAAATTCAACCCGGCAGGTCAATCCTTGCGTTAATGTCCCACATTGCAGTTGAATGATTGCATAGATACCGTAAGTGCACGTGACTTCTAGTAAGCTTTCGGATTTAACACAAATATAGTGCATTTCCCGGAACACGACTTGTTTGTTTCTCGCTGGTGCAGTGCTTGCACGCTTTGCTATATGCGTTTACAGACCTTTCAAAAGCAATTTAGCAATTTAATTTATTTGACAAAATAAAAATATTTTAGCAACTGTTGGCTAGCAATTGCGGTAAATCGCATCAAACCGAAATGTGGCCATATTCGAACATGGCCAAAATCGAATGCCGCAACAATGATACTAGTATCAAGCTATCATGACACATAACATTCTCACTTCGGTAACGCTTGTTAGAAGAAGTTTCGAAACTGTTTATGGAAGAATATAAAAATAATAGGAGAAACCTACGTTGATTCTTTCCGGTTCCTTTAATTCATCTTATTTCTGAAATAAAACGTATATTTAGGATTATGCATTAATCAAATAAAATAACAAAAGCCAAGCTTAAGTGCTACATTCCGGTTTTGGTAAGAGGCGAATTAACCGCCGCTTCAATTGAATGCCGTTAAAATAAACCATCTAATTTAATCTAATCGGTTTTCAGAAGTTGGCGTTTGGTTTTTATTTGACCAATTTCACAGTCAGCTGTTGGAGGGGACAACTCATTCACAGTTTAGATTCGAACATGTGACGACTGACTTGTTAGACTAGGATCGTACCTCAAGGCATCATTTGAGAAACTTTAGTTAGATCTGTGCTTTATCTGTCATCATTAAACCATCATCTCTGTTCGACGTTGCTAGAAAAATTTCTAAGAATATTTTTTCGAGTTAAACATTTAATCGATTTTATGAACCCTTTGCCATAAATATGATAATGAAGCAGCACGGATTAATCGATTCGAGATGATAGCTTTTTTTTTTTCCTGTATGGACTCATCACTGCGACCATTATGGTTAGATCTATTGTGATATCGCCCGGGTGTTTGTTGTATAACCCGCACTGCATTTATTTTGGCTATAGTCGCTATTGAGTGAGCGATATGCTTATTGAATTTTTTTTATGCGTGCTTGTGTGTAATTGGGTACCCTTCTTTCAATACTTTAGTCTACTTTACCCACCTCGTTCCACATGACAGCGCACAGTCCCCAATTATAGTCATCCCTGGCGTAGCAAACCAGTGCATTTTTACTATAAGGGTCTCATTTTTGCACTGTCAATAGGCCATATCGGGATAATATAGAACTCAGCATGAAGGAAGGGCGATGAGGGGCCTGAGAATAAACCCATGCTAAAGTCACTTTGACATCGAATGGCCTGATTCTACTAAGATTCGAACCCATGACCATTCGCTTGTCAAAGCAGACTCGGTAACCTTGCGGCTACAGAGCCCCTCGAGATGATAGCTTAGTAGTCCATTACATTAGCTAACGTTTTTAAACTGGAAAACATTATCATAGCTAATGTTTTTGAATGGAAAGCACCCGACTTAGCTGGGCGGATTGCAAAATCGTGAAATTGGGATCAACAGAATCGGAAGAATTCTTGAACTGGTCAATTGTCCCACAAGATGGTGTTTAATTTAGGGGCATCTCAAGTAACAATTTTAAAACTGTTTGGTGTTTGGTTTTATTTGATTTTTATAAATGTTGAATCAGGTTTTATTGCGGTATTACGCCGTACCAAGATGAGGAATCCAAAAATACTGATAGCTAGAACCATAATCACTATGCAACTAGTTGGCTGCGCAACATCTCGTATAAACTTACTCCATTTGTTAGTTTTATAGTGCTATTAATATGGTAACACCTTGACCAAACAGAATAATTACTACTATTTCGAAGAATATTAGAGTTCAAAACCGAACACATTTTTTATGCGAGGTCGTATTCCTATATACAGTGGGATTTCGAATTTGGCATGGTTCGATTTCGCAAGCCTCGATTTTGGCTGCGGACGGACAGCTCTTGACGAAGTTTTTAAACATGAAATGGTTGCAATCGTTGATTAACAATATGTAGTCATTTTATAACGCATTTACATTCAATTTTTTCATATCAAAAAAGGCATTTTGGCACGGTTACGATTTTGGTAACACGCAAAATGACACGCATTTGTTGCCAAATTCGAAATCCTACTGTACTAGTATTTTTTTGGTTCGCAAAAAGAAAATTATTATCGATCAGTTTTCATGTCACATGAGATTGATTATCTGATTATATGAACAACTGATATTCAAAAATTGCAAAATTTCGATGGCGCGTTGATTTTCGCCACTATACCAACATGCATGATAAAATTCAATGCGCATGTGCTGCACAACTACGGAAACTGCTTAAAATTTATGACTTATTCTTCCGGATATTTTGTTATGGTCACTATAAACGAAACCAAATCGACCAGGATAAACTGACAGTAAAACTTTAGCTTTTCTTCTCTTACTTTACTTCTTACTTGCGTCTAGCAACATAGAACCGGGGTGGCCCTTAGGCCAAGGCCATGGGTATAAACTTCCTGTTGAGAACTTGGCCCTTCTTTATCGACAGATTTCGCAACCGGTTATTAGAGTACAGAATAATTACGGGGCTAGTGCAACGATCCTACTGACTCTACTGACCTCCAGCCGAGATTCGAACATACGACGAC
Source organism: Sabethes cyaneus (assembly GCF_943734655.1). Classification (NCBI taxonomy): domain Eukaryota; kingdom Metazoa; phylum Arthropoda; class Insecta; order Diptera; family Culicidae; genus Sabethes; species Sabethes cyaneus. Next base: position 166,907,565 of record NC_071355.1, read on the forward strand.
TGGCACCCCGAAGCTCGGGGTGGCTCTTGCTGTATCAATAATTCCTCTACACTGTATTCGGTCCAGGACTACTCGTTGCCAATTCGTTGAGCGTCTCGACACACGTAAGCCAGCGTCAACGTAGTCAAGCCATCTAGCACGTTGGGTCTCTCTATTCCTGGTACCATCAATAGTCTATCCCCGTCAATAGTCACAGTCCGTGGGAGGTGGCCGATGTTTTCTCTGGAGCCGCTTCCTACCATATATTGGATTTTCGACGCATTGATTTGTAGTCCAATTCAATGCGTCGTTCTCATGCATTATAAGCCATAGCTGTTCGCGCACGACTGTATCGTATGCTGCCTTGAAATCCACAAAAATATGATGCGTGGGACGTTGTACTCTCGCCATTTCTGTAGAATTTGTCAGAGAGTGAAAATTTCATCCATAGTAACACGGGCCTCCATAAAATCCACCCGATACTACCCTACGAATCCTTCAACTGTTGGGGATAGACGACTTAACAAAATCTGGGAAAGCATCTTGCAAGCGGCGATAATAAGCGTGATGCCACGGTAATAGCCTTTTATCCAGCAACTCCGATCCCAACCTCCTTGTGGTACCAGCCGGAATACGAGCAACCTTAGCGAAGATCGGGTAACCAACCCCGGTGGAAACTAAGGTCGTATACTAACCGGGAAAGAGGTATAGTGAGTCTCGGCACTATAAGATGGCAGCCCCATCGCGAGACTCAGTAGTGTTGCCCCAGTACGGCTACACACCTAAATTCAAAAACTAACAACATTCAAGCATATTCGGAATATTCGGCATCGACCTAGGCGACAGAACAAGGACGACGAATGAAGACTCGGGACTTGGAACTGCAGATCGCCAAATGTCGCAGGTTTCGAGCGGGTGCTGATTGAACAGCTGGAACCCCGCAAACTCGGCATCGTAGCTCTGCAGGAAATCTGTCGCAAAGGAGAGAAGGTATGGAAGATCCATGGCGGAAAGGCCCAGTTTTACCAGAGCGGTGGCGCTACCAACGAACTGGGAACGAGCTTTGTAGTGCTGGGCGGAATGCAGGATCGCGTGATAGATTGGAAGGCGATCAACGAGAGAATGTGTGTATTGAGGATAAAGGGTCGTTTCTTCAATTATAGCATCGTTAACGTGCACTGCCCGCACGAAGGTAGACCCGACGATGAGAAAGAAGCGTTCTTCGCGAGGCTGGAGGCAACGTACGACAGCTGCTCGTCACAGTATAGAAATGTATAGACCGGTGGTAGGACCCCATAGCCTGCACACCGACACAAACGATAACGGCCAACGATGTATAAACTTCGCAGCTTCCCGAGGCCTGGTGATCCGAAGCACCTTTTTCCCGCGCAAGGATATCCACAAAGCCACCTGGAGATCACCTGACCAACGTACAATGAACCAAATTGACCACGTTCTCATAGAGGGCCGGTTTTTCTCTAATATCACGAACGTACGCTCCCGTCGGGGTGCGGATATTGATTCTGACCATTACCTAGTAGCAGTACATGTGCGCTCAAAGCTGTCCACCGTATACCGGACATGTTAAAGCCGCCCTCCTCGGCTGAACATCAGGCAGCTAGATAACCCACAAGCTGCCGAGAACTACGCGCGAGTACTGAATGAGGCACTGCCTTCTTCCGACGAGTTAGGTGCTTCAAACCTCGAAGACGGTTGGGGCAGAATACGCTCGGCCCTCGGAGAGGCCGCTACCGCGGCACTAGGTATTGAGCCTCGGAGTACACAAAATGATTGGTTTGATGGGGAATGTCAACAAGCGGTGGAGGAGAAAAAAAAACTACATGGAAAAATTATCTAATTATTGCCACTAGAGAGAACCTGGCCAAATACCGACGAACTAGGAACCAGTTGACCACGATCCTGAGGAGAAAAAAGCGCAAAAATGGAATGGATGGAAGGAGTGGTTTGTCCCATCTACAAAAAGAGTGATCGGCTAGACTGCTGCAACTATCGTGGTATTACGCTGGTAAACGCCGCCTACAAGGTACTCTCCCAGATCCTGTTACGCCGGCTGTCACCGATAGCACAAGGTTTCGTAAGGAATTATCAGGCGGGTTTCATGGGGGCTTGCGCAACTACGGACCAAATTTTTACTAACCGACAGATCTTGCAGAAATGTCGGGAGTACAACGTGCCCACGCATCACATCTTTATTGATTTCAAAGCAGCATACGATACAGTCGATTGAGACAAGCTATGGCAGATAATGCACGAATACGGTTTTCCGGACAAACTGACGCGACTGATCAGAGCTACATTGGATCGAGTGATGTGTTTCGTACGCATCTCTGGGACACTCTCGAGTCCCTTCGAGACGCGACGAGGGTTGAGACAAGGTGACGGTCTATCCTGCATGCTGTTCAACATCGCTCTTGAGGGGGTGATCCGGCGAACGGGCATCAAAACGAGAGGCACGATTTTTACCAAGAGTAGCCAACTTCTAGGCTTTGCAGATGGCTTCGATATCGATATCATTGGAACTTTGCGACGGCGAAGGCAATCTATGCCAGGCTGAAAGCGGTCTAGGAGAATTGGGCTAAAAATAAATGCGTCGAAGACCAAATACATGAAAGAAACAGGTTCAAAGGAAACAAACGCGCGCCTCCCACGGACGGTAACCGTTGACGGCGACGAACTAGAAGTGGTAGAGGAGTTCGTGTGTTTGGGATCGCTGATGACCGCGGACAACAACACTAGTTAAGAGATCCAGTGGCGCATCCAAGCGGGAAATCGGGCCTGCTTTGCCCTTCGTAAAACGCTACGATCAGGAAGCATACGCCGCCGCATGAAGCTAACAATATACAAAACCATTATTAGACCGGTAGTTCTTTATGGACTTGAAGCCGTGACGCTGCTTACGGAGGACATACGCGCTCTTGCCGTGTTTGTGCGGAAAGTGCTGCTGACGATATTTGGCGGAGTACAAACTGAAAGCGGAGAGTGGCGGAGGCGTATGAATCACAAGCTACAGGCACTGCTTGGGGAGACTCCCATCGTACATCTAGCGAAAGTTAGCAGGCTACGGTGGACCGGACACGTCGTAAGGATGCCGGACGACAGTGCGATGAAAATAGTCCTCTTCAACAACCCCACCGGCACCAGGAACAGGGGGGCCTAACGTGCACGGTGGCTCGACCAGGTCGAAAGCGATTTGCGACTTCTGAGACGACTAGAAAATTGGCGACGAGTGGCCCAAGACCGAGTTGAATAGAGACGAGTGCTTGAAACAGCACAAGCCACCCCGGCTCTATGCTACTGAAGAAGAAGAAGAAGCCACGGTAATAGCAGCAATCGAACCGATCGCCCTTTTTGTAGATGGGACAAATCACACCTCCGATCCAATCCTCTGGTAGTTTTTCCTCCTCCCAAATTATTCAGTGAAGTGCCGTTAATACTTTATTTTATTTCATTTACTGATAAGTATAAATGACCAAATTTGTTTTAATGAATCGATATATGAATCAAAGGTAATTTCATTTAGTGATTTACGCTTAAACAGGTGAGAAGATTCGTTAAATTCAAACAGATGCTCAATAGCAGTAAATAATCTCACACTGAATGCCAGAGGTTCTAAATAACTAAAGGTAGTACGATGAAAATCGTTTACTAGCATGAATGACGGTCTCAGCATACATTGCGATGCACGGAAGCAGCACGGATTGAACAGGAGCTTCGACGAATCAATTTCGCCATTCAGCACTTTGACCACGAGCAATTCGTGTTGCAGCTTGCGACGTTGTCCGAAACAAGTCCAGTCCCAGCAGGCGACGGTGATGCTGGGGATCTTGCCAGGGTAAGTCCCGTAATGTCAGACGCAGAAATATTTTCTGTACACGCACAGTTTTATGTAAGCTGTTATGCATTACAAACTACGCAAGAATTTTCAAGTAGGGGGCGTACAAAGGCCCAGTCAACATTTTCAAACAATGAGGATCCTTGAAGTCCCGTCCGATTCTGGCAATGAATTCATGTTGCCTACTTGCTTTAGAAACGATTTCCCTGCATTGCCTGTCAAACGTCAGCTTACGGTTCAGAATAACACGTAGGTAGTCAATTCTATTTAACGCTTGCCCGTCCATACTATATACTCAAAAATAATTAGCGTTTGAATTCGGTGAAATGTAATCACTTGGCACTTGGTTATTAATAATAAAGAATTTTGTTTACACCGGCGCACGAATTTATTTAAAAAAATCCGGAAACGATAACAACCCTCGATGCAACGAATCGTCAGAAAGATCTTCAAGTCATCGGCGTAAACTAGTCGGTAACTATTTCCTATGGCAATTGCTGCGTCATTGAGAAAAAAAAGAGCCCAGAGCCCAGTCACACAAACCGCTGTGAAGCTGCCAAACGTGATTATTTTAAGCAGGATGTGATGATCAATTTGGTCGAAACCAGCTTTCAGGTCTATATAAATTATATCAATTTGCGCTTTATGTTCAATATGCCGAATGGAGTTTATAAAACGTAAAATCGAAGAGGTTCGTTGTCACGGAACGACCAGGGACAAATCCGTGCTGATCGGAGGATATGTAGTTACTCATGCTACTGAACATAATAACTTGAATTTTCGTATATTTCGACGGTCATCACTCTTAAAATCCGGGAACATATAAGAATATTACCAGACTTCTGCGCTTTGCCAGTAAAACGCTAAGAACTCTGGTTATTTTCAGATCACGGCATAAGCTTCCTCCAACAGAAGTGGAAGACGATGACAATCTGTGATGCAAGGAATCGTCAAGTAGATTTTAAAATAGTCAGCATGTTACCTATAGCGTCGCATCGTTAAAGCATACCTAATATGAACAAAATTGGTTACTACCTTGCGATACACTAGATTTATTCATTAACTGCAACAATGAGTAATTCTCGCTGAAACGGGGCCACTACTGACACGAGGTATTCTAATATTGGAACTTTTGCGCTTAATTGGTTGAAAATGGTTAAAAAAACAAGAATAATACTTTTGATACCTCGAAAGAGTGGACCCCTCGTTCGCTAAGGGGCCTAACATTTAAAAAAAAGTTGAATTTTGAGCAAACCTTGAGATCTATATCATGTGATATTTCATAAATATGCCATGAAACAACTAACAAATGGCCCGGTTCTGTAAAGAAAGCAAAATTTTCTTTGGCGTCCATCCTGGATTTGGACGTTTTCACCATGAGCCCCCCAACCGATTTTCATTTTAAGACCACCATTGGAAAGCTGAAATGCTATAAGAAAATGCTGTAAGAAACATTCATAAATCAGGTGTGCAATGGCATTAACTGAATGAAACAACTAGATATTTGTAGCAAGGTTCACAATTTTCATATAAATATTGTGATATTTCAAAAATTTGCTATGAAACAAACTAAAACGACACGATTATGTAAAGAGTCGATATAGGGTTTATAAACGAAGTGAAAAAAATCGACGGCCATGTTGGATTTGACCGCCATGTTACATTTCATCAAAAAATCGCCGTTTTTGCCATGATTCCCCCAACCGATTTTAATTTTAAGACCACCATCGGAAAGCTGAGAAAAAATGCTATAAGGAACATTCATCAAATTACATGTGTAGTGGCATTAAGGGCATTAATTTTTTCAGATGCTTTAATTATAGTTTAGTGTTGGGGTATTTTTGTTATGGGTAAGGTATATTTGAAGATATATTTTGTATTGTTTGGATACCAGAATAGTGATTATTATGCTGGTGCAGGTGGGCGCGTGAATGCCCTCTAGAAAATAGTTCCTTGCTGGCGGTACGTGCCGGGAACCAACGGAGTGTCGTAGAACGGATCTCAAGGATGATTTTGAAGCTTTAGGTTAATACCTAAATTGTTACGTAGCGGTTTTTGAAAATTCGAAAAATTACCAAAATGGTGGCAATTTTTCCAAAAGAAAGGTGTTTTTTCATCAAAAATCGTCAAAAAAAGCTCATTAAAAATTGAAAAATTGAGATATCAAAAACGGCTACAGAACAATTTAGATAATTCATTTTTACATGCTGAAAAAAAAATTCAGCCACATCGGTCCACTAGATTTTGAGATACACGTACCGCCAGCTAAAGAACAATGGTCTTGGGGAAAACGTGTTCAAAGTTGCGTACAGCAATGGACTTCGCTTCAGGTGACTCCACAATATTTGCCGTAAGTTTTCAACGAGATCAGATATTAAAAAAACCTGTTGGCATGACATTTCTGAAGGTGTAAGCGTCTCGAAAATGCAAACAAATAAAATGCGATTTTTCCGACTTTTCAGAGTAGGGTCCCCCCTTAAATAAACGAAACAATTTATTATCTGTATCAAGGTTTACAACTCTCATATAATGGAATATCTTGCTACAGAAAATTAATTGTTTTCTTTAGTTAATGCCATTGCACACCTAACTTGCTGAACGTTTCCATCAGATTGCAGAGATTGCAAACATTTGAATCCAAGTGGGAATACCAGAAATATTCAAAATTGTTTGTTAAGTTCTGCGTAATACAAATAAAATAGGGTTTATATTCGAACAAAACGCGTTATGTAAATATTATCCAAATATCAAATAACCGACATCACCAGATCGGCTTTTACAAAATTGTGATATTCAACCGGAACTGAATTATAGCACATGCAGTTTGATATTCAAATAACAATAATTTATTTCAATAAATAAACCAACAACTGAGAAACTTCGTCTCCAGCGTCAAATTCACAATCACCCGCTGGAACATGCCCGCCGGCGGCAACCAAAGTTTACTCCTCCTTTCGGTCAGTCACTACGCAACGTCCATTTAGTAGGCTTTAGCTGGCTTGTGATCTGGTTTGCACGGAACAACGCCTTGGTGAGGATTGCAGTTGATCAGCAGATTGTGGCTGCACTTGACGACCGGTCCCTTGACCGGGAAGGTGTACTCCTTAGCCGGACCGGGTTGCACGGCATGATCCTTGTGTCCACCGTAGCTCGGCTCGGGATATGCGGCAACCATGGTGATGGTAATGGCCAAAACGATTGCGATGATGAATTTCATTTTTGTTAGATACACTTGTAGGACGCGTTTGCGTTTTGCGATGTGTGGAGTTAATGCGGGTTGAGGATTGATACTGATTTCAAGAGAACTGGTGGAGATGTTATATAGTAGCGGCTCACGGAAAGCCTTAATGCGTAAGGCTTCAATTGTTTCGGCGCAAACCGTGCTCGCACATGCGTGTAAATATTTGATGCAGTTAGAAAAATATTATTTAAACTCGGCAGCAAGTCATTTTTGGCAACGAAACAAAAAACGCAAACAAATGTTTGCGAGTTTTGTCTTTACTGTTTGTGCGGCATACAGTTCAAGTCAGTAAGATGTATGAATAATCAGCACGCGCTATTGACGCCGGCTAAGTTCCATCAAAAATTAGGTTTCCTCAAATGATATTTCGAAAACCTTATAGGCTAGTCGTCAGTACTCTACATTTAGAAAAAGTAATAAAATGACCTTTACTATAATTTACTAAATTACTATTATAACCCAGTACGTACTGAAAGGAATACATTGCATTGGTTTAGTCGTTTTACACAGTAAAATTAATATTTATTTCAATTTTCAAAACACATTTCTAAAAAGTAAAGGAGTACATAATCGAATGCGGAAACCTGCCGGTTGTCTTTTTTATTGTCGATTGGTTGATGGTAGATATTTTTTGTTTAATGTTTGCCTACCGAGTACGTAGGCTTGTAGGACCCGAAAAATGAATTGGAATTAAAGTGAGCTGAACAGTGTCAATCTATTAGGATTATGTAAGCCGAGTGCCCAATGAAAAATCATGAAAAACTAACTTCAAGTAGTTTAACCATATTAGTATATAAATACTAATAGTAACAGAAAGTACCGTTATACCTTATCTAATATTGTAGCGCCTGAAAGTTAAGAGAATATACTGTATACAGTTCGATAAACGTCTTAGTAAATCTAAATCATGGGATTCCATAAATGAACTGTCAAAGTTTCAACAGAAGCAGAAAAGCTGTATCGAAAAAAAAAAATACTTTATTCAATTATAAAAGTATAATACACTTTATTCAATTCAAAATTCAATACGATATAAGCACACCATTAAGAACATTAGGAAAATTTGTTTCAATTAAGACTTCAGTAATATATACTCCCTTGGAATTGGATAGCAAAAGAATGGGAATTTGGTACTAATTAAATTCAATATATAATTGTTTACAACCTACCATCTTTCACCGACAGCCACGTAGCCAGAGGTGGGGGCCAGGAGCCCTATCTTGGCTCCTAATACATTATATGCATATCCTACTGCTTATAAATATAATACATCACAATACATTTAATGTATCGTAGTTCTAAATGCAAAAATATGCATATAAAACAGTTAAAATCAAAATTGAGCCCCCGGGCCCCCCCTTCTGGCTACGTGGCTGTTCACCGACATGTGTGATCAAACTTTATTAAAATCGTTTGTTACTTTAGATAATTCTTCTAGTAATTCCGGCTCTAGCCGGAGCTTCTTCATGTAAAAGAAGTCCTGTTCATTGATACATAACTAGCTGACCCGACAAACTTCGTATTGCCACAAATTAAACTGTATTGTACATAAATATTGAATCTCGGATGACCTTTATCACAATCTCGAGTTTTGCAAGTTTCTGAGGAGTTCATGGGTGTTTTAATATACAAATTTTCCTCACAGCAAAATAGAAAACAACTCCCCCCATTGCTTAGCCTGATAAAACAAAGCGGATAGCATTTTAATATTCGCCATCATTACAAACCATTTAGCGGAATACCATTTTGCGGAACACCAATTCTCGGTTGACCATACCGCGGAATACAGGGTTTCGCAGAATACCATTGCACGAAAAACCTTACGCGAGATGTACCATTTCACGGAAAATCTTTTCGTAAAAAGTACCATTTCACAGAGATGACCCAACTGAAGGAAAGTAATAGAGGTCAGTAGCTCTAGGAAAATTAATAAACCTAGATGGAGGTGATCTCTACGGGGGGCTGCCCCCCGCAATGGCCGCCGCTTCCGACGGCAGGTCACCGGCAACACTTGCGGCCTGTGTCCTGGTGTGTTTCTGGTGATCTTGTTATTGACTAATGTTTTATGACAGAGTCTAAAATTTCTCGAGTTTGATTAGTTTTCGAGTTACGCAAAATTTTCTGTTTTATTTGTATGAGAGTCCTTATCCTCCTACCACGGGGGTGAGGGGTCTCAAACCATCATAAAAAAAATTCCTGCCTCCAAAACCCCCCACATGCCAAATTTGGTTCCATTTGCTTGATTAGTTCTCGAGTTATGAGGTTATTTGTATTTCATTTGTATAGGATCCCCCACACTATTGATGGGGGGAGGGGTCAAAATTCCCCTCCTAAAGCGTGGAGGGGTCTCAATTCACCATAGAAAAAAAATTTGCCTACAAAAACACCCAATTTTGACTAAATTTGGTTCCATTTGCTTAATTAGTTTTGGAGTTATGAGGAAATTTGTATTTCATTTGTATGGGAGTCCGCCCTCCTAAAATTGTAAGGGGTCCTAATTCACCATAGAAAAAATTCTTACCTCCAAAAACGTCCACATGCCAAATATAGTTCCATTTGATTGATTAGTTATCGAGTTATGAGGGAATTTGTATTTCATTTGTATAGGAGCCCCCTCCCTAAAGTGGGCAGGGGTCCTAATTCACCATATAAAGAAATCTTGCCCCCAAAACCCTTCACATACTAAATTTGGTTCCAGTTGCTTGATTAGTTCTCGAGTTATGAGAAAATTTGTATGGAAGCCTCCCTCTTAAAGGGGAGAGGAGTCATAATTCCCCTTCTAAACAGGGGAGCGGTCTCAATTCACCAAAGAAAATCTACAATGTATACAGCCCTAAAGGTTGTGCGATAGGGTGACGTAGGCCTATGACAACATTATATTGTATTGTATTGATAACATGTTTTACTCGATGAAGTATTCCTTTATGTTAGATTATTAGAGCAAGGACTAAAGCAGACTGCATTTCTGGCATGTGTATGTTCATAGGTATCTATCGCCTCTAGCTTGGCTAATTAAAACAGTGAACAGATGCGCTACGAAGACCGCTCATGAGGTTCAGATCTTCGTTCGTTTCTTGTTGGTGAGTGAATTAGCCAAAATGCCGTCCCGGAAGGCACATAATTATCATGACATTCGAGTTCCTAGTAAATGTTTCAAGATAAATGTGAATATCATCCATCAAATAGCCTTGGTGGCCTTCAACATCAAGTAATAATTGAGGATAAAATTGTATTTTATTTCAGCTGAAAACTATCTCTTCGAAGCATTAGCAACACCAAAAATTGTTTTGGGGAATTTTACAGTGTTGTAGTTTAGTAGTTTGTGGGGAACGCCACAAAAGTAGCATATATTTAGCGTTTTAGGTAAGATAAACTAAACATTTTTACAAGAAAGTCAATTTGCAATTATAAATGTGCAAATTACGAAAAATTTGTTGGTTAATTTGTTGGTGGCCCTTAAAAGGGCCATTGGTTACAAATAACATCAATACCATAGCTAGTTCAGTGCAAATATGAAGTGTCCGTCGGATGTCTTTCCCTTTTGACATCAATTGGGGTGGTGTGGGTGTCGAACTACATACATTGTCCATGTCCCACTCATTGGTTTTGGTACTTTTGATACTTTTGGTTTGGTACTATTTACTGATTGATTCATCTTAAAACAACTGAAACTAATCAGAAAGATTTTGAACACAGCCTATTAGCTATAATTTAGCTATTACTAGCTGTTATTTTCGATATGAAGGCTACTTCAGAGATGTCGCCATCCATGGATGTTTATTCCGCCAAATTTTGACAATTTCACACCCCTGATGGCAACAAGCACGTAGATTATCGGCATCGATTGATTGTATCCTGCGCCGAAAGCTATCACTGCCGTCAGCTCCCGCTTGTCATTCGAACTTACCGCTAGCCTTCCATGTTAACGAAATTTGACTTTGTTTCTACATACATTTACACTGTTAAGCGTATGAAGGATTATTATGGGTATATTACTATAAAATTGCTGGACATTTTAGATTTCCAACGATATATTAACAGTTATGTAGTATAGTATTCAGTAGTGTAGAAGTTCTAAGCATTTTAAATCTTTCAATCAAACGTTACACTTCTATTTTCGTTTTCACAAAGTGCTACCCTACCCAGAATAGTTTACAAAGACGTAGTCCTACGTCAAAAATTTTAGTCTCCAAAAACACCTAGATGGGAAATTTTGTTCCTTTTGCTTGATAATTTCTCGAGTTATGAGGAAATTTGTATTTCATTTGTATGGGAGCCCCCCCCCCCCTACTAAAATGGTAAGGGGTCCTAATTCATCATAGAAAAAATTCTTGCCTCCAAAAACATCCACATGCCAAAAATGATTCCAATTGATTGATTAGTTCTCGAATTATGAGGAAATTTGTATTTCATTTGTATAGGAGCCCCCTCTCCAAAAACGTTCATATGCCAAATTTGGTTCCAAATGATTGATTAATTCTCAAATTATGAAGAAATTTGTATTTCATTTGTATGGGAGCCCCCCTCCTAAAAAGGTAAAGGGTCCTAATACATCATAGAAATAATTCATGCCTCCAAAAACATCCACGCATGCCAAATATGGTTCTATTTGATTGATTAGTTCTCGAGTTATAAGAAAACTTGTATTCGTATTGGAGCCCCCCCTCCTAAAGTTAGGAGGGGTCCTAATTCACCAGAGAAAGAAATCTTGCCTCCAAAAACGTTCACATGCCAAATTTGGTTCCAACTCCTTGATTAGTTCTCGAGTTATGAGAAAATTTGTATGGAAGCCCCCCTCTTAAAGGGAAGAGGAGTCATAATTCCCCTTCTAAAGAGGGGAGGGGTCTCAATTCACCATAGAAAAAATTCTTGTCTCCAAAAACACTCACGTGCCAAATTTTGTTCCATTTGCTTGATTAGTTCTCGAGTTATGAGGAAATTTGTATTTCATTTGTATTGGAGCCTCCCCTCTTAGTGGGAGGAGGGGCCTTTAACCATCATAAAAACCTTCCCTAGCCCCAAAACCCTCTACATGTAAGTTTTCACGCCGATTGGTTCAGTAGTTTTTGATTCTATAAGAAACATCCCAACAGACAGACAGACAGAAATCCATTTTTGTAGGTATAGATTTTAAATTAAGGGTAAATGAGTCGTCATTAACTTTTCGAATTTCAGAAGCAGTTTTTGGCACAAAATATTAGTTTTGTTTTTAAAAATATATTCACTGCATTTTTCTTGACAATCTGAACATAGAACATAGAATACACTTTCATAGACAGAATTTTTGTTTCAATTGAGAAAACTGCTCTCGAGATTCATAAAATCAATGACGATTCATTTTTCCTTACATTTAATTCATTGTAACATATTTTTGATTTATATTTTTTAAGCGATTTAGTATACAATTTGGGTCAATATGGCTCCAAAATTTTACCAGTCAAGTTTTACTAATCCTGTGCCAATTTCGCTTCGGCTCTATCAATTCTTAGGATTGTTCTAAATTACAAAATTATACTAGTTGATGTTGATTTCTGTTTCATATCAGTTTAAGAGGAAACTTTCCGTCAGAAAACCCAATATCGGAAGCAGTTTTGGGGCCCAAAACAAGCGGGCTCTATTTTTAGAAATGTATACACTGCAGAAATCACGAATGATCCAAGCTGTTAAAGTGACTATATTCAAAACAAAAAATAGATGTAAGCTCACTTTTATTGATCACGTATGATATTTGTTTGTGTGTGTGTTTTTTTTTTTGAAACTATGGTTCTACAATTGATAAAGGGACGGTAAGGGAAAGTAATGAAGAAGAATGTTTTGGGAATGGAGGGGAAGAGTGGAAAGGAAGGGGGGGATAATAGGTAGCTACGATTAACAAGTTGGCTTTGTGACTCCTACCTTTTGTCCAATGCTGGAAGGTGCATGGGTCGAACCAAGCTATAATCTGAGATTATAACCGGATTTGAACCCACCAATGATAGCCAATAAGCTGAAATATTATGAAATAACTAATTTTTCATTATGTGTCCAAAAAGCTCTGATGTTTTTAATAATTTATATTATTATAGAACGGCCATTGGCAGTTACAACGATAAGATAACGATGCACCGGAAAATCATTGAAACGCACTATTACCCCCACCGCACTCCTCCTTACTCTATATACGAGTAATTCTTGCTGAAACGGGGCCACTACTGACACGAGGTCTTCAAATATAGGAACTTTTGCACTTGATTGGTTGAAAATGGTTAAAAAATAAGAATTGCGCTTTTAATACTTCGAAACAGTGGGCCCCTCGTTCGCCAAAGGAGTCCGAAAGCTTTGAAAAAAGTTGAATTTTTAGCAAACCATGAGATCTATATGATGCGATATTCCCTAAATTTGTAATGAAACAACAAACAAATGGCATGGTTTTGTAAAGAAGAAAAACAGGGTATTCAAAAAAAAATTTGGCGGCCATTTTGGATTGAATTTTATCATAAAATCGCCGTTTTCGCCATGAGACCTCCAACGGATTTTTATTTTAAGACAACCATTTGAAAGATGAGAAAAAATGCTACTAGAAACGTTTATAAAATTAGGTGTGCATGACCCCGTTTCAGCGAGAATTACTCATATGTATCGTGCTCACCGCGAGACGCCTTTTTTAGAAGTAGACAGCAGCCAATACATTACGTTGAAAAAGAGTTGAAAGTATTAAGAGTTGAAAGGTTAAACCATAGCATGAGTACAAATTTTCACTATAATCAGCTTAATGGTTTACGTTAGGAAATTTCTAACCAAATCGGTTTCAGGCCTCCTAACTGTGCATAACCCCTTTCACATGCACTTTGATTGTTTTTTTTTTTTTTCAAATAGAAACTTTCAGCCTGCGGCTGGTTCGCCGCGTTATCAAATTTTTTTGAGGCCTGATAAATTTCGGGTATCACTACCATCGTTTATTTTCGGCAATTTAAATTAACTTCGCTAATTAAAGAAGTTGATTGCGATGGAAAGACAGACTGGATTGATGTAGGGTAACGACCCCAGAATTCGCCCCTTTTATCAGGTTTTTATGCTGTAAATTGAATAAATCGCCATATTATTATAAAATCAGCCCTGCACTCAGACAAGTAGGACTATATATTAATATTCTATCTATTTTGGCTATTCGGAATCGCGAAAATTGAAATTTGATAGCAAAAACCCCAATTTTGTGCAGGAACCTCTAGTACCACATTTCGCCCATAGCGATCCAAAATTCGTCCCCCATGTGACCCAGATTTCGCCCACTTGTTATTTGTTGCAAATTTCCCAAATAACCTCAATTATTTTGTTAGAATTGTTGTTACTATTATTTAACTTTAACATTATGTCTATCCAGTGCTTAATATGGCAATCAATTTGTAGCAGGAATTCGTTAAATGTAAATCTAAATTGAAATAAACTGATCATCATCACCTCCTGATACCTGATTCAGTAAAACTAAAAAACACAGAGAAGGTGGGTTTTTACTAAATGTTTATTTTCATTGCAGTAAAATAAGGCTTTTGCCACTCGTCAAAGATATTTAAAATGAATGGTCCTGTTGGTGCTTTTTCTGGTCCTTTGCTGACTTCATTTTCACTATTGATATGTGGGATATCAGTGCCTACAGAATGGTACAATGTTTATTTTAATAGTTTAAATAACCTTAATGATTACTTATATCATTGTTTAGTAATTTTTTGGGAAAGAGTAAATGTTTACTGTGAACAATAAAAAATTAGATGAACTGGAAAATCTTGATATTGGGCTATATATATTGACTAATCGAAGGTGAGACTCGAGTCCACAACCTAACTTCTTCCCCAAGAAATAACTAAGCTTAACTGCTATATAGTCAATAAAAAGTCGAAGAAAAAAAATTATTTAGTAAATTACTGTCTGTAAATGGGTATGCCGGTTTATTGTATTAAATATTCCTGGTAACTGGTAAGCATACCCATCTTACCTACTCAACTAGGATATTTTTGGACATAACTTGGAATTCTTAACTAGCATTTTTGGTTAGACCGGGTTTGTAATGCTAAGATATTAGAGTTTTCATGATATTTTATCACCACGATTATTTCTTTGTTGTCTGCATTCCACATTAAATACTTTTCAAAGTTTTATCCATGACAACAATTTTATTGCGCTTATATGCTTTAAAATAGTAGACGGATTTTTCGTGTGATTTTCCAATAGTCAGATTTATTCTCATGACAAGAAAAATTGTGATTTTTAAGAATATTATGCGCGTCTTATTAATTCGTGCGGTTTTAATCTTATTATCAATTTCGATGCCGATTATTGCTAATTCAACATTTCGCTAAACCCCATTAGCCCATGTTCAGCAGGTAATTCGTTTGTTAGATGAATTCAAATGAATATGATGTGCTTTCTGCATCAAAATATTATTTATTCAATACTTTTACTCACCATTTTGATAAACATAAATCAGCGAACAAACTAATCGATTGTGACTTGCTTTTGCTTATGTGTGGCATATTTGCATATATTTGATAGATGAGGGCGAAAACTGGTTCACGTAGTAAGTTCGGCTAAGTATATACAGATTCGACCCGGGCGAATTTTAGAACTCATATGATTTACAATACCCAGTTTTCGCCCAGTGCATTTATGTTCTATTTTCAGCAGAATTGCGATAAAATATTAAAATAAAAGCACAATTATGAAATTTGAAACAGATATAACCAAATTGATGCGAAAAAAGTGCAAAGAGATACGATTTTCCATTACTTTTCCTCAATTTTATTTTTCGTGCTCGTTCTTGAAAATGGAAAAATCGCGTCTTAAATACAATACCTATTTTTCAAACCACATTAAATCATTAAAATACATAAAACAACACAACGAATTCTATTCAAATAACTGAAAACTGAGTTAAATTGAATATAAATTAAAATAACAACTTATATTTCAACTATATATTGAGTTTAATCACGGGAATACCAAAGGGAGGGCGAATTCTGGGGTGGGGGCGAATTGTGGGGTTCTTACCCTATCACATCTCGAGTCATCATTACATAATTCCACAATACCTTATAGAAACAACGAGTTAAATGATTATCTTTTTATTGTACAGTATCCCATAGATCACATATACTTCGATTGAATTTTAACTAATCCAATTGCCAACCCAACTTTTGTTGTCGCTTAGTATTTTTTATGCTCGTGGTGGGCCTGGCACGGAACGACACCGTGAATGGGGTTGCAATTGATCAGCAGGTTGTGGCCACATTTGACGGAAGGCCCCTTGGCCGGATAGGTGTACACTTTGGCTGGTCCCGGATGAACTGGATGATCATGGTGGCCCTTATAGTTTGGTTCCGGATTGGCTGCAACCATAGCAACGGCGATAGCCAGGACAATTGCGATGAAAAGTTTCATTTTGTTCTTTCAAGTGACTGAGTAGTACTCTAAAGCGTTGTAAAGGTTTTGCGAAGGTCTGCAAATTACTGACTATTCTAGGAAATTATAGATGTTATATATGCTCGGCGCGGTGCGTAGCGGTTGAAAAAATTTAGCGATATAACGCACATTATACGTGCCGTTATTCGAAACATTCATGTCTGTAATCAATCTAACGCATTGCGTATTTTCTGTGGCATGAAGATGAGTTAACAGTTTATGCGTGAGCATTGACAGTTAAAATATTTGTACGCCAAGCATGAACTTTTGATAAAGTGGTATCCTTCTTGCTGAAAGCTGGTAATCTATTGTGCTTAAAAAGCAATGTCCTGCGACTTTAGTCCGCTTTTGCAAATTGGCTTTGCAGCAATTCGTTGGTTCTCCAAAAAGATGTCAGCTAACGGGAGAGAATAATTTACATAAACTTGATTGTATTTTTATTGCAGGACGATCGCAGATTTAGCTCTGCAAACCAATATACTCCACTTTGACAGTCTTCATGAAAAATACACAACCACAACAAAATTAATATAAATTCAACAATTAAGAGATCCTAAAATCTAGAACTCAAATTTGTAAAAGAGGGAACCTTAGAATTAAATTGCATTTTTTTCAAAACCAGATAATTAATTAGGCTACACGTGCAAATTAAATCTTATAAAATATAAGTTTTAGCGGCAGTGCTGGCAAATATTTTTGAATTCGATTTAAAAACTAAATTTGCCATTTTCTCTCAATGAGTACAATTTGATATCAAGAATTCCATCGTATTCCTCAGATTTTTTTTACATGATATTCAGTCAAAATCACAAGGTGGGTGAGGTTATCAGTTCAGAGTTACAGCGATTTGAAGCATGTAAAAACATTGTGCGCTACCGTGGAAGCATGTATACAGCGTATCTTATTACACCATTAGCACAGACAAACAGACATAATTCTTGGAAGAAAAACCAACAAAAATTATCGTACCTTACATTTAGCCTGAACACCAGCACCATCTATGATAGACATTCCCAAATATCAAATAGCAACAGGAGTATCCCTCGAAGTAGCAAGTATTTTTTATGGGGAATTCCCCTTCTTTCGTTAAAAAGCACCACTTTGACCAAAACGGAGACATTCCCAACTAAGCTCAAATTTGAAATGACGGTTTAATCGGTACGAAGAATGGAAAACGAGTGTCTGTTTGTCTGTGCTATTAGTGTGACCGTGAATCTTCATATTAGGGTGATACAAATTTTTGTTTTTAAATGCGTCCAAAAAATTTTGTTTCATCGGCAAAGCTGTAGAACACATCACAATCAGCAACTTTGCTAAATGTAGTAACTATCTATCTCTTATTGTTTGTGAAAAATATTGATTTCTTTGAAAAGAGGTAGGTAGGTTGCTACACCCTTCTAATTGGATTATAGCATTATTAGTTATTAAACGTAGTCAAGCAGTAACAAAATAAAGCGATATGAACTATAGTTTTGAGTTCTTTTTAAATGTTTCGATATAACGTACATTTCGACTTTCAAAATGTACGACGTTATATCGAGGTTTCCATGACCTTCAAAGAATCGTTACTCATAAATCACAGTAGATTTCGCTAATTACAATACTGATACATTACTAACATCGATTTATGAAAACTTAAACAATTATTCAATAATGACGTCCGCGGTTGTGGCAGTTTATGACAAGTTGTGACAGACCCCCTCCCCGAGGGGTGTCACAAGTTGTGACACCCATCGAGAAAAAATATTTTTAAAAAATCATTACAAATAAATCAACTAAAGTTTATAGTTGCTTCAACAATTGCCGAATTAAGGTTTTATTTTACAAATCATAAGCTCAATCATTTCGAATTGCTGATGTTAAAAGATTACATTAAATTAAATGTTCTTTTGAGCATTATCATAAATTGAGAACTATGAAACTCAATTAGATAGTGCTCTTACTGAACTATGTTAAAAAACACTGAAAAATTCTGTAGGAATAAACTGCCAGAATAATTAATAAGTAATGGAATTAAAGTTGGAATGGAATTAAGCTTTTCCAAGGTACAGACTAATTTTAAATAATAAAGTAAATATGTAAACGTAGTAGTAAATAAAGTAAATAAAAAAACGTGTTTCTGAATGAGCATGCTGCTTACTTTCCATAGCAGCTCATAAATAGACCAACCTTGTGCTTTTGTCTTGACCTTTCAATGAGGTGTTAATAAGCTAATATATGTTGACTCTACTATCTATAATTCAATTGGGAAGCCCAACAGAGTCACTATCAGCCGATATCAGAGATTTTCTAATTGCATTTTTCTCATTTATAATTACTGATAGAACCTTGAATAATAATCGGATATAGAACTACTGTCAAACCAGCAATTATGCGCTACAAAACCACTCGATTATAACTCATATAAACGGCTTAACCATGATATCAAAATGTGGACCCTTTTAGTTATGTGATGCGAAGCCACGTTGTTAAAAGATTTAACCATCAAATATACAATCGTAAAGAATCTTTTCGTTGCTATGCGTTCACTGACCCTTTTGAAACGTGCAGCAATTTAAAAAAGAAGCAGAAAAGTACCAAGTTTTTCACCACCAAACATGTTGCTTGCGTTTCTTGCGCTAACGCAAAAAAAAACTTCTGAGTATGTTGCAAAAACAATGTTGTTGATTAAAGTCACGAGCCGTTGGACCATCCAACGCGCAGTGCTAGTCGGCGGAGATCAGTTTGGTTTCTATAAAACAACTTTTCCGTCAAAGCTACGGAACAGTGGAATTGTGCCATTCAGCAGTGAACCATCAACTGTTCCTAGCAAAAATGAAGGTCTTCATCGCAGCTATTCTTGCCATCACTATTACCCTGGTAGCGGCACGCCCCGAACCGGACTACGGCCATAAGGATCACGCTGTTCATCCAGGACCGGCCAAGGTTTACACGTATCCCGCCAAGGGACCGGCAGTCAAGTGCAGCCACAATCTGCTGATCAACTGCAACCCGCATGAATCCGTCGTTCCGTGCAAGGGACACCACGAGCATCATGAGCACAAAAAATACTAACGTGACCCACCATTCGGCAGGGAAGAGTTGTACAACAATTATGACGAACAAACTGCGTATACATTGGCAAATAAATAATTATTGGTTCCACTAGTCATCTCTCGAAAAATAATGTGTTATTTTTTTTCTGCTTATTTATTTCATCAACTGTCCCAATCCCAGTATATTCCCCAAAACATGAAATGAAATGATTGCTTTCAACTTAAACCTACAGGTTTAACCTTCCAAGTGCATTGCCCTCATTCATCCATTTTCAATCCGAATTTCGTTTTCCTCATTTGAAAGGTAGGAACCAAAACTGGCACCCAAGGTATGTTAGGGAATACTTGTTGACTAATGGCCACTTCTGCGTCGGTTCCGTAACATCCACTACCAGGTCCCGGGGGACATTTTTGTACTTTGAGATAATTCATTCTGCGGCACATCAAATCCTTTTGACTTGATAAAATCAGACTAATGGAAGTATCAATGGGTACATTTTGGACCCAAATGGCTACTTCGCCATCGGTTCAGGAACATCCGGTACCCGGTTTTTGGGGACAATTTTGAATTTTGGGAAGATTTATCTTGCGGCACGTCAAATTACATCACCTTGATAACATAAAACTATTGCACGTATAATAAAGACATTTTGAAGGCAAATGGGCACATCAGTATCGGTCCCTTAACATCTGGTACCTGGTTCCGGGGAACATTTTTGGAATTTGAAATAATTCATCTTACGGTACATCAAATTACAACGCTTTGATGAAATAAGACAGTTACAAGAGCAATGGCGACAATTTGAAGACAAATGGCCATTTCATTATCGGTTCCGGAATATCCGGTGTCCGGTTTATGAGAACGTTTTTGGATCCTTAAGGTGCAGCAAGTACAGAGATTTTTATTTAATAGTAGAATTTCATTGTTAATTTCATTGTTTCATTATTTGAAGTACAATTTTAAAGCGAACAACTTTATGTCCAATGTCAAATTAAAATTAAAATTCAATTAACTTTTTGAGTCCAATGTTATGTCCAATAACAATCGTTAACCAATATCCAAAATACTCAAACATAAATAAAATCCAAAATAAAATACCCAAAAAAGCTACCGTGAAAGCACCTAATTCCGATCACCTAAGGCATGATTCATCTTTGAGTCCCTACTGAAAAATATAGCTTTGAAATTTATTAACACAGTATGTGTCTTTAGTGAGTATTTTCAATTATGTTTAATGGAAAAATACTAAAATGCCTAAATTATTTACCGAAAGTTAAAAAAATGCATCATAGTATGATGCATCAGTGCACCTAATTTCGATCATCAATTATAAGGGGTGATTCTAATTCCGATCACAGGTGTATCTAATTCCGATCACGTCATGATGAGCTGTTAAAGCAAAAAACTTTTGTCAACTCGTACCAAATGGATCTAAAATGTATTGCTTTTATGTAGTTTGACGACAATCCCCCTACCAGTCATATTCAGCTTGCGTTAATGATCATTATTATCATTAGCTTAATATTCATAAAATTTGTGTACTTAAAAGATCGACAAGCGGATTATAAAACTTTCCTCTTCTTTTATCTTTGTTCAACTGTTACAATTACAATAAAATTGGGTTATTTCAACGTTTTCATAAAGCTTTGATCATAAATAATAGTAAAAATCAAATCAGAAAGGTTGTGTTCCAGACATGACCGCGTAGTTGATGTAGAACTACGTGAGGCCGGTTTTCGCGAAGAAACCTCGAATATTAAAGAAAACTTTTTACACCATATTGGTATATATATGTGTAGCGTAAGATATCGTAAAGTGAGAAAAAAACAAACAATATAATAATAATATTATCTTGCTGTACCGTATTTATGGTAGGTGAGCTATTTTGTGATATCACAAACGAATATTCTTACCAATACCAAAGTCGGAGTATTTCAGTATAGAAATTTGCCTCACGCATCCAGCTATTAACAAAGTTATAGGAGAAAACTTAAGTTCTCAAAATAATATGTTATTGATATTAAAAGAACACGCATTAATAAGATAGTTCATAACTGCGCTGCGCTGTCGCTTGTTTGCACCGTTAGAAAAGCAAAACGTCTGAGCCTTTCAGTTGGTTTGGAGGTACGGCACTGGTTTAATAACCCGATCATATGAATATATCAAATTTATAACAGGATGAGTTCTAGATAATAAGTATTTTATAACAAAGTATATAGCTCCTTTGCGTTTTGTTATAAACTTGGTCTCGTTAGCAGTTGAAATAACTAAAATTATAACAAAATTTGCTCAAGACATATCACAAATATATCAAATTATGATATAATTTTATCTAGTTTATATCCATATGAGTAACAAAAATCAGTATTCTGTCTTGCTGTATAACTAAATTGTGACAAAGCTATTTATAAGTAACAGAACGAGATAGAATCTTGGTAGAAACATTTATAACAAAGTTTGATAGAAATATCAACTTGAGCAACAATTCTGTAAGATTTTTGCTAGAATCATCTGATCAGGAAGCTAGACGTCACATGTTCGAATCTCGACTGAGTCAAAGGATTTGTAGCACAATTGTCCCGTATTCTTACAGGCTACGAAGTCTGTCGTATAAAAACAGAAGGTCAAAATTCCAAATCGGAATGTAGCATCTAGGCTATGCTGTGCTCTGTAGTAAATAAAAAACACGCAAGTTTATTTTGCTTCTTTGTCTTGAATCAGTAGCAGCCACAAGCTTGGCGTCTGTATTGATCAGCACGCAGGGACCTGATAAGGTTGCACAAACAGGAACAGTGCGCTGTCCTAAGCATGCTTTTTCCAGCCATCATTTTGCAATTTTCAACGGTCCTAGTCAATAACGGAGTAGCAGCACACGTGCGGAATCCTATGCTTGTGCCTAGGCTTATGCTTGCTAATGGTAATCAGTTCCAGCCACAAGCTTGGTGTGTGTAATGGTCGTCCGTGCCTGAGAAGCAAGACTATCATTTTTAGCAATTTTTAGCTTGAAAGCTTTCGTTAATTTTCACTATTTAGCGATTGGCAAACAATCTTTTCAAGAAAGCCATACAATTGCTGCATCGTTTATAATCAAAATCCGTTTTAAATTGGAAGAGCTATTAGCGTTCAACATCTTTCATTCTTTCGTGACGGTGGTTTAACTCCAAATTTTGATTGACACCCTGCCGTAAGACATACAGGTATACCTCGATATAAGACAACCTCGTTATAATACAACCTCGATATTAGACAATTCGATATAAGACAATTTTTACCTCGATATAAGACAAATCCCTTTGACATAGTTGGTAACGACACCAGAGCACATTTTCCATTCCAAAAGCGGCGCCATAAATTTGTTCATTATTTCAAAATATTCCTAAAAATTGTAAAGAACTAATAGCTCAAACAACATTAAATAGTTCAAAAAAACATAAACACACAACACAGAGCAAAATTGGTGACTGCTAATGCCAAATTTTTGTGAAAAAATCATGTTTCGATATAAGACAATTTCGATATAAGACAACTTTTTGAAATTATAAATTGTCTAATATCGAGGTATACCTATAGTCCTACTTCAAAAAATTTCGATAATCCTACCATGTTATCACGTTGCAATCAATCGTAAAATCCAAATAGTAACTTCGTTAGCTTGCATTTTGCCAGTTTATAACTTTGATATAGTGATCGGAATTAGAAGCAGAAAAAAAATATGTTCATAATTCCGATCAATTACTTTAATAGAATAAATTCCGCAAATTCAGCATTTTTTCAGCCAAATTTGATACAGAACGGTTATATATGCTTGTATCTATTAGTTATCATAGAATACCGAAGAAGGTAATATGTTTTCACGCTGCTATGATCTTAGCAAATTTGATCGTGCGCTTAGCACTTCGGCTAAGAAAATACATTTTGATGGCGTTTTTTGCTTCTGCCTGTCGAATTTAATTTATTTTGAAGTACATGGTGCCCCAAAGGCAGTCATTTTTCACATATTGGCACATAAACACATAGCACAATAACTAAGCGTG
Organism: Sabethes cyaneus; assembly: GCF_943734655.1. Classification (NCBI taxonomy): domain Eukaryota; kingdom Metazoa; phylum Arthropoda; class Insecta; order Diptera; family Culicidae; genus Sabethes; species Sabethes cyaneus. The sequence continues at coordinate 166,931,140 of NC_071355.1, forward strand.
CTCATTTACTACAGATTTTGGCTCAATTTTCTAAAAATTGACCATTTAGGTTGAGTGATCGGAATTAGGAGCTGATCGCAATTATGTGCTGTCACGGTACTATGTATTGTGTTTTATTTCAATGCCAAATATCAAAAAAATGTTTTAATTTTTAATTAAAATTTTTGATCGTTTTCTCAAAGTAGTTTCATGGTCCTGTCATTTTCTCACACAAATCATTTTATTTTCATTTTTAGAAACCTGTATTTATATATGGGTATGAAATGGAGAGAGTTACCTGGAAGGAGCGTCAAACATAGCTCTGACTCTCTCAAGCTCCCACCTGGCGCCTCCACGCAGATCTAAGTCAAATGATGACGGTCGATGGCCTTACCCGGAAATGCTTCATGTACTTACTGAAGCAGCTAAGCTAGGAATATGAAATGCTGTATCCCGCAAGCTATACCTAAGATGGCAGACCCATCAGCGGGATGTAGGTATCGCGACCCCAGTGAGGTAGTATACCAAAAATTCAATTACCACGAATAACGAACAAAGAAATTCAGGACGGAACAATCGGTATAGGACACGGCAAGGGACAAAGAAACGATTAAGGGATAACGATTGGAAACTTGGTACCTGGAATGTCCGAGTTCTTCATTAACCGGCACGGGCTGGCTTGCAAGCTCGAGAGCTACATCAATTCGGAGTGGAGATCCCTGCTATTCAGGAAGTTCGGTGGCCAAATTCCGAAGAAAGGGAGTAGACCCTATTGCAGGTACTTTTTCAAGTACCACATCTACTACAGTGGCGGTAAAAAAGCAGAACATGGAGTCGGTTTCGTAGTGTTGGGAAAACAAAAGCAACGAGTTATCCGGTGGAGGCCCGTAAAAGACAGTATATGCGTGTTGAGATTTAAAGGCAAATTCTTCAACTATAGCCTAATCAACTTATACGCACCGACAAATGATAAATCCGATGATGCTAAAGACGAGTTTTACGACAGGCTTGACCCAGCAAACATTTTCGTACGTATATCAAAGTAACAATTATGATATATGTACCGATATGTATCTAGAAAAATCGCATTCGATGCACGAAACCAGCATATGCGTACTGTTTTGGAGGCGATATACGTACTTCAAATTATATGAAAACATTACACATTCATAAGTATTTTATACGATGATATCCGACTCAACATGATTAGTTCCATAATGCTATACAATTCTAAGACGACAATCGTATGTAAAACAGTTACTATCATTTTGTACGAATAAATGTAAACTAGGGTGCGCTTTATTAAGCTTTGTGTACGATTTCGAGTTTGTTTAGCGATATTTAAGATGATTTCCACACATTATCATACGACTTGTGGTTTGCTGGGGAGAGGACCTATGGAGAGTGCCCAAAACACGACATGAAAATCATCATCGGAGATGCAAATGCGCAGATCGGGAGGGAGGAATTCTTCCGTCCAGTTATTGGAAGACATAACCTGCATCTGTCGACCAATGATAACGGTCTGAGGCTCATACATTTTGCCGCGGCCAGAGGGATGGCCATATGTAGCACCTACTTTCCACGTTTGAATATTCGGAAACGCACCTGGAGGCATCCAAATGGAGAATCTAGCTCTCAGATCGATCATGTCTTGATTGACGGTCGACACTTTTCGGATGTTATCGATGTACGGTCTTTGCGTGGACCAAATATCGACTCTGATCACTATCTCGTAGTGAGTAAGATTCGCGCAAGGCTGTCGAGCACGGTGAAAGCTCGCACTAAGAGGACGCTGCGTTTCAACATCCAGCGGCTAACGGCAGACGGCGTAGCAGTGGAGTACGCCAGGAAGCTTGACCAGCGAATCGCAGAACAGCAGGTAGAAGAAGAAGAAGAAGATATAAATGGGCTGTGGAGGAACATCCATGGTGCCATCCAAACAGCAGCGAGAGAGGTGGTAGACACGAAACGTGGAAGACAGCGTAACAGCTGGTTTGATGCCGAATGCCAGAGAGTGCCATATGAAAAGAACCAGGCCAGGAGTCGCATGCTCACTGTGGCAACGCGTTAAAACAGAGAGAGATACAGAGAGACTACAGCTGCGGAAAAAAGAATCCATCGTCTAAAGAAACGCGAAAACGAGGAGCACGTGCTCGCCGGCGCAGAGGAGCGATACGGCTGCAACGAAACACGGAGTTTCTATAAAACGGTGAGATGCAGGAATTTTGCCATGCCTGTGATGTGCAATGACAGTGCTGGCAACCTGCTTACCGTTAAGAAGGCAATCAGTGAGCTGAAAAACGGTAAGGCTGCTGGGAAGGACGGTATCCCGGCTGAAGTTCTAAAAGCGGGGAGCGAGCGGCTGTACGAAGCAATCCGCCGGATCATTGTCAGGATCTGGGAGGAAGAACAATTGCCGGAGGAGTGGTTGGATGGCCTCATTTGCCCAATTTTCAAAAAGGGACATCGAATGGAGTGTAAAAACTATCGAGGAATTACATTGCTCAATTCTGTCTACAAGGTGCTTTCCCGTATCCTGTTCTGCAGACTGAGACCGTTAGCGGTGTCCTTCGTCGGCGAGTACCAAGCTGGTTTTCGTGAGGGTCGCTCCACGACGGATCAGATGTTTATCCTGCGTCAGTTGCTAGACAAGTTCCGGGAGTACAACTTGCAGACACACCATCTGTTTGTGGACTTTAAAGCGGCGTACGATTCAGTTACACGAAATGAGCTATGGCAGATAATGCTAGAACATGGTTTTCCGACGAAACTAGTTATGCTGATTCATGCGACGCTGGACGGATCCAAATCATGCGTTAGAATAGCGGGTGAGACCTCAGTTGCTTTCGTGACGTTGGATAGACTGAAGCAAGGGGATGCATTCTCTAACCTGCTATTCAACATTGCCTTGAAAGGTGCATTACGAAGAGCAAACGTGGAAAGGAATGGAACTATCATCACGAAATCTCACATGCTTCTTGGTTTTGCGAATGACGTCGATATCATCGGAATCAACCGTAGAGCAGTGGAAGAGGCCTTCAGGCCCTTTAAAAGGGAAGCTGCGAGATTGGGACTTACCATTAATACCGCCAAAAGGAAGTACATGGTTGCTGGTAGGGAACGTGGGAGCTCAAGTGGTGTTGGTGCCGAGGTGGAGTTAGATGGGGAACGATATGAAGTAGTGGAGGAATTTATATACCTTGGTACACTCGTGACATGTGACAATGATGTAAGCCGCGAAGTGAAACGACGAGTTGCAGCCGCGAATCGGGCTTTCTACGGATTACGTAGCCAGCTGAAGTCCCGTAGTTTGCAAATTCGCACAAAACTGGCGCTCTACAGAACACTAATCCTCCCGGTGGCCCTTTACGGACACGAATCATGGATGCTAAAGGAAGCTGATCGGTGAGTGCTTGGGGTTTTTGAGCGTAAAATTCTGCGGTCTATACTTGGTGGCAAAATGGAAAATGGAGTGTGGCGCAGACGCATGAATCACGAGCTGTACCAAGTATACAAATATGCTGATATAGTGAAGGTAGTGCAATGTGGCAGGCTGCGGTGGGCTGGACACGTGGCCAGAATGCCCAATGAAAGAGTAGCCAAAACTATTTTCAGCCGAGAACCACGAAGAGGATGGTGACTCCGAGGCATACCTCGCACCCGGTGTGTGTGTGTGTGTGTGCTGTCGAAGACGATGCACGTTCAGCTGGTGTTCGTGGAGATTGAAGAACGGCAGCCCAGGACCGATGGTACTGGAGGATCATAATTCGTCCGGCGCAGGATCGGTAACGGACCGTTGCCACTAAAGTAAGTAAGTATTTATATCCAGCATATCTTATCATTTTTACGTTAAAGGGACATAAACGACTAAAAATTTTGAAAAAATCATTATTTTTTTATTTCAGATTTTGATTCTGCAGTCTTTTTCGCTTATTTTGATACTAATTTTGTAATGATCCGACCACGGGAAGTGACCGAACAACGATCATACTTATAAGCATTCCAGTGCGGCGTGGAACAACTTCAGCGGAATAACACACCGCTCCTGGAAAACCACGATTTTCAAACTTTATGTATCTTTTTCTCGGAAACTACACAACGTATTGGAACAAACTTTTTTTTTGTTTTGTTGGTAGTAGCTTGGCAAACGCTTTAATAACTTTTGAGTGTAGTAAATAAAACATAGCTTGAGAAAAACGAAAAAGAAGAAAAAAAAGATGGCTAAAAAAATAAAATTTTGTCTTCTTTTTCTTTTTTCTCTGGCTGTGTTTCGTTTACAAACCTCAAAAGTTATAAAAGTCTTAGCCAAGCTACTACCAACAAAACAAAACAAAGTTAGTTCCAATAATTAGTGTAGTTTCCGCGAAAAAGGTACATAAAGTTTGAAAATCGTGGTTTTCCAGGAGCGGTGTTTCATTCCGCCGAAGTTGTTCCACGCCGCACTGGAATGCTTATGTGTATGATCATTTTTCGGCCACTTCCCGTGATCGGATCATTACAAATTTAGTATCAAAATAAGCGGAAAAGACTGCAGAATCAAAATCCGAAATAAAAAAATAATGATTTTTTCAAAGTTTTTAATCGTTTATGTCCCCTTAACAGGTTTACCAACCAAAGAATTTAGTTTGAGGTCATGCCGCGCTGCTAAGTATATAACTATTAAGGCTCAAACAGAATGCTAGGTACGTCAACGCATCCGTCAGCGTCAATTTGACAGTAAACTCATGGGAAAACTGTCAGAATAACGCTGACGGACGTTTTGATGAAGCAATTTGTTTGGCCCTTCAGAGACTTATTTTCTATCACCTGCGTTGTTTGGATGTAACTTTTGGAGAAGCGAAGATTTTCAAACTCAAAATTTCACATCAAACTTCAAAGAGTAAAAGAGAAACAGTATTCCCGTGTAGAAGGTATTCATCGGACTTGTCATCATTTTGATAATATTCCACAAACAAAACCCAAGCATTGTTTTGAAAGGCCACTTTTATTCTAACGTAAACATAAAGCAATCACACAATTTTGCACGAGAATCTATCAAAATCTTTTCACAAAATCATTCCGCACTCATCATCCGTTTAGCAACTTTTAGTAACCCTTGGGAGCCTCGTAATGAGGTTCGTGACCCTTGCATGGAACAACGCCCTTGTGGGGGTTGCAGGCGACCAGGAGGTTGTGGCTACACTTGACGGCCGGTGCCTTTGCTGGGAAGGTGTATTCCTTGGCCGGGCCGGGTTGAACTGCGTGATCCTTGTGGCCTCCGTAGCTGGGTTCGGGACGAGCGGCTACCATGGCTACCATGACGACGGCGAACACAAAGATGGCGACGTTCTTCATTGTTTCGAAGTGAGTATTTTGTTCGGAAGCTCCTCAAAGTGTCTGCTTGACTGCTGCTGATGGCTGACTTGTCTTCTCGCTGGCCAGAAGCTGTATCTTATACTATTCTCTGGACTGGGGGTCCGTGCGGAAGTTTTGCACTCAGGCCGGTCGTTCAGAGCTTTGTTTTGACAAAACAAAGTTTGCCAAAAAATGACGAGGCGACACGCGTCGTACATGGACCGTTTGTTGCGAAAATAAAATTGTTTGCAGTTTTGATGCGAAAGGCACAACAATCCGTTTGCTTTGCCTACCTTCCATGGTATGGTGAATTTGCCGTCTTAAGCTACCGTTGATTTTGGGTTAATGTAAGATGACGACATTGCCGTTAGTTTCGAATACGTACATTTACCATTGCAGAGAGTATTATTTCATTTTTGTTACTTGGTAAATGATTAAATGGTAAATGAGTCACATAAACGGATGGTAGGAGTCAATTATTGATTTGTCTTATAAACTATCTCAGTAATATGTAGATAACCTAAAATGATTGAAAAGATTCTTTTGATGGTATCGATAAATCGTGAAATAAAAAAAATTAATTTAATCAGAATTCGAAATGTTTCTTACTAAAACTATTCAAAACCTTGGATTTTGTCTGCAAAAAAATATACTTTTAAGACGACAATATTCAATCTGAAGTCAGAAAGAAGTGAAACATAATCTTCTACATCTTTCAGCAAAATGTTATATTAAACAAGACGTTTTAGCCAGTGAAAATACTATGTACCTATATAACATTTTGTTAGTACTTCGCATGATTACAAATTTTACTAAGTTGAATTACTCTACAATTCTACATAATTAGTTGCTTTGAAAAATAATTGACACTAAAAAACATCGCATAAATTTTCCAATTTGGTAAGCTACGTTAATTTTCCCCATTCACTCAATACAGTCAATAAAATTAAAGAATTTCTAACCAAATACTACAAATAATAAATGACGTGTGTTAAGAATTACTGAAAATCGCCATCATTTACCTATGCTGCAAATAGTTGCTCCTAAATTACCTAAAGATAATTATGAGTAATTGGCACTATCATTCAATATGATTTTCCAATACTTCAATCGCAATTAAATTCAGACTGCAATCAAAGCTAAACGTAATCATCTCGAACACTTGATCACACATACGAAAAACGGTTTTCTATTGAATTACAACGCCGTATTATGGCACATAAAATTGTCAACCGTATTTTATGAAGCAAATTCTCCACCGGCTAGTAGGTAGATCCAGTAACATGCACAGCGCAAATAAAGCTCATGAAAAAATCGCATAATTTGCAGAAAAACTGCAATCACTTCCATCGTCGGTATGATTTATGTTTTTTTCTGACTTCGATGTTCGATATTTTCGCCATCGCAGCGCCATCCGTCGCTGGTAAGCCAGCGTAGTATCAACGTCGCCACTGCCGGTACCATACGAGGAATTGAAATTGTGAATTTACGACAATCGGTTATCACAACCGGGTGTAGCTTTCGACTGAATTTAATTTGTTTGCCTGTCCCAGATCGGAAAAGACTCGTGTGAAAATACTAGTAACCCACATTCGTACCGTTTAAAAGCAATTCGTGTGGCTGGTTCGCAGAATCCAAATCTGCAACCGATGGGAACTGTTGATAATGAACTATCTTCAATGTACTTTAAAAGAGCTGATTAGCGCCAATTATCGATCAGTTCTTGATGGTCCAGTGTAAGTGACTGTGAAGTAGAATCATGAATATCCTAGTAGTGCTTGTCGGGCTAGTTTTAGTCCTTTGTGAAGGAAGAATCGTGTCATATAGAAGACCCGTCCATAATAGCGAAACACGAGATGAATCATCTCTAGAAGACTTTCACGATGGTAGTACAGAAGAATACTTTGAAGAACCAATACGAGAAAAACAAGTAAGATCCAAACCGCACGAAAAGTCTTACGGTTACAGTGATAAGTACAATAAGAAATCCCACAGTGAAAGTGATTATAGGTCCAAAAATCCTCAGTATAGTAGTGGAAGAAGTCGTGGAAAATATTCAAGCTATGGAAAACAACCTTACAAAAGTTACGCAAAAGAATCTCCCAGCAAACAAAATGCTTACAACTCTATGGTTGGAGAGCGGAAAAAAGATCAAAGATCTATTCCAAGATATCAACCCATTTATCACCCGTACAGTGCTCCTGTTTATAAACCAGTGATTCATCATCGTCCTCTTCCACCACCACCGCCGCCACCCCCTAGCTACAAACCTGCGCCTGCGGTGCAGAAACACAACTGCCAGCAAAAGCTACTAATTGGATGCAGCCCTACAGTAACCAGAGTTCCATGCGGCGATAGTTATCATTCACCTTTGCCGACTCTCGGCTCCATGGGACCATCATATCCAGAATCATCCCATCATGCACCACAATTTTATCATTCAAATGGGGCTGCAGGCTACAACCCACAGCCACCGCCGGCGGCGTACCAACCATACCATGCACCTCCCCCTGTCCGACCACACAATCAGCAGTCTAAGCCGAACGTACCAACTTTCGCACATCCGGTAAAGGAGGAAACGCAGGATGCCGGTAAGCAACCGTTCATATCGGCCTTTCCTACGACGACAGCGAAGACGACGACGATGACGACGACAACGGCACAGCCGCAGCTACCTACCGTTCCAGCCGATCGTGATCAGAACTTCCGCTCCGTCGGCAGTACGGTAAGCACTCCCACAGAAGCTGCAGGCGAAGATGTTCCCAGCCACAAGGAAGCATCCGGAGATGAGCCCGAGCATACGCCACCGGCTCCGGCCGAATCCGATGACGAGGAGCCATAGCAAAGCACGGCTGAATATGCACGAGAGCTGATACTATTTTTTATTAATTTATTCGCTAGCCATGCTGGGAAAGAAATAAAGTAGAAAAAAAATATTTCGAGTATTCATTTCTCTTTTCTCAGTGACATATGATATTACAAAAGTTAATTGTTGTTTTCGATGTGTTAAAAACTGGTTATAGGTGAAGAATTGTGATATTTGGACTTGCTTACTATTTTTTTCGACTTTAATCACACTAAGCAGAAGAAAAATGTGCCTTGCAGTTTCTGATTCAATCCAGCCAATGCACTGGTATAATGTAAACTTTCTTCTACAATTATTACCTATTTCTTTTAAAAAAATTGCCTACAAAAACACCCACATGCTAAATTTGGTTCCATTTGCTTGATTAGTTCTCGAGTTATGAGGAAATTTGTATTTCATTTGTATAGGAGCCCCCCCTCCTAAAAAGGTAAGGGGTCTCAATTCATCATGGAACAAATTCATGTCTCCAAAAACACTCACATGTAAAATTTTGTTCCATTTGCTTGATTAGTTTTCAAGTTTCGAGTTTCCCTGGCACCAAAAACCCCTACATGCAAATTTTCACGCCGATCGGTTCAGTAGTTTTCGATTCTCTAATAGCGAATTCATAAATTAACCTGGCTCAGGTCGATTAGCACTCAGTTTTAATCGAAGTGCTGTCAAAGCGTTCATAAATTAACCGAGATTGCATCTCGGTTAAACTGACAGCATTCAGTTTGAAGCGCAGGTTAAAACTGTCTAGCATTACGGTTTACGGGTCGATCTGTCAAACTGCCCGTATCGTTCATAAATTTCTGGTTCGAGTTAGCACGAACCCAGGTTAATTTATGAATTCGCTATAAGGAACATACGGACAGACAGACAAACAGACAGACAGAAATCCATTTTTATACGTATAGATTAGAGGACCCGGCGCGCGTTGTTACGCCATTCTAAAAAGGGGGTGGATGCATAATGCTAAAGATTTGCTTAATTGTAATCTTGCAACCAAGAGCTTTCTTTTTGACAAACCAAGACATTCCTAAATAATACCGCAAATATCTAATCCTACGTAATTTGGGGTTTGTTACCAACCCTTAAAATGGTAATGTTTGCAAAATCTATATCTATTTTATATCTTCATTTCAACAATGTATTTTCTCTTCAAGTTTGTTTTTAAAATAAGCATTATATTTTCTTACTTTTATTGAATTTGATTTATTGTCTAGGCTTCACCGATTTATTATTAACAATATTGTTCCAAATGTATTTATGGTTAATTTATTCAACATCAACAGACTACATATAGTCCTAATGATGGTTTCTTATACTATTAATAATCACACAGTCAAAAAATTATAAATATACACAGATTTTCTTAAGCGTCATTAATAGAGAAACACACACTCAAAAAATTGACACGTCGCATCCACGAGAAAAATCATGTAAACTTCTGTACAGCAACTTACATGAACTTCATGTGCTAGTTAATGGGAAAGTTGATAAAATTTACCGGGATCGCACGTAAACTAGTTAGTATGAATGCGAGTTACCAACAATTCACGAGAATGTTACACGAAAAGTGTGATGGATGAGAATTACCTGTGTTTTCACGTAAACTTGACGTGCCGATTTTTTTGAGTGCACCATAAAGTTTCGGCGGATAGTTTCACGTGACAGATTAAACTCAAAGACAGCGGCAAATCTGTTGAAGATTCGCTGTACTCCGGTCATAACACTGTTTTGTCCATAGTTGGTGCGTTGAAATAGTAGTCGCAGCATTGCGTCATTCCGCAGTGCCCTGGAACGTACATTCAGATTAATCGTACCCAAAATAGCAGGACAATCGATTCTTCCCTGCAACATATCAGCAGCAAACAAAGCTCTTGCGACGTTCCTTCACACTTGAAGTGTCTCCAAATGGATCAACCAGCATCGTCTCTCGTAACTCGGCAATCGGAACGGATCTCGCCAAGGTAGATGACGGAGCGCAAAACGTAAGAAGCGACGTTGAGTCGACTCAATCCTGGCCATTCCGTTTTGATAACACGGATGCCAGACAATGGAACCGTATTCGAGAATCGAACGGATGACTGAGCAGTATAATGCCTTGAGACAATGCACATTGGTGAAGCCTTTAGCGATGCGGAAGACGAATCCTAGAGTTCTGGATGCTTTGTACACAATGTAGGAAATGTGTCGTCTAAACGATAACTGACTGTCCAAGATAAGCCGAGATGCTTCACTTGGTCGACACGTTGGATTTCAGTACCATCGAGTTTGTAGTTAAAAATCACTGGTTGACGGATTCGGGCGAAAGAAATAAAGGAGCATTTTCAGGATTTACGAGCATGCAGTTCAAGTTACACCAATCCATAAAGGTGTTAAGCTCTCGTTGAAGACGGATTGTAGCGACGTTGGAGCGAATCCTAAAGTAAATCTTCAGATCATCGGCGTAGGATAAACGAGGGCCTTTAAAAACGTGGTTGACATCATTGAAGTATAACAAGAAGATTAACGGTCCCAAATGACTGCCTTGTGGGATCCCTCAACCTTCACAACCAAACCTTCAACCGTCACAATCAGTTTACGACCTGCGAGATAGGAATTAAACCAACGTAGCACACTTCCGCCGATACCGAGTCTTTCCAATTCGGCAATTGCAATAGCATGATTGATTTTGTCAAACGCCGCAGATAAATCAGTATAGATGACGTCCGTTTGAGCACGATCCGCTAAACTTTCCGCAATATATGATGTGAGACACATGCGATTTGTAGTGGTTGATCTGCCTGTGATGAATCCATGTTGATCATCACTTAGGGTACCGCCAGAGTGCAAGCGACATGCGACGCGACGCGACATTTCTTGCTGTAGTTATACGCGCAGCCCTTTTTCGCCCGAAGCAGGACTGTGCATTTAGCAACATGAGAGCGAAGTCGTGTCGCGTCGCTGTCGCGTTTACTCTGTTTACGCGTTTACGCGTAAGCTCGAATAACTTCGAAGTGGCACATAACGATGAGATTCCTCGGTAGTTATTGATGTCTTTCCGATCCCCTTTTTTATGAACAGTTTTATGGGCAGTTTTCCATACGGCCGGAAATACTCCGCTTGAAACGGACAGGCTAAATACCAACTGAAGGGGGATAAGTAGGTCAGCGATAAGAAAACTCAGAAGGGACAGCATCTAGGCCGGCTTTAGTTGAAGATTTCAACGTTGAGGCGGCTCTAGAGATCATTGTTTCGTCGATGTTAAGAGTACCCAGCTTATTCGCAGTCATTAGCGGAACATTGTTAGCAGCCTGAGTAACTTGGTCGTTTGGTATCACTTCATCACAAAACGTTCGCCCGAATTTATCTGCAAATAGTTGACTGATATACTGAGGATCCGAAGCAACCTCACCATTCAAGGTCATGGCTGAGGGAAGGCCCGATTCTGTATGCTGATCGCTAACATACTTCCAGAAAGTTGTCGGTTTCAACATCAGATTACGGTGAATTCTGTGTAGGTGTCGTCTTTAGCATTCCCGACTAGTTCGTTTGTATACAGCGTTCAATCTTATGTAATGCTCACGCAGCGAAAGAGTGCGAAACTTGGAGTATGTCCTAAGCGCAGCCCTTTTATCCGTCTTCAGAATGCGAGGCTCGCGGGTCAACCAAGATTTACTGTTTGGCGAATGTACAATCTTAGGTACATGAATTATGTGCGAAAAAGTCAATGCTGCGTTGTCGGCATCGTTTCCGACGAGAACACCAATCCAGTCGATAGTGGCAGTGCTTCGGGAATCAGCATTCCAAAAATCATTCGAAACAGGCGATTTTTCTATATTTAAGTATGGACGGCAATACCGTCTTCACCAATGTTTTATGGAAAAGCCTAAATTTTCTCGAGTTCGATTACTTTTTGAATTATGCAAACATTTCTGTTTAATTTATGTTGGACCCCCCCTTCCAGAGGAGGACGGGGTCACAAACTACCATAGAAAAAAACTTGCCTCCAAAAACCACCCCATGCCAATGTCAAAATTGTCCTCAAAACCGGGTACCGGATGTTCCGAAACCGATGGTGAAGTGGCCATTCGGGTCAAAAATGTCCCCATTACACATTGCCCGAGTGGGTTGATCTGACCGTAGTCGGTGCGCGGGAAGTCAAGCCTCATAAAGTCCCACGATGGTAAGCTTCTTATGGGGGCATCGATGTTAATTTACGCAAGAAGATTAGGAGCATCAATTTTGCCAGTTAGGCTTTCGTATGAAAATGCGTCTGGCCATGTCTCGCCTTTAGGCAAGTGCTTCTATATTAAGCAAACGACAACACTCCACCTAAGGAGGAAGTTTTATTGGATTACGCCAAGACAGAGATCTAAGAGCATCTCGTAGAAATCTAGACGGTACCGCCGCGGTCCAGCGCCTCTGTGGTTCAAAGGTACACGGGTACCAGTGAGCGACACGCCCTGGCAGGTGTTGTGGGTTCAAATCCGGTTATAATCTCTGATTACAGCTTGGTTCGACCCATGCACCTTCCAGCATTGGACAAAAGATAGGAGTCACAACGACAACTTGTTAAGCATAGCTACCTATTACCCCCCCCTTCCTTTCCACCCTTCCCCTTCATTCCCGGAAAAAATCCTTCTTCATTACTTTCCCTTACCGCCCCTTCATCAATTGTAGAATCATCGTTTCAAAAAAATATTATGGTACCTAGTGTTAGACGGCTTGCATAAAAAATTATAGCTTGTGAAACCCTACAGCACAGATTTATTTTTATTTATAAATTTTATAAGTAAGTATATGGAACTAACACCTATTTTAGCAAAACAGTCATTCATGACAATAGTCCTAACGAAAAAAAGGTAATTGGTCAGTAAGCAACATCACATCCATGCACCAGGGATGTTTGAGAATCTTCTTCCAAGAACTAGATCGCATGAATCAGAATGAATTGGCGCATGAATTAGCTAAGCCCTCCCAATACAGAATAACCCCAATAGGTTAGGAAAAGAGCCCGTTCATTATCCATCATGTGTTGTTAACCAGGCCAGGGTTAAACTTAGGACCACGTCCCCTGTGGGACCCTCTCACTCCTCGAAGTAATTAAGTCGGATATATATAACTCTGGCATTAGTTATGCGGCCTTTTGAAAATTAACCCAGAATTTGCTTTATTTCTCCCATGTGTATGTTTATATCGGAATATGTATGCAATACAAACGCATTAACGTTAGCTGATCAGACGTCCCGGATTTGGATGACTTGTCCCAGATTACCAAACGTCCCAGAAAGTGTCCCGCATTGATTAATTTTTTTATCGTGCCAGTTGAAGGCTGAAACGTTCAATGAAACGCTACAGGTGAGTTCTATCACTCGTCGGCAATTTCTCAAGCAAGTCACTTTCGCTCTGGTCGAGTCATCTTGCCCGTTGGGTCCCTCTGTTCCTGGTGCCGGTGGGGACGTTGAAGAGAACCGTTCTCGGCTCACTGTCGTCTGGCATCCTTACGGCGTGTCCAGCTCACTGTGGCCTACTGACTTTCGCCTGATGTACGATGGGAATCTCTCCAACCAGTGTCTGTAGGTCGTGGTTCATAAGCCTCCGTTACTCTCGCTTTCAGTTTGTACTCCACCAAATATTGTCCGTAACACCTTCCACTCGAACACGAAAAGCATGCATATGTCCTCTATGTGCAGTGTCTCAGCTACAAGTCCATAGAGAATTACCGGTCTAGTAAGAGTCTTGTACAATGTCAGCTTCGTACCACCACTTCTAGTTCGTCGTCGACAACGGTTACCGTCCTTGGGGGGCGTTTATCTCCTTTCTCCTTTGAGTATCTTGCATTCATTTATTTAATCTTCGACGCATTTATTTTTGACCCAATCCTCCTAGACTCCGCCTTCAGTCTGGCCTAAATTTCTTCCGCAATCGTAAAGTTTCTGTCATCAACGAATCCTAGAAGTTGACAACCTTTGGTAAAAATTGTGCCTCTTGTTTCGATACCCGCTCATCGGATCACACCCTCAAGAGCGATGTTGAACAGCATTCAGGATAATCCGTCGTCTTGCCTCAACACTCGCCGCGACTCGAAGAGCTCGAGAGTTCCCCCGAAATGTGCACGAAATTTATCACTCGATTCAATAGACTGATGATCACCCGCGTCAGCTTGTCCGGAAAACCGTGTTCGTTCGTGCATTATCTGCCGTTACTGGTCTCGAGCGACTGTATCGTTTGCTGCTTTGAAGTCAATAAAAATGTGATCCGTGTGCACTTTTCTGCAAGATCTGTCAGACGGTAAAAATTTGGTCCGTAGTTGTGCGAGCCCCCATGACGCCCACCTGATTATTCCCTATGAAACCTTGTGCTATCGGTGACCACCGGGGTAACAGAATTTGAAGATAACTTTCTAGGCAGCGTTAAGCCGTGATAGTTGCAGCAGTCCAAGCCAAACCCCCTTTTCGAACATAAGACAAACCAAACTTTCGGTAGGTTCTCTACCCCCCAATTCTTGGAAATAACCTAATTTACCCAATGCCAGCATTTCTCGGACATGTTTATAGAGCTTTGTTGGTAGGCGGTCCTCACTGGCGTCTTCTTTGGACGCCCCGAGAGCGAAAACAGCGCGACGCTAGTAAAGGATCGGAAACGATCGTACTAAATACGGTTCCCATCGTACCTCACATTTCAAGTGAACATCAGGTATGTCCTCACAAGTTTCCTCCGGCACTCCCGCAGCGGGAGTGCAATTTCGAAAAAAGGATGGGTCAAACACTAGGTAATTTTGTTGGCTTTCAAACAAAAAAAGAATCATGAGAATTGCTTGAGCCGTTCTTGAGATATTTATGGTACCGACTTTAAAAACCTGGTTTCGAGAAAAACGGCGTTGAAGTTTTTATTCGCTGTGTAATCGCTCCAGACATGCGCGGTACAAATAGCTGTAACTTTGTCAATTTTTGGAATTCATCCAAATGACATCAAACACATATGGTCATAATGTTAATCTTTCGAAATAATCAATAAAAAAAATTTCAGTTTTTAAAAATTGAAAAAGTACTATGCCCCCTTAAGTAGTAGGTCCGTACTAGGGCCATGGAATTGTCATCTTAGCTTTAGTGCCAACACACCACGATTCTTAATTTAGCCGCCCGCTCCGGACCAGACGCTGTGGTAAGCCGCTCCTAACCTGCGGTACAACTGCTCACTTGGTTGGGGAATTGTCAAGCTATCAAGAGTCGCCCCTGACGTGAGAACAGATGCTCAAGGCTGACAAAGCTATTCCTCGTTCGCATGAGTGCCTCCTTTACTGTCGTTATATGACCTTAGCTTACACCGGGGTTGGTTACTCGATCTCCGCTAAGGTTGCTTGTATTCCTGTTGGTACCACGAGGAGATAGGGATCGGAGTTGATGGATACTTAAGAAGCAAAGGACCACAGTGGGTCTATTTTACACCTGCAGGTACACGAGACACCGCTGTTAAGCATTATTCAAATTATTCACTTGCTAGCAGCCCAGGTAACTAATAAGCATTACCAATGCAATTTAAATGCAAGCCAGTAAGCATTTAAGTCACCTTAAAAGCTACTTAAAAACTATTTCGGTAAAATATGCGGATACTTTACTACTATAGTACTGACAACGCTTATTTGCAGCAGGTTACCGAGAAGAAGAAATTTAATAGAATTGTGGATGCTAATTTACAACAGCTATGCAGTCAAAAAGCTGATATACAGTAACGTGCAGTATAAAATCTCGCGTAACTTTTCAAAAGGACCTAAGTAACATTGAGAGATTCTCTTTGATCTTCCTCTCTTCCGATTATTACGGCGACATAAAAGCATTTCAACAAAAGTTTTCTTGACGATTAGGTAGGTAGTGACACCAGCAACCGATTTATGCAAGGCAGATGTTTTAAAGTGCATTTGCATCGCCGTGGCAACCGAAAGAGAAGAGGCACAAAGAGAATCTCTCATTGTTACTTAGGTCCTTTTGAAAAGTTACGCGAGAAATGTCAGAGATGCTAATAAACAATTGATTTACTGCTTATATTATTGCCTGGAAGGTAACCTTGTATATATAATCTTGTTTGCAGTTGCATTCAATTTTATCCAAGAAGCCATATTTATCCAAGAAGCCAAAGTCCTACTTTTGAAATAATGTCAGTGTTGTTCAATCCTGATCATTTCGGGTTGTTATGTTAAAATTCAAAACAATGGTCAATGTCATCCGTGTGGAATTATTTGGCGAGGAAATTTAGACGACGAATTAAAAAGTTAGTATTGGATTAATTCTATGTTTTACTTAAAACGAAAAAATAAATAGTGATATGCTAGGTAACATGCACGACTAAATTACATAAAAGCAGACAAGTTACGACATAGTTTGGGACCGCAAACAACCACACTCACATCTGCCCTTCTGGCAGCACTCACTGCATCTGCCGCAAGTTTTGCACAGGGGAACCGAGTCCCGCTGACATTCCGCACACTGGGGATACCGCAGCCGGTTCATGTACTGTGTGTTCCAGTTGCAAGGATTATAGATCGACGGCAAACCTCGATGCGGGTGCTGGTCCTCCTGGGGGAACACCCGCTGCGGGAGTGCCGGAGGAAACTTGTGAGAACATACCTGATGTTCGCTTGAAATGTGCGGTACGATGGGAACTGTATTTAGTACGATCGTTTCCGATCCTTTACCAGCGTCGCGCTGTTTTCGTTCTCGCGAAGGAGTGTTGAGGTTCCAACTGACTGGATCTAGTTCTGTAAAAGATCATATTTAGTAGTTTGGTTACTAGTTATATCTAAGTGACATACCTTTTGCAGCTGTATTCTCCTTTTTGGAATTCATTGCAGCTTTTGGCTCGGAATCCATGACGACATAACTTCCGGGTTCATACCCTATTGGTAGAGTTACCGACTGCTTTTCTGTGGTTTGGAAAGTCTTTGATGAGATTGTTGGACTAGCTTTGGTTTGCATCACAGTGTATGGAGTTGATCCATCCTTTTGTATTCCGGAACTTCCCCTATTAATCAAAAAGTCTGGAGTAAAATGTATTTCTTTGGGTGACGATGTTTGCTTTTGTGTAGGAATAATCCGTGGTGAAGAGTAGCTATCGTAGCTGGGTTCATCTGATGTTGATATGCCAATCCAGGAATCATCTGTTTTAGTGTTCAAATTATCTTGAGTAATGAATAGAATATCATCACTTGTCTTTACATCGGCAGTTGTTTCTGATTGCACTGTATCATATTTCAGGTTGCTGAGGGTTGATCCGCCCGTTCGTAAAATATTCAAAAACTGTTCATCCGTTACCGAACTTTGCTGCGGGCTAATCTCCATACTCTCGAATTCATCTTTATGCACAGCTGCTATTGGTGATATTCTATTGCCGATAATTTCGCCTACACCGATGGGCGGTCCGTCATCTTCCGCTACCTTAGTATTGGCCGCGATCAGCACAATCGATACAAGAACAACTGTGATCAGTAGAACCGTTGCTATTAGAGCACGCATAATGATCATCACTTTCGAGCGCAGATTCCTCTTCCGACTGACTGCTTCGAACTAATCGTCTTTGACATATAATCTAGCGTCGCACAGAAATATGCTGATTTATACATTACGGAGCAGCGCACGTGCCAAAGTTTGATGTTTGAAGGTAGCGGTCATGTTTAATAAACGAATCGTTCGGTGGGACCTTCAAAGTTCCGTGGTTAAACTGATGCATCAGTCAGGTATCGTGATGAGGGTAAACATACTTTTGCAGCTGTTTTTTTGTATTGGATATACTTTTGCTTAATTCGGGTTTGATGCTAAGTCAATTCGATCTTTTTACAGCAGAGTTATCAATTCAATTAACATGCAGTAGCGCTCAAATCATCAAAGAGTCAAAGATCAATGATAGGAATAATTGGTTGCAAGTATTCAATTTTTTGCATTCAAATATGACTAAAGTTAAAACAACTTTTTGTGGAGATTATCTTCCGGAAAGTTCTGCGTGACACATAATGTAACTAAAACTTCTTTAAGAGATGATATATATATCATATATCACTAAATATTTTATTTTAGAGTCAAATGATTCAGAACCCAGTGTTTTGGCGGCTACTTTTAGTTTGTCTTCATGAGTTGTGCTGATAGCCGCTGCTTTCGGTACCGTTGGTAATAATATAAAGCACACAAACAGCATGGACTTCGTTGGGCAAAGTAAACAAGTTTAATATTGCTCTTGGTTGTTGCAGATAGTTTATGGATAATACCGATTAAGTTACGAACATTAAAGCGTGTAGGGCGCTATATCTCTGCATATTAGCGTTGATAGGAGGAAATGCTTATCAACTTAGGAACTATACTGGCTTGTTTCATTATGCCTGATTTTTGTTTTCAGGTATAATAAATTCAAATTTGTCACGAGGTTTTCGAGTCACTTTAAATCTCGCATGTGCATAATATTTTTAGATATAAATTATCAAATTATGGTTGTATATGAGCACCAATGGCATTATATTAAATTTATTAAAAGGTATTTTTTAAAGGTATCTTAATTTTCGTAATTGCTGGCTTTACCAGAAAATTTTTGAATAGTCAGGTTAGTCTCATATAACTCCCCCCATCTACTAACAACAATTCCTTTCCCGAAATACTTGTGAAGATGCAGAGGATTCCCTGGTCTTTAGTAGCAACAAGTATTGGACTAACATTCCTTACCATCCCACCAGGACCCGCATTCGGACGTGGCCGGCGTCGGTATTGATCAGCATGCAGGGACCTGATAAGGTTGCACAATGAGGAATAGTGTGCTGTCCCAAGTATGCTCTTTCCAGCCATCATTTTGCAATTTTCATCGGTCCTGGTCAATAACGGAGTAGCAGCACACGGGCGGTATCCTATGCTTATGCTTATGCTTATGCTAATACCGATTAAGTTACGAACATTTGTTATCACCACACCCTGCTTATCGAGATCTGAAGGAATCCAATAAATGATCCATTTTACGTTGGAAACTTTTACAATTTTTTTCAAATGATATACAATTTTACGATAAGTATTACACATTTCGAATATCATGTATAATTTCGTTTTATTCGTTTATCATACTTTATTGTGATTTTGAAATGAAATTCTTGAGCGGGACTTACCTCTATAGCATAAAATCGTTCGGCATAATGCCATTTGGCATAAGCATTTTTTGGCATAATGGTCATTTGGCATAACGGCTTTTTGGCATCATTGATAATTTGGCCAGATTTTGTTGATTAGTGCTTCTAACAAGAGGTACAAACTGACAATGTCGCTACGCCTGTTGTATATGTACAACCTATTTCCTAGAGGCGAATCAACGAGAGAAGCTAAATAGTACGTTCCAGCTCATGGCCCTGAGAGTCACCAGTGCATACAAAACAATATCATCGAGGGCAGTATGCATTATCGCTGGAATAATCGCCATTGGTATCATGCTGGTGGAAGATAACGAGTGTTACGGACGAAGACGTACCAGAGGAGTTGTGAGGGA
Organism: Sabethes cyaneus; assembly: GCF_943734655.1. Classification (NCBI taxonomy): domain Eukaryota; kingdom Metazoa; phylum Arthropoda; class Insecta; order Diptera; family Culicidae; genus Sabethes; species Sabethes cyaneus. Next base: position 166,950,800 of record NC_071355.1, read on the forward strand.
GGAATCGTTGATCAAGTGGAAGCAATACTGGGATACGGCCGAGAACGGTTTCTTCTCCTCTGTTGGGCGACTCTTACCGCTGCGTCCATTATTTTGAACTATTGTGGTATGCCCCGTTTTATTGTTTTACTATACGCTTCAAGCTTACCTATCACTTATTGAGGAAGTGACAGGCTGGTAGCTGGAGCGAGACATGTACCAGTAAGGGATGACTAGGTTTATGAACCTAGTACCCTGATCGGCGACGCCAACCAGATCTCCCCTTTTTGAGATACTGCAGCCTGCGTACTATTTGTGCTCCACGATTGCACAGCAAGGGTTCCGAGGTTAAATATCATCTTGTACGAAACTGAGATTCCGAAGATGATATTTACTCGGACAATATCCTGTCGCAAGACCGGTAAGCTTGCTGAGATCTCTCTTATTGAGACTCAGCAACTTTTGAGTAACCTAGCGGTATATACTCGGTATATATTTATTTAGATTGTTAAAGTGATTGTACAGTCATCCTACTGGCCATAACTGTTCGGCTCTTCTTTTGTTTCAGCCCACCCTCCAGCACACAGTCAGAGATCAGGCAGAGTGAATCTCGACCCGTGAGTAGAAAGTTTTGGAGCCACATCTTCGTTTGTCAACTCACAACGAGTCGGCGTGTTGAGGATAGACGAGGATCAGGACTGAACCGCTGCTAGCGTATCGTTCAAGTCCTGCTCCTCCCCTACACTCCTCTCCACCTCATTCGTTTCTTTATTTTTCGGCAGAGAGAGCTTGCACGGTAAAAAATCGTCCACTGCATCAGTGACCGGCTTGATGCAGCAAGGGCAAATTGCTGTGGAGGGCGCCCTGGTATTCCACAGGCTCCGTTGCGGCGAGAGAATTTATAGAACCCGCTCCACCATTCATGCCTCGGCACGGGTCGCGTCACACCTTAGATTAGGGGTTTATCCATTCGAGTTTTTACATAATAGCCATGGACAACAACTATTACAACGATCTTCTTTAGGGGTTTTGGACCCTCTGCTTTGGTTCCTGGGAGTCAAGAGAACCGTCCTGCAGCCGGAGAGTTTACACTTCAGCCTTCGCATGAGTGCCCCCTTCTCTGTCCGCATACGACCCTAGTTTCCACCGGTTGTCCGATTTCCACTAAGGAACGTATCCCGGATGGTACCACGAGGAGGTCGAGATAGGAGTTGCTGAATAAGATGTCGTGGAACCTCATGGTGATTCTGGAGCGCATTATTCAACCATTTACTATCCTCCGAGAACGGTAGATGGACGCTCCGAATCACACCGGTTCTGTCGACTTGATTGAACAGGAAGCATGGAGAAGTCGGCTTTGACCCGACCAAACAACAGTGTGGTAGAGCAGATGCAGCTGTAGCTGCAATAAAGGTGAAGAAATGACCAGCAAACTGCTAACACCAGTTAGTACGTTTCGACAGGCGCGTCGGAGGCGAAGCGACAAGAACAATGGGGCAGTACCAGGCTTGGACAGAAACCCTGCTAGGGTGGATGGATGAAAGGATGAATATAATGTTGGTCACCATCTCTGGATCGGTTCACTTCTCGACAGGTGAAATGGAAGCAGACCGACGAACACCACGGAAAGTAGCACCGAGTGTGGACAGAAACACTGCGAAGGTGGTCGTGAAGGGATGGAAGTCAAGTTGGTCGCCATCTCTGAACTGATGCACGTCTCAATAATACTTGCCGATAGTTCCGGGGTAGTGGAAAATGGACGTGAAAAGTAGAGTTTTTGACGTCTTACGGCAAGGTTAGGCTAGATAGGGTGTCATTCCAAAAAATCTTTTTCGAAAAGTAATCAGGCTTTAAACATTAATAGTTTAGCGGCTTTCCGAACGATTTTCAATATTTTCACTCTAATCGATCGGAATATCTTCTACGCGTTGGACCAAGAATGCTATTATTTCTTAAATGTATACTATTGAAAAATTAAAAATAATGAAGCATTGTCCAATTAGAAATCTTCGCACCCTTATTGATTGGAAAAGACGTCATAAAAGTTTGAACGTGTTTTTTTTTGCTAAAAATTGACAGAAACTCCTCTAAAATAATATGTATTAGCGGATTTACATTAACATGCGAGACCTCAGCATTAACACGAATCACATATTACATCAGCGGATTTTATACGCGGCGGACTTTTACGAGGTGGAGAGTAACAAAGTACTTAAACTGCTCTTACTTGAGCCTAAGCCAGTCAGTGGCCCGTAGGGCTTGTCTAAGAACTTATCATCAGTAGACGATAGCCCGAAGTTGCGCGTTGATAATACAAAGCTCAGTGTTGAAATGGCTTGTTTTATTCAGCAAAACGTTTCCGTTAATAATAATTATTATCATCGTTACTGTGAATCGACATTTTGCTCATCCTAATACACTCCCTCCACAATTATGGATCACTTTTGTGTTTCAAGTTAAATAACTCAGTTAAACAAACTGTTTTAAGGTATGAAGCATTTTTGCAACAAAATATACCCTATTAACTAGCTTTTAACACATAAAACATCCTTTAAGCCCCGACATTGATATTTTTTCAATGAGCGTACAAAGTTGTTATCGAGAATCTACCAAAATGTCTGTCGTTTTTTCAATCAGCATAAGCAGTACGTTCCTCATTCATAAGGTTGCTATGTGACATAATCATCAATTTTCGAGCAAAAAATGTCTCGTACATAAAGATTAAGCTAAGTTCTTCACGATTCAGCGAAATATTGGTGGTTGCCAATGATTTTCCTGTAAAAATAAGTAATTTTCAAAGTGATCCATAATAGGGACCAAAACAAGGTAATTTTTCACAATTATGGATCACTTTGATTCCAATGTAATTTTTACAAATTCTAACAGTTTAGCATCTATTACAAACATTTTTTAAGCAGAATCGAAAGCTGCACAGAGCTGAGTTTTTGGAAAATGCTGTTTCTGAATTACGCAGGACAGGAAAGCTACGTAAGGCAGTAAAACGCTATGATGGTACTTATGTAACGGTTCATCGCAAAAGTTAAGGGGACATGAATGACTAAATTTTTTGAAAAAATCATTTTTTATTTCAGATTTTGATTCTGCAGTCTTTTTCGCTTATTTTGATACTAATTTTGTAATGATCCGACCACGGAAAGTGGCCGTAAAACGATCATACACTCGAGTCTTTTTTTACACGGTTTGTTTTTTTTGATTAGTCAAGAACGGTGCAATTTAGGGACCATTTACAAAATACGTGACGAATGTCGGGCCTCTCCCAAACGTATTGAGAAATAAATGAATGGTCCTTAAATAGCCCCGTTCTCAATATTCGAAAAAACAAACCGTGTAAAAAAAGTACTTGAGTGTACACATAAGCGTTGAACAACTTCAGCGGAATAAAATTCGTTTTTCTCTGGCTGTGTTACGTTTACAAACCTTAAAAGTTATAAAAGTCTTTACCAAGCTACTACCAATAAAACAAAAAAAAGTTTGTTCCAATACGTTATGTAATTTTTGAGAAAAAGGTACATAAAGTTTGAAAATCGTAGTTTTCCAGGAGCGGTGTTTTATTTCGCCGGATCATTACAAATTTAGTATCAAAATAAGCGGAAAAGACTGTAGAATCAAAATTTGACATTAAAATATAATGATTTTTTCAAAAATTTTAGTCGTTCATGTCCCCTTAAGCAAATGTTAGCTCTCATGCAACAATCTAAAATGTTAATTTTTTCCTTAACTTTTTAGAGAGTTTGAATTTACTGGTTTTTAGAGCTATCGGTCACATACGCACGATTTCCTTGTTTATTTTTCATTTTTTCGGTTTATTGTCGCCTTTCCACTGTCTCATATAGAGTCGCATCATTAAATTAAACTCTTGCATCAATTAACTTTTCCGAGATCCACTGTACCTACATCGTTAATGTTAATTCGGAGAAAAGAAAACTTCATCCTATACTAGTCTTTTCGGAGCCAACGCAGCTGGTGAGCCTAAGATTCTTTTTCCAGAACAAAAATTCAGTCGTGAAATCGCGAAAAGCATTTCCAAAGGCTGATCGGTAGGTGTCTTCGAAGAAGGACGGCAGGCATCTAAAGACAGAACAAAAGCCACAGAAGGTCTTTCATACGATTTGAAACATGTTATTTTTATGTTATTATATGATTTGAATAAAGTTCATTGAGTGAACTCGCTGCAAAAACTCCATATTTATTTTGATCCATAATATGATGAAAATTGTTTCATAATTGTGACCGCTTCCAAAAGTGATCCATAATTGTGTATTTGATCAGTCATAATATAAGCTTAATTTCCGTGTAAAACTTGCACTAAATGGGTTTAATAACTGAATCAACTGAAAGATTACATATTTCTGTAACTAAAAATATTTATAAACTGCTTTTAAACAATAGTATGCGCTACAATTGAATGTTTTAAAATGACACTTCTGCTTAAATGGTCCATAATTGTGGGGAAACTGTATGTTCTTAAGGTTAAAAAAAGATAGACTACTGGGACTGAATATAAAATCATTCTATGTTTAGTGTACTCGATGATTAAGCCAACCTCAATGAATAACATCTCTCTCTCTCTCTCTCTCTCTCTCTCTCTCTCTCTCTCTCTTTCTCTTTCTCTCTATCTATTTACCTCTACGAAAAACAAACTGTAGCATTGTCTCCCTATCTCTTTACTTTCTATCAGGTTGGCGTTAAAATTCGTCTAGGTTTAATCGTCGAAAAAAATCGTTGACCTATTGCGACAAGGAGACTGTCACAAGGAGTAATTACAGTAATCATATGTCAGCTATTGACAATGGGGCTGCTACCCCGTTGGTAGCAAAAAGAGTGCTCATTTGGCTACCAACGGGGTAGCAGCCCCAGAGCGCCGTAAGTACGAAAGATAGAACTATACTTTCTTCAGCAATAACATTGTGGTCTCTAACCTCTTATCTAGCAACTCCTACCCCTACCTCCACGTGGTACCAGCTGGAATACGAGCAACCTTAGCGGAAATCGGGTAACCAACCCCGGGGGAAACTAACGTCGTATACCAACAGGGGAGGAGGCACAGTGTGTCTCGACACTGCAAGATGGCAGCCCCATCACGAGACTCGGTAGCGTAAGCCCTAGTACGGCTACCTCTCTAAACCAAAAAAAAAACTAACAAGAATCAAGAAATATCTTCTCGGAATATTCGGCATAGACCAAGGCGACGAAATAAGAACATGGAATGGAGACTTGGTATCTGGAACTGCAGATCGCTAAATTTCGTTGGTGGCGACAGGGTGCTGCTCGATTAGCTAGAACCCCGAAAGTTTGGCATCGTGGCACTGCAGGAGATCTGTCGCAAAGACGAGAAGGTGTGGAGGATCCGTGGCGGCAGAGCCCGATTGTTCCAGAGTGGTGGAGCGACCAACGAGCTGGGAACGGGCTTCGTAGTGTTGGGCAAAATGCAGGATCGCGTAATGGACTGGAAAGCGATCAACGAGAGGATGTGCGTGTTGAGGATAAAAGGCCGTTTTTTCAACTACACCATCATAAACGTGCATTGCTCACACGAAGGTAGACCCGACGACGAGAAGGAAGGGTTCTATGCACAGCTGGAGGCAACGTACGACAGCTGCTCACCACGGGACATCGAGATCGTCATCGGGGATATGAACGCCCAAATCGGCAGGAAAGCAATTTATAGACCGGTGAACGGGCCCTGTAGCCTGCACACCGAAACGAACGATAACGGCCAGCGATGCATCAATTTTGCGGCTTCCCGAGGCTTGGTGATCAAAAGCATCTTATTTCCTCACAAAGATATCCACAAGGCCACCTGGAGATCACCTGACCAACGAACCTCGAACCAAATCGACCATATTCTCATCGAGGGCCGGTTTTTGTCGAACATCAACAACGTACGCTCTCTACGGAGTGCGGATATTGACTCGGACCACTACCTAGTAGCAGTACATGTGCACTCAAAACTATCGACGGTTTATACCTCGCGACAAAGTCGCCCTCCTCGGATAAACATTCGGCAACTAGACAACGCGTACTGGATGAAGCTCTGCCTACCTCTGTGGAGCTAGATGCTTCGACCCTCGAAAACGGTTGGAGTAGGATACGCTCGGCCGTCAACGAGGCTACAACCGCGGTGCTAGGTCTGGAAACCTCGAGTGCACGAAATGGTTGGTTTGACGGGGAATGCCAAGAAGCGATAGAAAGGAAAAAAAGAGCTTGGGAAAACTATCTGAGCATATCCACGAGAGAGAATTTGGCCAAGTATCGATGAGCGAGGAATAAGTTGACCACGATCCTGAGAAGGAAAAAGCGCCAGGAGGAGGACAGAGATCGTGAGGAGCTTGAACAACTATTCCGGGCTAATGATACCCGCAAGTTTTACGAGAAGGTGAACCAAATTCGCAAGGCCCACACACCAAATCCTGACATGTGGAGGGACGAGGGAGGGGATCTAATCACAAATCAGCGCGAGGTGGTCGACAGGTGGAAGCAGTTCTTCGATAAACACCTCAACGGCGATATAGCAGCAGGAGACGCAATGGAAGTTAACTTCGGAGTACCTACAAACGACAACAGCGTACCGGCTCCCGATCTAAAGGTATTGCTGACTATTTTTGGCGAAGTACAGACGGAAAGCGGAGAGTGGCGGAGACGTATGAATCACGAGCTACAGGCACTGCTTGGAGAGATTCCCATCGTACCCCTGGCGAAAGTTGGGACACTACGGTGGGCCGGCCACGTCGCAAGGATGCCGGACGACTGTGTAGTGAAATCCGTTCTATTCAAGAACCCCACCGGCACCAGGAATAGAGGGGCTCAACGTGCTAGATTGCTCGACCAGGTTGAAGCCGACTTGCGTGTGTCGAGACGCGCAACGAATTGGCGACGAGTAGCCCAGGACCGAGTGCAATGGAGAGGAATTCTTGATACGGCAAGAGCCACCCCGGCTCTGGGCTGAATAAATAAATAAGTAATTAGCTCTACAATTGCCCTTTACACTACTTTTTCGAATTCTGTTTAGTTGAGGCGCTGTAGTCAAATGAGCATCTACTGGGCAAATAACCGAGAATGAACCCTGCTAAAAATAGATAATTCACGATTACCAAATCTTAAAATCATTCAAATGCCATAACAACGATATAATTCTCTTAGGTTCATTCCAGGTTCAAATTCAGATTTGTATTATTTTCAATATGATAAAGTCGAACTAAAACTGGAGACTATTTCAAATGGCGGCAATTTGAAATCGGTCGTGATTTATCGACAGGAACTCAATCTACTCACATTAAAATGCACCAGCCATTTAGAGCGGTGACATAACACCCGATTCGTTGATATTGATGGAAAGCAGTTTTGGAGTGAAACGGATTCATTCGGATAAATTTGAACGTTTTGCGTGCTGCAGTCGTCGTGCGATCATTGTCAATTAAATGTGACGCTGTCGGGCTCTACTCAAAATAGGAGAATTTATTATTCAAATTTTAAACAAGATTTATCACTGCGTTTCAGCTTTGATTCGATCCAATCAGTGGAGCATTAAATTTTTGTTTTGAATTCTAATTCAATCCCTTTTTAGGAAAACGACTCTACAAACGCTGGGTCGCCGCGTCGTAAATAGAAGACAAACAGCAGCGCTCATGACATGTCTTGAATATTTGACAGAAAGTAAGTAACCAGTTCCTGTTAATATGTTCCTAGCGAATTGCAATAAACTTTAAAACATTATAGATATATCATTTTTCGGCCTATTTCTCTCGTCTGGAAGCATGGATCACCTAGAACGAATTTACCGGAAAATAGAATCAGGCAAAGACAATCTTCTCGAATATTTGTATGAAGTTTCGGCCCCAAGAGAGTGCGCGATGGCTGTGCATAGGTTTATAAGGGCGTACAAAATTTCCATCTTGCCCGAGAGAGCACTAAATGTTTTGTGTGGTATTTTTTAAATTTGAACTTAGTCTTATATCAACTATTGTAGCTAAATATTACCTGTTTTTTAAGCCCAAAACGACGGAATCCCAAATCGACTCATTGCACTCGATGTTCTGAATCTCATCCAGCATGAATCATCCGGTGCAAAATTAGAGTTCGCTCGAGCGTATCTTCAAATGATGCAACAACTGACGCTTCGTGGTTATCTCACCCCGAACGAGATTCGTATCATTATCAGCCCTTATCTGGCCGTGCCAGCACTGTTCCCCGGTCGCAATCCAATGCAGAACATTGCCGCAAAATCCGCCACGCTGATGGAGATGTTTCTCAGTGTGCACCTATTGGACGATCCTGACGCACTTTCAACGGAACTTAAGCAGGAAACCCTTAGGATGCAGCGGCGACGAATGGCAGCTTCAGCCTAATTAAACAGTTTTGTGTTACGAATGTCACATTGTTGGTGAAATCAAACAATAAAAATTCCTTTTCGATGAAGTGTCTTAGAGCTGAGGAAAACCGTTTAAAACTGCACTCGCACTCATCGCGATACACTGATATCTATATATTTATATTAGCAAGCAAAGCTTTTTAGTCTACCATGAATGGAGTCATTAGACCCCTCTCAAAGACGACATTCTACTTGAAGGCAATTTATTGAGCCACTGCAAACAAAACAAAACAGATAAGCAGAGCCGGTTGTAGACATGAATCATCTGAATTGGTTGGTCGCTGTTAACTAAATCTATATTCATTGTACGGCGTTCGGTTCGTGTGTGACAATCGTTCGAAGTGTGTCGAAGAAAATGTTCCGCAAATTATGCTGTAAATCCACCAGTTATAGTATGGAAAGTTCGGCAGCAGTCTCGACAAATACTGCCAGCAGTACAGTATGAATTAACGGTATACGTATGTACTACAAATTAATTATCTAACAATATTTCGTTTCGAGCAGGATGTTAAAAAAGAATCGGCCATTACGACGCAACCGGCATTCAAAAAAATGAATCAAGAAAGCAGAGAAGCTGGAGCGGCAGGAAGTGAATAGTAGATGTGTTGAGCGTTCGATTACTAAAGCGAAAATTTTTAAAATGAAAATGGTGGTATTCATGGCATTTACACGAAAAGTTATTTATGATAAATAGAATTAAGTTTAATCTCTACTCTACTGCACTGAAATAAAGCAAACTTGTAAAAATTTGACTTCAAATGTAAGTCATAAAGAGGTTCTCTTATCAGTTTGTATAAGATTAGAATATCTGCAAAAAATGTGCATCGCATCTGTGAATGCAGAACCCCAAGCATTTTTTCCCCAAATATTTAGTCGGTATTACTGTTATTTTGTTTATTTTACTGTCACAATTAGTTTCATTATATTTGTATTCCATATTCCATGTTCTTCATACCAATTTTAGTCGGTCCTACACACAAAAGCGATCTACGTGTTTAATTCGTAAACGCAAATCGTAACATTGCTAAAATTCAAATTGCCGACAAATGACGTAAGCTTACTTTTCGTTTGTTCACTTGTATCATTAACATCTCTGCTATCGGGAATCCTAATTGAAACTGTTTGTCGATTTGAAAAAAACCTGCTTTGCTTATAATATACATCATATTTGCGAAGAAAGATGATTTTCAAGAAAATAAAATTTCTAGGGGAGTAGTTCTCGCTGAAACGGGGCCACTACTGTCACGAGGTCATCAAATATTAAAACTTTTGCGCTTAATTGCTTGAAAATGGTTAAAAAATAAGAATTAAACTTTTGATACCTCGAAATAGTGGACCCCTCGGGGCCTAACAGTTTCAAAAAAAGCTGAATTTTGCGCAAACCTTGAGATCCATATATATCATGTGATATTTCATAAATTTGCCATGAAACAACTAACAAATGGCCCGGTTCTGTAAAGAAGAGGAACAGGGCTGTCAAATGGAGTAAAAATTTTTTTTGGCGGCCATCTTGGATTTGGTCGCCATATTGGATTTTTTCATAACATCGCCGCTTTCACCATGAGCCCCCAACCGATTTTCATTTCGAGACCACCATTGGAAAGCTGAGAATTGCATTTTTTTCGAGAATTACTCACTGTGTAAATGCTTTCCAGATATGCTAAAGCTTTTTTACATTGCGTAGAGAATCACTGCTCCAAGAAAAAGTTATTTTGCTTTTAGTTGTACATAAAAAATGGGAGATTGCTTTCTTTTAAACGCCGTATCACGACAAAGAATACCTCAGGGCGATAAGTGATTCTTGTGTAAAAAAATCTGCGAAACAAGATGAAGTTGAATTTTTGAGATCAAATGGTCTTCATTGAGAGAAAAATGTAAATTTCATTTTCAAATTGAGTTTAAAAATATTTGGCAGCACTGATGCTCAAAAATAATATCTTTTTCGAATTCCCTGGGTAATTTTTTTTTTTGAAAATGTGAAAATACCTAGTGTCTTTCTAAACCTTATATTTCCCGAGATCATATCATACGGGTATTTTCCTTAAAAATTGTGGTGCTTCCATTAATCGAGGGAACGTCCATTCGGTACCAAATTTTGGATTTTTACTTCTTAACCGAAAACGAACAATCTGGCAAAATTTGGTTCAAATCCGTGAAGGTCGATTACACGTTTGAACTTTTTCTTGGTCACTTGACGTGGAATAACCCATATATAGAGTAAGGAGGGGTAAAAGTGCGATGCGGGTGAAAGTGCGATTCAACGATTTATCGATTCAGATTCCGAGTGAATTGACTACGTTGGCATGAATGGGTGACTACTTTGACAGCTTGAATCTAACGTAAACTTTGAATGCTGACGAAGCATAGTTGCTGAGTTATGTGCAAATGTTATTTTAGGGCGGTTTTGATGTAATTTTTCATTATACTGCAAATACGATATTAACAGGAGGATTTCACTTGTTGAAAATTTGTAGCAGCGTTTTACGTTACTAACATATGTGTTTTGAAAATACGGTGAAAAGATTTTACAAAAATATATTTCGTTTTTCCATAATTTAATCAAACCCCGTCAAGCGTCTAGCGGGGAAAAAGTGCGATTCACGGACGGGACCAAAGTTCGATTCATGAACGAGGCAAAAATGTATAGCTACTTATATACAGCTTTAAGCACTATATTACAGATACTAGAAATGGAAGATGTGCAAAAAAAACTGCGTGCTCTACAGATGTTGGCCGAAGGAAAACAACGTTTTTCCGCTGATGAAACAAAAAACAAACGTTTGGAAAAATTTCGATCTGACAGGGGCTACAACCTACAATACACCAGCGCAAAATGGGAAAGGTGCAAACTGAGAATATTCCTTACCGAAACATAACGCAGATTGAAGATAATATGGTTTTGTTAGCTACTGCTGTGCTAATTTCATGGATTCGAGCTTCGCACTTTTGCCCCGCGGTAATAGCACTGCCCGGCTAGTGGGGTAAAACTGCGAATCGGCACTTGATTAGAAGAATGAAAAATTTATTTTGCATTAACTATTATTCCAGACGATTTATAGTTGAATGTGAAGACATTGAGATACTGCATCACTGTAAAATATATTTTGTTGTTGTCCTTTGGAAAATGGATGACAACTTCAAACATCGCACTTATGCCCCGCCCTACTCTATATAGATTTCTCTTTGTTGAATTACAAATCAAAGAATTACAAATCCACTTGAAAAATTTAATTCGCGAATGAATAAGAATAATTCAGAAATGAGTGAGTTTCAATTAAAAAATGAATAAAACCCGACTCACCTTGACAAAAAGTGGAACAACCCAAAATATGAGTAATTTGGCAATTTCTCAATTCTGAGTAGTTTAGGCCGATAACTCATAACTGAGTTAAATTTACTCGTAATTTGTGTAAGTAAATTTTTAAAGCGCGTACTCATTTTATAGAAATAAAATAAAAGTTGATTGTTCCACTGCTTTAAAATTTGATTTGGTAATAGTATAATAGTGGTAATAGTAATTCAGATAAATATTAACACCCTTTGCTATTGATTACTACAGTTCGGACTCGATTATTCGGGGATTCGATTATCCGGGTTTTAGACTAGATTATCCGTGTAAAAAAAAACATTTTTTTTAATTTTAAACACAAATGTTATAGTTTTGGTGTTAGATAATGTTTCTAGCATGTCAAAAACTGATTCATCTCCCTAAAGATATAAAATTCCTTTCCTATATATTTTTCTGAGCGAGTAATGCAGATAATGGTGCCAATTTTTAATTTTTAAATTGTTGCGTGGTATGATTCATAATTCATCATCATCATCATCATAACCATAACCATAACCTTCACTATCACCATCACCATCACCATCACCATCAACATCACCATCACCATCACCATTACCATCACAATCACAATCACAATCACAATCACAATCACAGTCACAATCACAATCGCCATCTCCATCACCATCACCATCACCATCACCGTCATCATCATCATCATCATCATCATCATCATCATCATCATTATCATTATCATTATTATCATCATCATCATCATCAAATCATAATCATCATTATCATCATCATCATTATCATCATCATCATTTTCATCATCATCATCATCAAACCATAATCATCATCAGCAAAATAATCATCTTCATGATCATCATTATCAAAATCATCATCAACACGATTAACCATCATCAGTGAAAAAATCAAAGAAAGGAATTTTCTAACTTTAAGGTAAATTATTCAATAATAGGAAACATTTATGATACCTAAAAGTAAAAAAAAACATGGCATACAAGAAAAATTTTGTGCCAAAAATAAAATTCATCAGTGAAAAAAATTGTAAGAAAGGAATTTTCTAACTTTTGAGAAGATTTACCAATACTAGAAATATTTATGACACCTACAAGTCAAAAACATGACATTTAAAAAAAAATTTAGTAGGTACCAAAAATATGATTCGATTATCCGGGTTGAAAATAAAACCACAGAGAACAGACATCCAAGCTAGAACAAATTTTTCGTAATTTTCTGTGTAAAAATTCAAACGAAAACCCGTTAAAATTACAAAAGTTATCAAACGCCGCCTAGCCTACGAATCGCCAAACTAAATTGACTGTCAATCACCGTCAAGTATTTTTGTCAATTAATGATGAGAGATAACACTTGATATAACTATCGATATTACGGGGCTATTTATCGATGACTAGCTGACCCGACAAACTTCGTATTGCCACAAATTAACCTGTGTTGTACATAAATCATGAATCTCGGATGATCTTTGTCACAATCTCGAGTTTTGCAAGCCCCCCAGTGGGCGGCGCTTCCGACGGCGGGTCACCGGCAACACTCGCGACCGTCTCGTCCTGAATGATCTAGTGTTACTATAGATAGTTTTTGTGGTCTTGTATTGACTAATGTTTTATGGAAGAGTCTCGAATTTCTCGAGTTCGATTAGTTTTTGAGTTTCGCAAAAATTTCTGTTTTATTTGTATGAGAGTCCATATCCCCCTACCACAGGGGTGAGAGGTCTCTAACTATCGTAAAATAAATTCAAGACTCCAAAATCTCTCACATGCCAAATTTGGTTCCATTTGCTTGATTAGTTCTCAAGTTACAAGGAAATTTGAATTTCATTTGTATGGGAGCTCCCCTCTTAAAAGGGGAAGCGGTCGTAATTCACCACAGAAAAAATTTCTGCCATCTAAAACTCCCACATGCCAAATTTGGTTCCATTTGATTGATTAGTTCTCGAGATAAGAGGAAATTTGCATTTCATTTGTATGGAAGCCCACCCTCTTAAACGGGAGATGGGCCATAACTCGCTTTCTAAAGAAGAGAGGGGTCTCAATTCACCATAGAAAAAAATCATGCCTCCAAAAACACCCACATGCCAAATATGGTTCCATTCTATTAATTAGTTCTCGAGTTATGAGGAAATTTGTATTTCATTTGTATAGGAGCCCCCCTCCTAAAGTGGGGAGAGGTTTCAATCCACCATAGAAAAAATTCTTGTTTCCAAAAACACTCACATGTCAAATTTTGTTCCATTTGCTTGATTAGTTCTCGAAGTGTGGGGAAATTTGTATTTCATATGTATGGAAGCCCCCCCTCTTAAAAGGAATAGGGGTCATTATTCCCCTACTAAAGAGGGGAGGGGTCTCAATTCACAGTAGAAAAAAAATTGCCTGCAAAAACACCCACATGTTAAATTTGGTTCCATTTGCTTGATTAGTTCTGGAGTTATGATGAAATTTGTATTTTATTTGTAAGCAAGCCCCCCTCCTAAAGTGGGGAGGGATCTTAATTCACCATAGAAAAAATTTCTGCCATCTAAAACTCCCACATGCTAAATTTGGTTCCATTTGATTGATTAGTTCTCGAGATAAGAGGAAATTTGTTTTTCATTTGTATAGGAGCCCCCCCCCCTCTTAAAGTGGGGAAATCCATAGAAAATATACCATAGAAAATATACCATAGAAAATATTCTTGCCTACAAAAACACCCACATGATAAATTTGGTTCCATTTGCTTGATTAGTTCTAGAGTTAAAAAGGTAAGAAATCCTAATTCATCATAGAAAAAATGGTTACCTCCAAAAACACTCACATGCCAAATATGGTTCCATTTGCTTGATTAGTTCTCGAATTATGAGGAAATTTGTATTTCATTTGTATAGGAGCCCCCCTTCCTAAAGTTGGGAGGGGTCCCAATTCACCATGGAAAATATTTTTGCCTCCAGAAACCTCCACATGCCAAATTTGGTTCTATTTGCTTGATTGGTTCTCGAGTTATGAGGAAATTTGTATTTCGTTTGTATAGGAGCCCCCCCTCTTAAAGTTGGGAGGGGTCCTAAATCACCATAGAAAATATTCTTGCCTTCGAAAACTTTCACATGCCAAATTTGGTTTCATTTGCTTGATTAGCTCTCGAGTTATGAGGAAATTTGTATTTCATTTGTATAGGAGCCCCCCGTCCTAAAGTGAGGAAGGGTCCCAGTTCATCATAAAAAAATTTTTATCTCCAAAATCACCCACGTGTCAAATTTGGTTCCATTTGCTTGATTAGTTCTCGAGTTATGAGGAAATTGGTATTTCGTTTGTATAGGAGCCCCCCCTCTTAAAGTAGGGTGGGGTTTTGATTCACCATAGAAAATATTCATGCCCTAGAAAACTTTCACATGACAAATTTGGTTCCATTTGCTTGATTAATTCTCGAGTTATGAGGAAATTTGCATTTCATTTGTATAGGAGCCCCCCTTCCTAAAGTGGGGAGGGGTCCCAATTCATCATAGAAAAAAATTTGTCTCCAAGAACATCCACGTGCCAAATTTTGTTCCATTTGCTTGATTGGTTCTCGAGTTATGAGGAAATTTGTATTTCATTTGTATAGGAGCCCCTCCTGTTCAAGTGGGGAGGGGTCCTTATTCACCATATAAAATATTCTTGCCCTCGAAAACTTTCACATGCCAAATTTTGTTCCATTTGCTTGATTAATTCTCGAGTTATGAGGAAATTTGCATTTCATTTGTATAGGAGCCTCCGTTCCTAAAGTGGGGAAGGATCCCAATTCATCATAGAAAAAATTTTTGTTTCCAAAAACACCCACATGCCAAATTTGGTTCCATTTGTTTAATTACTTCTCGAGTTATGAGGAAAATTGTGTTTCTTTGGCACAGGAGCTCCCCCTCTTAAAGTGGGGAGGGGTCCTAATTTACTATAGAAAATATTCTTGCCCTCGAAAACCTTCACATGCCAAATTTGGTTCCATTTGCTTGATTAGTTCTCGAGTTATGAGGAAATTTGTATGGAAGCCCCCCCTTTTAAAGAGGAGAGGAGTTATAATTCCCCTTATAAAGAGGGGAGGGGTCTCAATTTACCATAGAATAAATTCTTGTCACCGAAAACACCCACATGCCAAATTTTGTTCTATTTGCTTGATTAGTTGTCGAGTTATGCAGAAATTTGTGTTTCATTTGTATGGGAGCCCCCCCTCTTAGTGGGGGGAGGGGTTTCTAACCATCACTAAAACCTTTCCTGGCCCCAAAAAACCTCTACATGCATATTTTCATGCCGATTGGTTCAGTAGTTTTCGATTCTATAAGGAACATACGGACAGACAGACAGAAATCCTTCTTTATAGGTATAGATATGACGGATACTATTTCGAACAAAACCAGTCAAACATCAACAGTGATAATAATAATGATAATTAGCATAACAACACGATAACATCAAAAGAAGACCGGATTTTGCCACGTGTGTGTCACAAATCGCAAATCATTTCTAACAATGAAGTTTGACGATACTATCGATACCACACTAGTTTCGATAGTATCAACAAACCTTTGTACCATTCCCATCGTTCGGTTTGTTTACTGATGAGCTTTTGATGTTTTTTTGGTTTTTGCATAAGTAAAAAAATCAGAGGGGTTGTGTACAAGACACGACCGCGTTAGGTGACGCAGGACTACGTAAGTCTCTTTGTAGTGATAGTGGCATGTATTCATGCTTGTAATCATTCGATTCTTCATGTATACATGCTATATGCAACATATATACATGCTACATGCGTTTTATGTTACGTTTATCAAAGTAGTAACATTTCATACGTTCAATTCTCAAAAGATTGTGCATTTGAAAACAATTTAACAAAATCAAGAACACAATCTATTACTTTCCTGCTACCTTGCTGAAATTAAAGATTGTTTTTATTATCCATGGTTTCCCACGTTGAAGGGATTTTACCAATTCAATCCTATTTTATCAACAGCACATCTTTCCACTACACTTCTAATACAGACAAACAGACATAACTCTTGGAAGAAAAATCAATAAAAATTATCGTACCTCACATTTAGTCTGAACACTAGCACCATCTATGATCGACATTCCCAAATATTAAATAGCAACATGGGTATCCGTCGAAGTAGCAAGTATTTTTTATGGAGAATTCCCCTTCTTTCGTCAAAAAGCGCCACTTTGACCAAATCGGAGACAATCCCAGCTAAGAACAAATTTGAAATGACGGTTTAATCGGTACGCTGAATGGAAAACGAGTGTTATGTCTGTGCTTCTAATGAAACGGCAAGCATGCGTATTCATACAGTTCATACAGAGTCGTATTATAACCGAACACTACAGCTGTAGCACATTTTTCCAACACGGATATCAAGTTCGCCGAGGTTTAATCGTCTCACAGTAAAGAATTAGCGATCTTTTGGGACAACGAACTTGTGTCATTTTTTCTGGCACACTTCCCTAACACAGACATCAAATTTGACTAGGTTTAATCGCGTTCGTAAGAAATCTGTTGGCACGAGGGGGCTTTGTTACTCTCTCTGGCGTATTTCCCAAGCAAGGACATCAAAATGGTCTAGGTTGAACCGCGGTGTTAGGAGTCTTGTTGAAATGAGGAAACTGTCACTTGTTTTGGCTTACTTCCCAAGCACAGATATCAAATTGGTATAGGTTTAGATCATCGTAAAGAATCTTCCAACCAATCACGAAGCGAGAATTCTGGTAAAACATAGGTTCATTATTTTCAATTTTTCAATAGTTCAACATCAAGAATCCATACTTTTCTTCATTTGGGTCAATTCTTAGAAGATTTTTCGATCGATTGGTGTAAGAATATTGAAAATCGATCGGAAAACCGCTGAGCTATTAGCGCTCAAAACCTTTCATTTTTCGTGACGCTCGCATTTTTCGATTTTTTGGAATGACACCCTATCTCAAAACTTGCCGTAAGACGTAGTCCTACGTCAAAAGGGAAAGAAATATATTGGATTTCAGTTTTGACAGATGCTTACGGGTGGAACCGCCGTCAAACGATTCGCCAAACTAACAAATGCGAGGGGTAACTTCGTGTAACTTAAACGTGAACGAGAGGTTATTTCGAAATGGCCGTTACAAAAATTTACACAGGTTGGGTATGCCAGCCTGGATGTCTGTTCTCTGTGATAAAACTGAATACCCGGCTAATTGAGTCTGGTGCCCATCACCAGGGGGCTCTAATAAGAGCTTTGTGGTGGTGGGAGTGAGCGGTGGGTGTATATTGCTGATTGCAAGGAAAATTGTACCATCCAAAGTGCGATATCGCTCATAAAAGTGCTATTTTGCATTAAATCGTTTCGGTATCTTCGGCGCACTTTTTCGTTATATTCCAAGTAATAAGTGCGCCAAAGAGACCGAAACGATTTAATGCAAAATAGCACTTTTATGAGCGATATCGCACTTTGGATGGTACAATTTTCCTTGCAATTGACAATATTAAAAAAAAAATGAAAGGCTCAGAGCTGCTCACATAAAAGAGCCGTTTTGTAGACCACTACTAGGTATCTTTTTCTTCATTTTTAGAGTAAACTCCTGTAAAACTAGTTCTCCACAAGTAATTATCACTAGTCCAAATATGCGTAAAACATACTGGATTATATTCTAGAAATTATCGTAAATGTATGCAGTGTACTGAGCCTTATGGAATATGACAGGGTCGGTTTGAAACCGAGATAATCAGATGGTATAAGTTCTGCTTTTATTGCTCTTTTTTGGCATGTTGTTTTTGTTAGCTTAATCAATACTGGCCACTCACGCAATTATTTATTCACTTATGCTTTCCATTCGTATACATTTTTTATGAAACAGAATTCACTCATTATCATAAATACGATAAACAGACTCAATTACACAGCTGTTAAAAACAGTGAGCCATCATTGACTGTTTCCAAATGGTAAGTTTATCCAATTGCTTTGCTCATACGCTCATAATATTGAGGCGCCAGTTTGCAATCAACACGCATGATAATATGTGATGATAAAACCATCAAATTGCGACGTTGCAGCCTGCGTGAATTAATCGCTTTATCAATGGATCAGATTTATGACCGCATTGTTTATTCGGTATCCATATAACTCACCAACGGCTTCGTGGAATAGAATTGATCCTAATCATTCGTTGGATAGACAGACGGCTTCATTTATTTCATATGGCGGGGTAGTTGGTACATATTTGTGCATTATTACTCGCCGATAGCAAAATGTTAAATCCGACGAATACAAATCATCGAAAAAGCCATTTTGCAATCGATTACCCTTTTCCGTTATATGTATAATGAATTCTAATTTTCCACAGAAAAAATCACATTAGCCGCTGCCGGCAAAAACACACATGCATATGAAATGATAATCGATTGGAGTGAATTTTCTATTCTAAAATTGTAGTGAAAATATATGAAAGGCTTTCGGTGTTTACCAACGCAATGATTCAATGAACAGAAATATATAGATTATGTTGTTTTAATCCGCGAATACCAGCCATTGCCAGACTAATGCCGGTGGCGAAATACCAAGTAAACTCATTGCTTTGATGAGTAAATAAGGTAGATGTACCAGTTCTCACTTTAGGTCATTAAGGCGGCCTGTGAGCATTTTCACCGCATAGCTGGTTTCGAGGTACGATGCTGGTCTAACAAGCCAGTCGTCATATGTTCGAATCTCGGCTAGGCGGTGCTGCTAGATAGAGTCAGCAGGATTTTTGCACTAGCCCCGTAACTGTCATGTACTCTGATAGCTGGCTGAAGTCTGTGAAGAAGGTCTTAGCCGTTCAAGCCGAAGACTAGATATAATTTCACTCATTTAAGTTGAGTGACACTAAAAGCATTAATACTTATCAAAGTAATACAAGTGTTCGATGTCTGAGACTGATATATTCGAGCTTGAATGTCGACCATGAAAGTGTTCGAAGTTTGAATCCAAATCGAACAGTAGTTTTTTAGTGTTTTTTAATGTAAATTACCATTTTATCCTCATTTTTAAAATTTTAACACGAAAATAATTAAATTGTCATGCTATTAAACCGTTTATAGAAGTAGAATAAAGATGTTTTCGAACATTTTTCTTTGAAGAAAGTTTCAGCATAGCTTAAGTGTTCGAAGTTTGAATCAGAACGGTATTAACCCTCTGATGTCCACCGTCACTTTTTGGCATTGTCAATTAGCTACCAATACCTCCTCCCTTCCTT